>NW_005871089.1:3438327-3451628 GCF_000147115.1 Myotis lucifugus | reverse complement strand
GCACACTGAGACAGGTAGGAGGGGTGGAGGTGCTGAAGGGGCTGGTCCAGTACCCATGTGGGCTGTTTTTATTAATCGGGAGGGAGATGGTCTCTGTGGAGGCCGCCTGGGAGGAGCAAGGGGCCCCAGCCCCACACCAGACCCCCAGCCCAGGATTCCAGAGCTGGGAAGAGAAGTCCCTGAAACTTTGGGCTGTAAAAACCAGCAGGGATTGTGGCTGAGTGACACAGAGGCTGCTTGAGATGCAGCTGTTCCTTTTAAAGGGCCAGCGCACCACACCTCTGAGCTCCAGCACCAGGAGGCTCTGGGGAACCCAGACACATAGAGAGAGGAACTGGACTGTCTGACATCAGGGCAAGAACTCAGAGGTGGCTTCCTCCCAGACAGGGGTGCTCACAAGGGTCATTGTTCCTATGCTAGGACCTCCCCCATTGCAGAGCTGACTGGCAGCCATACTTGAGTTTCCATCAGTGTGGCTCACAGTGTTTACTCCACCTTGAGGATTCCCTGAGACCCTACTCCAGAGGTTCTCAACCTGAGGGTCGCGACCCCTTTGGCGGTCGAATGACCCTTTCACAGGGGTCGCCTGTGTATCAGATATTTACATTATGATTCATAACAGTAGCAACATTACAGTTATGAAGTAGCAATAAAAATAATTTTATGGTTGGGTCACAACATGAGGAACTGTATTTAAAGGACCAGAAAGTTGAGAACCACTGCCCTACTCCATCCAATCTGCAGCCGCACCCAAGGTGTTTGCAGCAGCTTTTCTATATGAATTGCCTGTCCTGGCTCAGGCTTCAGACTTTACTAAAATCTCTCAAACAAGCTGCAGCTGGTGACAGCATGCCCAAACCTATCAATAAAAAGCCCAAGACCAGGTATTAGCACCAGCCTGCCTTGCTTCACAGCTGGGCCTTACCTCTTGCACAGCAGCTCTTCCACTGTAGTCAGAGCTGGTCCTCACAGCCAATTGGCCTGGAGGTCAATTCCTCCCAGTGACGCCAACAGCAATCAAGACTCAACTACAAGACTATGCACACAGCTCACAAAGGGGTACACCTAGAGTGCCAAGCTCAGGTGACTGGGGATCCTGAGCCACTGGGCCCTACTATACAAGGCCATTCTACCAATTCCAGGAGACATAGTAGCTCTACCCAATGCATAAAAACAAACACAGGGAAGCAGCCAAAATGTGGAGACAAAGAAACATGTCACAAATGAAAGCAAGCCAACTACTGGATACAGAGTTCAAAACCATGGTTATAAGATTACTCAAAGATCTTGATGAGACTTTCAAGGATCTTGGTGAGAATGTCAAAGACATGAAAAAGGTTCAGTTAGAAATTAAGCATACTCTGACTAAAATAAAGAGCAATTTACAGGTATTCAACAGTAAAGGATTCTGAGAATCAAATCAACCATATGGAATATGAGGAAGCAAAAAACATCCAATCAGAAGAGCAAAAAGAAAAAAAGAATCCAAAAATATGAAGATAATGTAAGGAGCCTCTGGGACAACTTCAAGTGTACCAATATTCGCATTATGGGGGGTGACAGAAGGGGGAGGGAGCAAGATGTTGAAACCTATTTGAAGAAATGACAGAAAACTTCCCCTACCTGATGAAAGAAATAGACTTACATGTCCAGGAAGCCCAGAGAGCCCCAAACAAGAGAAACCCAAAGAGGCCTACAACAAGACACATCACAATTAAAATGTGAAGAGTTAAAGACAAAGAAAGAATCTTAAAAGCAACATGAGAAAAGCAGTTAGTTACCTACAAGGAAGCGCCCATATGACTGTCAGCTGATTTCTCAAAAGAAACTTTGTAGGCCAGAAGGGAGTGGTAAGAAATATACAAAGTGATGAAAAGCAAGGACCTATAACCAAGATTACTCTACCCAGCAAAGGTCTCATTAAAACTGAGGGTCAGATAAAGAGCTTCACAAATAAGAAAAAGCTAAAGGAGTTCATCACCACCAAACCAGTATTATATGAAATGTTGAAGGGTATTAGAAGAAGAAGACGGAGACGGAGACGGAGACAGAGACGGAGACGGAGGAGAAGAAGACGGAGGAGAAGAAGACGGAGGAGAAGGAGACGGAGGAGAAGGAGACGGAGGAGGAGGAGGAGGAGGAGGAGAAGAAGGAGGGATAAAAAATATGAACAAGAAAATGGCAACAAATACATATCTATCAACATTCAAATATAAAAATCAAAATAAACCAATAAAAAGATCTCATGAACAAGATGGTTAATAAAACCGAATCAGAGGCATGGAAGCATGGAACAGACTGACTAATCTCAAAGGGAAGGGGGAGGGGGGGCAAAAAGAGATTAACCGAAGATCTTACCTATGGACACAGGCAGTAGGGTGGCATGGGGCAGGAACTGAGTGGAGGGGAACAATGGGGGGGAAAATGGGGACACCTGTAATACTCTCAACAATAAAGATTATTTTTTAAAAAGAAATTAAAAGTGATGTCAGAGGAATGGCGGCATAAAGGTGCATCTATCCTCTCCCCCTAACATTGCAACAAAATAACCACCTATAATTCAACAAAGAAGTCCCTGCTCAACACCAGTGCAGGCCTGGAGACCTGTACAATGGAAAAACTAAGGTGGCCTCCTTGGAATACGTGGAAAGATGAGAAGAAAGGTAAGCTCAACACGGCTACAGTGGAGCAACATATCTGCAGCACAGCTGGGAACTGGCAGCAGCAGTTATGGGCACTTTCCTCAGCCAGTTGGGACAAACAGAGAGCTAACCCAGTGAGTGGCTAGCTGTTGAAGTTGCCATTGGAGTAGTGGCATTGTGTGGTTGCGCACACAAACAGTGAGAGAGTGTCTGAACCATGGGAACACCTTTTGAATGGGGTCTGAGTTGCATGTGTGAGCTGCGAGTCAGCAGACAGCCTCACTACAGAGTTGTTCCCCATGGCTGGGCCTGGCTGTGGGGCTTTCAGGCAAAGAAAGTAGATCACAGAGCCTGCCACTGATAGACTCCCAAATCTCACTTCCCATTGCCCTTAGAGTTGTTTCCAGGAGTGTATTATCTGTAGGCCAATATCTGTTGCAGAAGAAAGTTTCCCTCTGTAACTGAACCCCAGGAGGCATGCTTGGGCTGAACCCGTGGAGATCAGGGGGCGCCAGTACTGTGAGGAAAAAAACAAACCTCACTCCTAAGCAGCAAAGGTGGTACAGCCCTAAGGAAACCACAGAGGCACAAAACTGTGAGGCCACAGAGGATAAAAATCTTGCAATTCAGCGCCATCTACTGGAGCAGAGTAGAAAGACCTCCTCAGAGATAAATGGGAAAACAAAGGAGAACAGTGAACACCATAAACAACCACAAAAACAACGATGACCAGAAAGAAAATGAAAAATCCCCAAGAAACAGGCTGGAGCACATGGAATTATACGAGTTCAATGACAGACATTTCATAATTGCAGTTCTGAAAATACTCAATGAGATGTGAGAAAATACTGACAGGCAATTTAGCACACTCAGAAAACAAATCAATGAACAAAATGAGTATTTCTCCAAAGAAATTGAAATTTTAAAAAAGTATCAAGCAGAAATCCTGGAAATGAAGCAGGCAATTAAAGAAATTAAGAGTGCGCTGATGAACACAGAAAACAGAACATTCCCAGAAGCTGAAGAATTTGACCACTAGAAAACCTCCATTGCAGGAAATATTCAAGGGAGTTATTCTACCTGAAACAAAGAACATAAGGTCATAACACTACCAGTAGGATTGCCAAAACTCGCAGCATAAACAGGAATAATTTGTGACAATAAAAACATATAAAGGCCCTGACCGGTTTGGCTCAGTGGAACTTTTTGACTCGAGGGCCACAATGGGTTCTTAAACTGGACCGGAGGGCCGGAACAAAAGCATGGATGGAGTGTTTGTGTGAACTAATATAAATTCAAAGTAAACATCATTACATAAAAGGGTACGGTCTTTTTTTTTTTTTAGTTTTATTCATTTCAAACGGGCCGGATCCAGCCCGCGGGCCGTAGTTTGCCCATGGCTGGGATAGAGCGTCGGCCTGTGGACTGAAGGGTCCCAGGTTCGATTCCAGTCAAGGGCATGTACCTTGGTTGCGGGCACATCCCCAGTAGGGGGTGTGCAGGAGGCAGCTGATCGATGTTTCTGACTATCTGTCCCTCTCCCTTCCTCTCTGTAGAAAATCAATAAAATATATCTACACTATTAAAAGAGAAACATGCAAATTGGTGTCACTCCGCTACCCTTCCCATTGGCTAATCAAGGCGATATGCAAATTAACTGCCAGCCAAGATGGCGGCCAGCAGCCAGGCAACTTGAAGCGAACATGAGGCTTGCTTGCTTCAGTGACTGAGGACTCCAACGTTCCCCGCCTGCTGCTGCCAGCCTCTGAGCTTGCAGTTTGAAACACTGTTAAAAATATAGAAGCTAAGCAAAACCCCAGAAACCTGCTTTCAGCCAGCCCGGATCTCAGAGCTGGAGTTGAAACAGTGTTTCAATTATAGAACCCAAACAAACCAGACACCTGCTTTCAGCAGCCGAAGCCTAAGAGCTGAAACCAAGCCTCAGAGCTAAAGCTGGCCCAGAATAAAAAAACGAAAAGAAAAAAGGAGCGGTTGGGAGCTTCAGTCACCCGCCAGCCTGAACACAGCCCTCAGCCCCTCACCCAGACTGGCCAGGCACCCCAGTGGGGACCCCCACCCTGATCCAGGACACCCTTCAGGGCAAACCAGCCGGCCCCCACCCGTGCACCAGGCCTCTATCCTATATAGTAAAAGGGTAATATGCCTCCCAGCACCGGGATCAGCGGAGCCTCGAGGGCCTCCCGGCACCGGGATCAGTGTGACAGGGGGCAGCGCCCAAACCCCCTGATCGCCCTGCGGCTCTGTGTGTGACAGGGGGCGGGGCCACAACCTCGTATCCGCCCTGCTCTGTTCGTGACAGGGGAAGGCGCCCCAACCCCCTGATCAGCCCTGCTCTGTGCCTGTTAGGGGGGAGCTCCCCAACCCCCTGATCACCCTGCAGTTCTGTGTGTGACAGGGGGCAGTGCCCCAACTCACCTATCGGCCCTACTCTGTGAGTGACAGGGGGGAGCTCCTCAACCCCATGATGGGCCCTGCTCTGTGCATGACAGGGGGGAGCTCCCCAACCCCCTGATGGGCCCTGCTCTGTGCGTGACAAGGGGGAGCTCCCCAACCCCCTGATGGGCCCTGCTCTGTGCATCACAGCGGGTGGCGCCGCAACCTCCCCATCAACCCTGCCTTGAGTGTGACAGGGGTCGGTGCCCCAACCCCCCAATCGGCCCTACCCTGAGCGTGACTGAGGGTGGCATCCCAACCTCCCGATCCGCCCTGCTCTGTGCATGACACGGGGCGGCACCCCAACTCCCCAATCAGCCCTGCTCTGAGTCCGACCAGGGGCTGCACCTAGGGATTGGGCCTGCCCTCTGCCACCCGGGAGCAGGCCTAAGCCAGCAGGTCGTTATCTCCCAAGGGGTCCCAGACTGCGAGAGGGCACAGGCTGGGCTGAGGGACCCCACCCCCCCGAGTGCACAAATTTTTGTGCACCGGGCCTCTAGTTAATAAATAAATAAATAAATAAATAAATAAATAAATAAATAAAAGAAAAAGAAAAAAATTTTAAAAAAACATATAAGGGGAGAAAATGGACTGTCTGGCATCAGGGCAGGAACGTGGAGGCAGATTTCTTCCAGATGGAGGTGCTCTCAGCAGTCATTGTTCCTGTGCAGGGACCTCCCTGGTGCAGGGCTGACTGGCAGCCATTGCTGTTTGCTCCACCATGTAATTCCCCTGAGACCCCGCCCCACCCACTTTAAAACCCCACCCAAGCTGTGTGAAGCGGCTTTTGCATATGAATGGCCTGTCCTCTCTCAGCCTAAAACCTGTCAAAGGAGCTGCAGCTGGGTCAGGGAGCCCCAAAGCTTCACAGCTGGGCCCCAATACAAAGAGGAGGAATCTGCAGATCTCCCTGTAGCTCCTGCTGGGTGGCCCCAGACAGTGGCTGACTTTGCACCTCCTGGGAGTTCCAAGAGCCAGTGTACCCAGTGGTCAGTGTGACACCATGTCACTTCATATCCATAAGTGACACACTCAAGGGGCAGACGCAGGGAGCACCAAAGCCCCACTGAAGCAAGTCCTGCCCCATAAAGGTGTCTCCTGCACAGCTGCTCTTCCATTGTAGACACAGCTGGTCCTCACAGCCTGGAGGTCAATTCCTCCCAGTGATACCAACAGAAATCAAGGCTCAACTACAAGAAGACTGTGCACACAGCCCACAAAGGAGTGTACCAACTGTGTCCACCTCAGGTGATTGGGGAGGCTGAGCAACTGGGCCCTATAGGACACCTACTACATAAGGCCACTCTATCAACTCAAGGAGACTTAGCAGCTACCCAAAACATAGAAACAAACACAGAGAAGCAGCCAAAATGCAGAGACAAAGAAACATGTCACAAATGAAATATGTGGAAGCAAGCAAACTACTGGATATAGAGTTCAAAACCACAGTTGTAAGGTTACTCAAGAATCTTCTAGAAACCTCCAAGGAACTTAGTGAGACCTTCAAAGATTTTAGTGAGAATGCCAAAAAAATGAAAAAGGACCAGTCAGAAATTAAGCATACACTGACTGAAATAAAGAATATTATACAGAGATTCAACAGTAGACTAGAGGATTCCAAGAATCAAGTCAAATATTTGAAATATGAGGAAGCAAAAAACACCCAACCAGAAGAGCAAAAAGAAAAAAGAATCCAAAAATATAAGGATAGTGTAAGGAGCCACTGGGACAACTTCAAGCGTACCAAAATCCGAATTATAGGGGTGCCAGAAGAAAAGAGAGAGCAAGATAATGAAAACCTATTTGAAGAAATAATAACAGAAAACTTCCCCTACCTGGTGAAAGAAATAGACATACAAGTCCAGAAAGTGCAGAGAACCCCAAACAAGGGGAATCCAAAGAGGACCACACCAAGACACATCATAATTAAAATGCCAAGGACAAAGGACAAAGAGAGAATCTTAAAAGCAGCAAGAGAAAAACAGTTACCTACAAGGGAGTACCCATATGACTGTCAGCGGATTTCTCAACAGAAACTATGCAGGCCAGAAGGGAGTGGCAAGAAATATTCCAAGTGATGAATAGCAAGAACCTACAACCAAGAATACTCTACCCAGCAAAGCTATCAATTTAGAATTAAAGGTCAGATAAAGAGCTTCACAGACAAGAAAAAGCTAAAACAGTTTATTACCACCAAACCAGTATTATATGAAATGCTGAAGGGAGGAGGAGGAGGAGGAGGAGGAGGAGGAGGAGGAGGAGGAGGAGGAGGAGGAGGAGGAGGAGGAAGAGGAGGAGGAGAAGGAGGAGGAGGAGGAGGAGGAGGAGGAGGAGGAGGAGGAGGAGGAGGAGGAGGAGAAGGAGAAGAAGAAGAAGAAGAAGAAGAAGAAGAAGAAGAAGAAGAAGAAGAAGAAGAAGAAGAAGAAGAAGGTAAAGATAAAAAATTATGAACAACAAAGTGACAACAAATACATATTTATCAACATTTTTTGAATCTAAAAATCAAATGACTAAAAAATCTGATGAACAGAATAAACCAGTGAATGTAATAGAATCAGGGGTATGGAAATGGAGCAGACTGACATTTCTCGGATGGAAGGAGGTGTGGGGGCATGCGGTTAGAGATTGGACAGAGATTTTATATGCATGTATGCAGTACTTATGGACACGGAGAGTGGGGTGGCGAGGGTCTGGGGTGGGGTGGGAACCGGGTGGAGGGGAGTTATGGGGGGCGGAAAGAGGAACATCTGTAATAACCTGGACAATAAAGATTTTTTAAAAAAACCTCAGCTGAAACGAACAACACTTCACTACTTCACTTTTTTATTTTTTATCTTTTACTTAAGAAAAAAAAGAGGAAAAATTTTTTTCTTTATTTCATTTATTTTTCATTAACCTTTTTTTTTGGATTAGTGTAATTCATTCTATTTTTTATTTTTAATCATTATTTTACTTTATCTCATTTTTTCCTTTTTGCCAACCTTTTCTTCCTCACTTCTCCCTTTCTCATCCTGTTTCTCTTCTCCTGTTCCTGCTTTAGTATTTCTCTTTCTTTTTACCCCTTGTTAAAAACTGATCTTATCTACTTTATTTACATGTTACTATTATAGTAATCTCTGTTGGCTTACTCATATATCTAATTTCTGCTCCCCTGATCCAAGTCCATGCACCCTTCTCTTTTCTCTTTCTTTGCTAGCCAATTTTTTAATGCTTTTGTTTTTCCCCTCTTCTTCTCCTAATTGCTTAATTTGTTTCACCCACCAAACTCAAGTCTACTTGCTCTCTATTCTCCTCTCCCAAAAATAGATGAATAGATAGATAGATAGAGAGATAGATAGAGAGATAGATAGGGAAATTTTTTTGTCTTTTTATTTTTACTTTTTTAATTGTTTTTTAGTTATCTTCTCATCAACTCATCCTCTTTCTACCACCTCTATAGTGAACTGTGGCCATTCCCCCATTCATTCAATTCCTTTGCCTTACTTTCTGGAAATAAGCTCTGTCTCTTCAGATTCAGTTCCCATCTTTTTTTCTGGGTGTTTGTTGTTTGCATTTTTTTTGTTAATTTGTTTGTTTTCTGGAGCTTTCTCCCCATATATGTATATTTTTTCCCTTCTTTTTTCTTTTCCCCCTTACCTTTTTTTCCTTTTCTCAATATCATTTTTGCGCTCTGTTCTCTCCCCTAATTCTCTTTCTTTGGTGTTCACTTTTATTGGGGTTATCGGCGTCATGAATACACTCATGTTTTTTCCCCTCTGTGTCGTGTCAAGTTGTATTTTGTGCCTTTTGGTCAACATAGTAGAGAGTGAGCCACATAACCAGACATCCCTTTGAGAGGAGCAAAAGTAGGGAGACAAAGAAATAGCCCCCATACAAAAGTAAGGAAAGAATCACCAAAAAAGGAAGTAAATGAAATGGAGGCAAGCAATTTGTCAGAGAAAAAATTCAGAGCAAAGGTCATAAGGACGCTGAAAAGGATGGAAGACAAATTCAGCAACGTGTAAGAATCAAGAGAAGCCCTAACTGGTTTGGCTCAGTGGATGGATCATTGGTCTGTGGACTGAAGGGTCCCAGGTTCGATTCCGATCAAGGGCATGTACCTTGGTTGTGGATACATCCCCAGTGGGGTGTGTGCAGGAGGCAGCTGATTGATGTTTCTCTCTCATCGATGTTTCTAACTCTCTAGCCTTCTCGCTTCCTCTCTGTAAAAAAATCAATATATTTTTTAAAAAAAGAATCAAGAGGAAATGAAGAAGAACCAAGAGGAAATGAAGAATGACATAGCTGCAATAAAGAACACAATGGAAAGTATCAACAGTAGACTAGAAGAAGCTGAGGAATGCATCAGTGAGCTAGAAGACGATGTAGGAAAAAAGAGCAGCAACTGGAAAAAAAACTTAAAAAGCAGGAGGAGAGCCTAAGGGAGCTTTGGAACAACACAAAACAAAACAACATCCGCATAATAGGGGTGCCAGAAGTAGAGGAAACTAAGCAAGGAATAGAACACCTGTTTGAAGAAATAATGATGGAAAACTTCCCTGATATTGGGAAGAAAAAACTCACACAAATTCAAGAAGCACACAGAGTCCCAAACAAGATGAACCCCAAAAGACTGACACCAAGACACATCATAATTAAATTGGCAAACACCAACGACAAAGTAAGAATCTTAAAAACTGCCAGAGAGAGACAGAAACTTACCTCTAAGGGATCTCCTATTAGACTATCAATTGATTTCTCAACAGAAACACATTGGGCCAGAAGGGAATGGAATGAAATATACAAAGTGATGCAAAGCAAAGGACTGAATTCAAGAATACTATACCCAGCAAGGCTATCATTTAAAATTGAAGGTGAAATAAGAAGCTTCACAGACAAAAAAGGGCTAAGGGAGTTCACTACCACCAAACCACCAATGCAAGAAATGCTAAAGGGACTGCTATAAAAAGAAGAAATAGGAAGTGAAGAAGGAACACAGGCATAAAGAATAAAAATGGAGAAAAACAAGTACCTATCAATAATAACCTTAACTGTAAGTAGATTAAATGCTCCAATCAAAAGACATAGGGTACCTGAATGGATAAGAAAACATGACCCATATATCTTCTGTCTACTGGAAACCCACCTCAGAACAAAGGACTCACACAGACTAACAGTGAAGGGATGGAAAAAAATTTTTCGGGCAAATGGAAATGAAAACAAAACTGGGGTAGCAATACTATCTGACAAAATAGATCTCAAAGTGAATGTCATAACAAGAGATAAGGAAGGCCACTTCACAATACTAAAGAGATCCATACAACAAGAGGATATAACTCTGGTAAACATAAATTCACCCAATAAAGGAGCACCTAAATACATAAAACACTTCTGGAAGGGGGAGAGAAAATGGCAGCAGAATAGACGGACGTGTCCCGAGCCTTATCCCAGAGCAGATAGAACAAGCAACTAATCAAACAACATCAACCCTGAATTGGCAAAGTAGACACAGCTGGTGAGACAATCCACAGCCAGGAAGGGCAGAGAATACCTGGAGAACGGTAAAATCAGAAATCTAGGCTGGAGAGAACTGCGAAACCTCCAAGCCCAGAGGGTCAGAGGGAAACCGCACATCACTGAGGCTGTGTCCCTTGGGACAGGCACAACATCTGACTGTGGAAAGGAAGTCTGCAGGACTGTTGGTGGCAGGGGATTCTAGATCTGGGTCCACAGTCACGAGAGACTGAGCCCAGAAGGGGCATTCTGGACAGCTGCCCAGACCACGCCATGCCAGGAGGAGAGGGGCTCACAGAGGCGCAGCTCTTTCCCCTCTTTGTGGTCTTTGCTTTTGTTCACTGAATAGAGGGATCATGCCTCAATATAATAAAAGCTTTATATGACAAACATACAGCCAACATCACACTCAATGGGCAAAAACTAAAACCATTTCCCTTAAGAACAGGAACAAGACAGCGATGCCCACTTTCACCACTCCTGTTTCACATATTACTGGAAATGCTAGCCACAGCAATCAGACAAGAAGAAGAAATAAAAGGCATTCAAATTGGAAAAGAAGGCCCTAACTGGTTTGGCTCAGTGGATTGAGCGTCGGCCTGTGGACTGAAAGGTCTCAGGTTCAATTCCGGTTAAGGGCACGTACCTTGGTTGCGGGCACATCCCCAGTGGGGAGTGTGCAGGATGCAGCTGATCGATGTTTCCCTCTCATCGATGTTTCTAACTCTCTATCCCTCTCCCTTCCTCTCTGTAAAAAAATCAATAAATTATTTTTAAAAAATTGGAAAAGAAGTAAAACTGTCATTATTCACAGATAACATGATATTGTACATAGAAAACCCTAGAGACTCCATCAAAAAACCAATAGACTTAATAAATGAATTCAGAATGTAGCAGGATACAAAATTAACGCCAAGAAATCTATGGTTTTTTTATACATCAATAATGAACTCATAGAAAGAGAAGCTAAAAAAAAATCCTATTTACCACTGCAACAAAAAATATTAAGATACCTAGGAATAAACTTTACTAAGGAGATAAAAGATCTGCACTTGGAAAACTACAGGACATTGAAAAAAGAGACAGAGGAAGACATAAACAGATGGAAGAACATACCGTGTTCATGGATTGGTGGTATCAACATCATTAAAATGTCCATACTACCCAAAGCAATCTATAAATTCAATGCACTTCCCATTAAAATACCAACAGCATATTTCACAGACCTAGAACGAACTCTCCAAAAATTCATCTGGAATGAAAAAAGAACCCGAATAGCTGCAGCGATCCTGAGAAAGAAGAACAAAGTAGGTGGGATCTCAATACCTGATATCAAGCTGTATTACAAAGCCACTGTCCTCAAAACTGCCTGGTACTGGCACAAAAAAAGACATATAGATCAATAGAATAGAATAGAGAATCCAGAAATCGACCCAAGCCATTTTATGTTCAATTAATATTTGACAAAGGAGGCAAGAGCATACAATGGAGACAAGACAGTCTCTTCAATAAATGGTGTTGGGAAAATTGGACAGATACATGCAAAAAAAAATGAAACTAGACCACCAACTTACACCATACACAAAAATAAACTCAAAATGGATAAAGGACTTAAATGTAAGATGGGAAACCAAAAAAATCCTAGAGGAATCCAAAGGCAACAAAATCTCAGACATATGCCAAAGCAATTTCTTCACCGATACAGCTCCTAGGGCACTGGAAACTAAAGAGAAAATAAACAAATGGGACTACATAAAAATAAAAAGCTTCTGCACAGCAAAAGAAACCATCAACAAAACATCAAGAAAGCCCACTGCATGGGAGAACATATTTGCCAATGCTATGTCAGATAAGGGTTTAATCTCCAACATTTACAGGGAACTCACACTACTTAACAAAAGGAAGATAAACAACCCAATCAAAAAATGGGCAAAGGATCTCAATAGACACTTTTCAAAAGAGGACATTCAGAAGGCCAAGAGACATATGAAAACATGCTCAAAGTCACTAATCATCAGAGAGATGAAAATCAAAACAATAATGAGGTATCATCTCACACCTGTCAGAATGGCTATCATCAACAAATCAACAAACGACAAGTGCTGGAGAGGATGTGGAGAAAAAGGAACACTCGTGCACTGCTGGTGGAAATGCAGACTGGTGCAGCCACTATGGAAGACAGTATGGAGTTTCCTCAAGTTAAAAATGGAACTCCCATTTGACCCAGTGATCCCACTTCTAGGAATATATCCCAAGAAATCAGAAACACCAATCAGAAAGGATATATGCACTCCTATGTTCATAGCAGCACAATTCACCATAGCTAAGATCTGGAAACAGCCCAAGTGCCCATCAGCAGATGAATGGATTAGAAAACTGTGGTACATCTACATGATGGAATACTATGCTGCTGTAAAAAAGAAGGAATTCTTACCATTTGCGACAGCATTGATGGAACTGGAGAGCATTATGCTAAGTGAAATAAGCCAGTCAATGAAAGAAAAATACCACATGATCTCACTCATTTATGGATAATAAAGACCATTATAAACTGATGAACAAAAATAGATACAGAGGCAGAGCAGCATCGAACAGACTGTCAAACTACAGCAGGAAGGCTGGGGAGGGTTGGGGGGTGGGGGGTGGGGGTATGAGATCAACCACAAGGACTGTATGCATTCATATAAGCATAACCAATTGACATTAGACACT
>NW_005871089.1:3436116-3438227 GCF_000147115.1 Myotis lucifugus | reverse complement strand
GGGGGAATGTCAAGGGAGGGGGGGAAGAGACATGTAATACTCTTTGTAATACTTTAAGCAATAAAACAAAATTTTTAAAAAAATAGTTAAGATAACTTTTACATTATGCATATTTTACAATAAAATTTAAAAATTAAAAAAATTTACTGAGCTGCACGATTATGATTTATGCACTTTTCAGTATGTTTTATGTTTTCTGTATGTAAAAAAAGTGTCAAGAGTCTCATTTAACACTTTCTCAACAAAAAAATTAATTTCTGCAATACCAATGTGGAAGAGGAGGCACACACAACTCAGTCAGAGGGTAAGGGTTAAAATTTCCTAGACAAGACACAAAAGGCATTAATTATCAAAATTAAAACTTAATGCATCAAAAATGCATTAAGAAAGGTAAAACAGACTGGGGGGAGATTCATAATACATACAAGGGACAAAGGACTTGCATCCAAAATAGATAATGAATTCTTACATATCAATAATAAGTAAATAATAAAATTTTAAAATAGGCAAAAGACTTGAACATTTCTTTCACAAAAGAAATGACCAATAAATATATGAAACGTGTTCAACATCAGTAATTATCAGGATAATTGCAAATTAGTCACAATAAAATACTATAACATACTCACCAGCATGTCTAATATGAAAAAGATTGATAATACCAAATGTTGGCAAGAATTCATAGTAACCATAACACTCACAATTGCTGATGAGAGAGTAAAATTGTACAACCACTTTGGAAAACAGTTGGGCAGTCTCTTATAAATTCAAACATACATTTTACATATGACCCAGCAATTTCACTCCCTAGGTATTTACCAAGACAAATGAAAATACATTTCCCCCACCAATACACACATAGATGTATAAATGAATGTTCATCTTAGTCAAAAACTGGAAACAACACAAATGTTCACCAACAGGAAAATGGATAAACTGTGTTATATTTATACAATGGAACACTGAACTGCACTTAAAAAAAGAATTACTGATACATATAGCAACATGGGTGAATATCAAAGACACTAGGGGCCCAGTGCACGAATTCGTGCACCTTGAAAGGAACTGTGGGCCATGAAGGTGTGGTGGGCACAGGGGCGGGTCTTGGCCCATCCTCCACGTCCCTGCCCGGCCCCTCCTACCGTGGCCCCTGGTCCCCTCTCTGCCGGCATGGTTGCCCAAAAGGCAGTGAACGCTCCCACATGCTGATAGCGCGGGCCAATTTGGGCCGGCGCCAGCAGCGGGTGCGAGCGGCAGCTGCTGCCCTGATGGCCCCTCAATACTCTATTTAGTCCTGAATTCTATACTTCCTAGGGTACCAACACATTTCACCAGAAAACCAATGCAATAATAGTGAAGTGTTCTAAACATCTCACGTGAAGAGTTGAAAAAAACTGGAAATGTTTAACCTTCAAAAGAAAGGACCTAGGAAGCATATACTGAACTTTAATTATTTGCTTATACTCTAGAGCAGGGGTGGGCAAACTTTTTGACTCGAGGGCCACCTTAAACTGGACCGGAGGGCCGGAACAAAAGCATGGATGGAGTGTTTGTGTGAACTAATATAAATTCAAAGTAAACATCATTACATAAAAGGGTACGGTCTTTTTTTTTTTTTTTAGTTTTATTCATTTCAAACGGGCCGGATCCGGCCCGTGGGCTGTAGTTTGCCCACGGCTGCTCTAGAGCAAGGGTCCTCAAACTACGGCCCACGGGCCACATGCAAATGCAAATATTGTATTTGTTCCCATTTTGTTTTTTTACTTCAAAATAAGATATGTGCAGTGTGCATAGCCACTTTGTTCATAGTTGTTTTTTTTTTAAACTATAGTCCGGCCCTCCAACGGTCTGAGGGACAATGAACTGGCCCCCTGTTTAAAAAGTTTGAGGACCCCTGCTCTAGAGGCCCAATGCACGGATTGGTCCAGGGCGTGTCTGGCCTGTCTCGCTCAGTCCCAATCAGGACCGGCTGGCCGGGGAGGGACCGCAGGAGGTTGACCAACCCGGCAGGACTGCGGGAGGGCTCCAGGATGTTTCTGGCCTGTCTCACCCAGTCCCAATGGCCAGACCCCAGCAGCAGCTAACCTACCAGTCGAGTGTCTGCCCCCTGG
>NW_005871089.1:3417287-3433339 GCF_000147115.1 Myotis lucifugus | reverse complement strand
AAAAAATCCAGGCCCAGATTACTTCACTGTCACATTCTAGCAAACATTTAAGAACAAAATAATATCCATTCTATACAAAATCTTCCAAAAACTAGGACAGGAAATAGTTCCTAACTTGTTTGAGGCCAGCATAACCCTGATACGCAAAGTAGACAAAAGTATCACAAAAAATAAAAACTATAAACCAACAACTTTCATGAACACAAATGCAAAATCCTTAACAAAATATAGCAAATTGAATCCAGCCATATATAAAAAGATTAATATATTGTGACCGTGTGAGATTTATCCCAGGAATGCAAGGTTGATACAACATTCCAAAATTCAATGTAATCCACCGTATTGATAGATAAAATTATGGGTTATGGAAGCCAGAAATTAAGGGAAGATTAAGAGCATGTTGTTATATCCTCGATATTTTAGGGGCCTGTGTCACCACCATGCACAACTCCAAAGCATCATTTTTATTGCAGTCATTGTATTCTACATGAATGATACCCCTGCCACAGTGCAATACAGTAATATTGCAAATGTATTAAATGGTTGCCCAAAAGGCAGTGAAACTTTGAGCTGGGCTAACATAAATAAAAGGTGCAGATGAAGAGATTTTATCTTTCAGACATTCCATATGGCCCTGTTCACACCACACCATAAATACTCTATTTAGTCCTGAATTCTGTACTTCCTAGGGTACCAACACATTTCACCAGAAAACCAATGCAATAATAGTGAAGTGTTCTAAACATCTCACGTGATGAGTTGAAAAAAACTGGAAATGTTTAACCTTCAAAAGAAAGGACCTAGGAAGCATATACTGAACTTTAATTATTTGCTTATACTCTAGAGCAGGGGTGGGCAAACTTTTTGACTCGAGGGCCACCTTAAACTGGACCGGAGGGCCGGAACAAAAGCATGGATGGAGTGTTTGTGTGAACTAATATAAATTCAAAGTAAACATCATTACATAAAAGGGTACGGTCTTTTTTTTTTTTTTAGTTTTATTCATTTCAAACGGGCCAGATCCGGCCCGTGGGCCGTAGTTTGCCCACGGCTGCTCTAGAGCAAGGGTCCTCAAACTACGGCCCACGGGCCACATGCAAATGCAAATATTGTATTTGTTCCCATTTTGTTTTTTACTTCAAATAGATATGTGCAGTGTGCATAGAAATTTGTTCATAGTGTTTTTTTTTTAAACTATAGTCCGGGCCCTCCAACGGTCTGAGGGACCAATGAACTGGCCCCCCCTGTTTTAAAAAAGTTTGAGGGACCCCTTGCCTTCTAGAAGGCCCAATGCACGGATTGGTCCAGGGCGTGTCTGGCCCTGTTCTCGCCCAGTCCCAATCAGGACCGGCTGGCCCGGGGAGGGACCGCAGGAGGTTGACCAACCCGGCAGGGACTGCGGGAGGGCTCCAGGATGTTTCTGGCCTGTCTCACCCAGTCCCAATTGGCCAGACCCCAGCAGCAAGCTAACCTACCAGTCGGAGTGTCTGCCCCCTGGTGGTCAGTGCGCGTCATAGCGACTGGTCGACCGATCAAACGAACAATCGGACACTTAGCATATTAGCTTTTATTATATAGGATACCCTGAAGACTGTCAATCCCCTGAGGGCAGAATTGATACCCTATTAATCTTTGTATTCCAAACACCTATCACTGATCCTGGAATCTGGTAAAAAGTACTCATAGTTATGAGGGGTTCAAGAACAGGAAATTCTAAACTTTAATAACAGAAATAAGAAAGCAGTTGCTCTGTAGTGAAGAAGGGAGAAAGAACTGATTAGAAGGGACAGGACAGCACTATTAAATTTTATAGCATAGCTTGTGTCCCTTTTCCTCATAGCTATAAACTTTGTATATTATTAACTGGGATTGGGCATGGGCCAATTCTTGATTGGTGTATACTAATTACAGATCTCCTAGTCTGGGAATCAATGAAACCTCTGGGTTTGACTCTGAAGGAAGTGTGGAAAGAACAATAGAGAGATAATCACAATACCCACTACCCCCACTTAACTAGCCAAATTACCCTGGTGATTAAATGAAGTAACACATATCATAGGAAGATGATTTCTCATGCCCAGAAATAGTATAAAAATATTAGCAATTACGTTAAATACTAGAGGCCCGGTGCACGAAATTCGTGCGTGGGTACGGTCCCTAGGCCTGGCCTGCAGTCAGGGCCATCTTCCCCAGCCCTGCCCCCCGCCACCACCCACACCCAGTTTCCCGTTCGCCATCAGGTGATGGGTGCCTGACGGCCGGGGGAAGGGACCAAGAGGTCGGCCGATCATGTCTGCTTGCCGGCCCCACCCCTGCCGCAGGTCACCCTCTGTGTGTGGGGCGACTGGCAGGAAAGGGGCCTTGGCCTGACGTCGCCTGCGTCCCCTGCCACCCATCCCCGGTTCCCCGTTCACCATCAGGCAATCAGAGCCTTCCAGCCTGGGAAAGGGACCAAGAGGTGGTCAGTGCACCTAATAGTGACTGGTCCAGCGGTCGTTCTGGTCATTCCACCATTAGGGTCAATTTGCATATTACCCTTTTATTATATAGGATTGGCAGAATTACATCTAAATAACAAATAATCTAAATTATAGAAGTACTGCTCTTTCAGTGAAAGATATAATCCTGGAAAACTCTTTGAAAATAAATTCCTGAAAGGCAATCAGATTTTCCAATAATTTAAATTATAATTTCAAAGAGTAACAGAAATGCCCCAAGTAAACTAAACAATTTATTGATAAATTAACTTTCAAACTCTTAGCAGACTATAGGAAAACACATGTTGCAAAGGAAGTACAGCCTGGTGAAATAAAAAGTTGAGGCATAGGAAAATATCCAATATACATAGTAACCTACAACCAGATGCAAACCCTCCTAAGGCTATAGGTTAACAAATGAAGATATCCTGTTCCTCTAAATAAAATATGTATCATATTCCTATCAGATTATAAAATGCACTTCGTTACAGTATAGGTCAGCGGTTCTCAACCTGTGGGTCGCGACCCCTTTGAGGGTCGAATGACCCTTTCACAGGGGTCGCCTAAGACCATCGGAAAACACATATATAATTATATATTGTTTTTGTGATTAATCACTATGCTTTAATTATGTTCAATTTGTAACAATGAAAATACATCCTGCATATCAGATATTTACATTACAATTCATAACAGTAGCAAAATTACAGTTATGAAGTAGCAACGAAAATAATTTTATGGTTGGGGGTCACCACAACATGAGGAACTGTATTAAAGGGTCACGGCATTAGGAAGGTTGAGAACCACTGGTATAGGTCCTTACCAAGTTAGGCTTCCCAGACTCAATTTTTATAAAACTGCACATTTACTTAACATATATATGAGATTATTGAGGCCTGATACGTATTTATGGGAATTTTAGAGTGGTTTTTTCACAAGTGGGAAATTAGTACACATTTATATAATAAAACTCCATTTAAACACAGTTACAGGTAAAATCAACCTTCCAATACCTAACAATTCCATAAAATAAAAACTAGCTATGGAAAAACCCAATTATAGTACTTTTGTCAACAATCATATTTTAAGAAGCTCTAATTCATATAGAAAAAAGAAATAATAAGAGAAATCTGCAAATATACAATGAAATTGTATACAGACCTTTTTTCAGGTGGGGTTTTTGAGATTCAGCAGATGCAGGAAATTGAGTTCTCTAAAATGAAAGAAGTCTATGTTAAAGCACTAGCCTAAATCTTGCAAACTTAAAGAAGCATTCAAATAACAATCAGTAGCTTTCCAATTAATCCATTAACTGCATACAGGTACAAAGGATTGTTCTGAATATAGTTTAAAAAACAAAGATCAAGCAAACTATTAGTAATGTAAAATGCATATTGATAATATAAAATACTTGTGTATTTATCATGTATAATTATATACAGGATAAAATGTGCACAAATAAATGTACTAAGTTCTTAGACACTACATATTAGTATTATACGTAATGCTATACTTCTCAGCAACCAAACCAAAAAAGTGATAACTTAAATAAAAGAGAGCTTATGAGTTAGAGCAGCAGCATTTGGAGCAGATATGAATATACCTTCTCAGAAGCTTCATAGGAGGGAAAGCAGTGACAAGGAAATTCTCATTTTTGCACAAAACTGGATGAATGGCTTCTACAGGGAGCCAGACTTCTGATATCCTATATAATAAAGAGCTAATATGCAAATGGTTGTCACGCCCTCACTCCATCACGCCATAAGGGCTCAGACACTCAACACTGGGGAGAGAGGATGGGGACCAGCCAGGCACAAATGAGCTCACAAAAGCAGAATGGGGACCAGCCAGTCTGCGGCCCGGGAGAGGAACAAGCCACCCGCCCCGCTTTCCCAGGCACCAGCGGCTACGCCTGCGCTTGCAGCCTGAGAAAGGGACAAGCCACCCGCCACATGGTCCCAGGTGCCAGCAGCTGTGCCTACACCTGCAGCCCGGGAGAGGGACAATCCGCATGCCCCACAATCCCCACGGTCCCAGGTGCCAGTGCTGCATCTGCACCTGCAGCCTGGGAGAGGGATAAGCCATCTGCCCTGTTGTCCCAGGCACCAGCGTCTGCAGCTGCAGCCCGGAAGAGGGACAAGCCGCCCGCCCCGCGGTCCCGGGCGTCGGGGGCTGCGGTCCGGGTGAAGCCGGTATGGGAGGGGAGAGGCGCATTCCAACTTAATCCTTCATGCTAGCTATTTCTTGGCCTGTTCCAGTTCAAGAATAACGAACTGACAACAGAACCCAGATACAACTCCCCACCTCACTCCTAGGCTAGACATGCCTGTGTCCACACAGCAGATCAGTGTGATATCCACTGACTGACAGCATGAAAGACTTGGGGTCTAGATGCCATGGAATTGCCATAGCCCTTGTTGCAGTCTTGTACTCTACATTTGGTTTTTCAATGAAGCTAAATAGCTTTTTTAAATAAAGACTTGAAACTCTAGTTTTCTACATCTTTTAGAGTGTACAGTACTTTACATAACTAAGTTCTATTAAAAGCTTTTGCCTATAAAATTTTTAAAAATTTTAAAAGGAAGCTTATGAGGTCATCTACACAGAAATTGTCTAGCACTCAATACTAGGAGGGAGTTCTTTTTAAGTAACACATCGTATTAAATAATATAATAGATAATATCTTACATTATAACTGCAAAAAACCTTCAAATGGATTTTCCTACCTCCTATGTTTTATATGATATGATATATGATATGAGCAAAAATAATGGCTGAAAATTTCCATAGGTAAAGAGACACGAATCTTCAGATTCTGGATCCTCAATCAATCCTGACCAGGTTAAATGAAAATAAAGCGACATTTAGATATATCACAGGGACCTGCACCAAAGACAATAAGAAGTTCTTAAAAGCAACCAAGAAGCACTGGCAGGTGTGGCTCAGCTGATTTGGCATCATCCCATGCACTGAAAGGTTGCAGGTTGGATTCCTAATCACAGCACATGCCCAAGTTTCAAGCTCAATCCCTAGTAGCGGGCGTGCAGGAGATAGTCAATCAATGTTCTGCTCTCATATCAATGTTTCTCTTTCTCCCTCTCCTTCCCCTCTCTCTAAAAGTCAATAAAAATATTAAAAAATAGCCCTAACCAGTTTGGCTCAGTGGATGGAGCGTCGGCCTGCGGACTGAAGGGTCCCAGGTTCGATTCCAGTCAAGGGCATGTACCTTGGTTGCGGGCACATACCCAGTGGGGAGTGTGCAGGAGGCAGCTGATCGGTGTTTCTCTCTCATCGATGTTTCTAGCTCTCTATCCCTCTCCCTTCCTCTCTGTAAAAAATCAATAAAATATATATTTTTAAATATATTAAAAAATAAAATACAACGAAAGAAAAACTTATCACCACATTACCTAAAAAGAAAGGATAATTAGATTGACAGCTAACTTCTCAATAATTAAAAATGGAAGACAGTATCACATTAAGACATTATAAGAATAACTACCAAGTATCCAGTACTAAGTAAAATAAATGCTAATCTAGATACAAAGTCAGCAAAAACTATGGCCTAAGGTCAAATCCAGCCTATTTTCAGAGAGTGAAAGAGAAAGGGAAAGACAGAGAGAAATATCGATGTGAGAGAAACACATCAATTGATTGCCTCCTGCACAAGCCTCAACCAGGGCCCGGGCCAGGGAGGAGCCTGCAACCGAGGTATGTACCCTTGACAGGAATTGAACCTGGGACCCTTCAGTCCGTAGGCCAATGCTCTATCCATTGAGCCAAACTGGCTAGGGCTCCAGCCTGTTTTTATAAAGCCCACAAACTAGCTGAGTGGTTTTTGCACTTTCTAAGGGTTAAAAAAATTAATATTTTATAACACATGAAAATTAGATAAAATTCAAACTTTGGTGTCTATCAACAAAATCTTCTGTCACATTCCTTTGTTAAGTTTATTCCTAAGTATCTTATTATTTTGTTGTTGCAACTGTAAGTGGGATTGTTTGTTTAGTTTCTCTCTCTGAGAATTCATTATTGATGTATAAAAAAAAGCCATTAGGTTGAATCGGCCCCGGTGAGGTCAGGACGGCCCCGGTGAGGTTGAAACGACCCTGGTGAGGTAGG
Source organism: Myotis lucifugus (assembly GCF_000147115.1). Classification (NCBI taxonomy): domain Eukaryota; kingdom Metazoa; phylum Chordata; class Mammalia; order Chiroptera; family Vespertilionidae; genus Myotis; species Myotis lucifugus. The sequence goes on along the minus strand of NW_005871089.1, from coordinate 3,426,740 downwards.
GACGGCCCCGGTGAGGCTGAAACGGCCCCGGTGAGGTCGGGACGGCCCCGGTGAGGTTGGGACAGATAATGGGGACCAGTATAGACTGATGAACAGGGGTACATGCAGAGGCAGAGCAACATTGAACAGACTGTCAAACTATAGTGGGAAGCCTGGGGAGGGTTGGGGGGGGGATTAAGAGATCAACTGAAGGACTTATATGCATGCATATAAGAATAACCAATGGACACAAGACACGGGGGGACACGGGGGGGGGGGGGGAGTGAAATGTCAAGGGGGGTGGGGGTGTCAAGGGGGGTGGGGGGGAAGGAGACATATGTAATACTCTTTTTAATACTTTAAGAAATAAAAATTATTATTAAAAAATAAAATAAATTTTTAAAAAAAGCCATCGAGGGGAAATCAAAATGGTGGCATAGGTAAACGCCGGAAATTGCTGCCTCACACAACCACTTCAAAAATACAACTAAAAGACAAAACGGACATCATCCAGAACCACAGGAAGGCTGGCTGAGTGGAAATTCTACAACTAGAAGGAAAGAGAAAAGTACACTGAGACTCAGAGGAGGAGCGGAAGTAAAGTGCAGAGGTACAGAGGCGCAGGTGGAAAGGGCTGGCAACTGAGGACGCGGTTGTCTCTTTCAATCTGGAGGGAGTCTCAAGCTCCCAACTGCTCTGAACTCCAGTTCCGGGCGAGTCTCTGGGGACCCAGACTCATACAGGGAGAAACTGGACTGTCTGGCAGCGGGCAGGACTTGAGGGCGGCTTTCTCAGGTGCTTGCAGCGAGTACCGGGACACTAAGACCCGGGGCCTCTTAGGGCAGGGCTGAGGATCAGCCATAGCTGTCTGCTCCTCCCTGTTGATTCCCTGAGACTCCGCCCCACCCAAGCTGTGCGCAGAGGCTTTTGCATATGAATGACCTAGCCCTTTGCAACCTAAAATTACCTAACAAACTGCAGCTGGGTCAGAGAGACCCACAACATCTACAAGAAGGCCCAAGGCCCCACAGCAGCTTGCATTGCTTCACAGCTGGGCCTCATCTGGGCACCTCCAAACCCCAAACAAAGAAGAGGAATCTGCAGATCTCTCCGTAGCTCCTGCTGGGTAGCCTCAGGCAGAGGCTAAATTAGCACCTCCTTAGAGATCCAAGAGCCAGTGTACCCAGTGGTCAGAGTGAGACCATCCAGATTACAACTCCTCAGATACATAAAGGACACACTCAGGGGGCAGAATCAGTGAGCACCAAAGCCCCACTGAAGCAAGTCTTGCCCCAGGAGGGTGTCCCCAGCACAGAAGTTCTCTCACTGTAGACACAACTGATTTTCACAGCCAATTGGCCTGGAGGTCAATTCCTCCCAGTGATACCTAAAACAATCAAGGCTTAACTACAACAAGACTGTGCACAAAGCCCACAAAGGGGTGCACCAAGAGTGTCCACCTCAGGTAATTGGGGAGGCTGAGCTACTGGGCCCTATAGGACACCTGGCACAGAAAGCCACTCTATCAACAGAGGGAAGCAGCCAAAATGCAGAAACAAAGAAACAGGTCAAAAATGACAGAAATGGAGGAAAGCAAACTACTGGACATAGAGTAAAACTTATAAGGTTTTTCAAGAATTTTCTAGAAACCGCTGATAAATTTAGTGAGACCCTCGATAAATCTAGTGAGACCCTCGAGGATATGAAAAAGGACCAACTAGAAATTAAGCAGGTTTTTTTAAAATAAAGATTTAATTTTAAAAAAAAAGAAAGAAAAGGCATCTAAATTGGAAAGAAGGAAGTAAAACTGTCATTATTCGCAGATGACATGATGTTGTGCATAGATAACCCTAAAGACTCCACCAAAAACAAACGAACGAACAAAAAAACCTACTAGATTTAATAAATGAATTTGGCAATGTAGTGGAACGCAAAATCAACACCCAAAAATCGATGGCTTTTTTTTTAAACTGTATTTATTTTTTTATTTTTTTAAATTAAATCTTTATTGTTCAGATTATTACAGTTGTTCCTCTTTTTTTCCCCCCATAGCTCCCCTCCACCCGGTTCCCACCCTACCCTCTGCCCTCACCCCACCCCCACTGTCCTCATCCATAGGTGTACGATTTTTGTCCAGTCTCTTCTCGCACCCCCCACACCCTTCCCCCCCCCAGAATAGTCAGTCTACTCCCTTTCTATGCCCCTGATTCTATTATATTCACCAGTTTATTCTGTTCATCAGATTATTTATTCACTTGATTTTTAGATTCACTTGTTGATAGATGTGTATTTGTTGTTCATAATTTGTATCTTTACCTTTTTCTTCTTCCTCCTCTTCTTAAAGGATACCTTTCAGCATTTCATTTAATACTGATTTGGTGGTAATGAACTCCTTTAGCTTTTTCTTATCTGTGAAGCTCTTTATCTGACCTTCAATTCTGAATGATAGCTTTGCTGGGTAAAGTAATCTTGGTTGTAGGTTCTTGCTATTCATCACTTTGAATATTTGTTACCACTCCCTTCTGGCCTGCATAGTTTCTGTTGAGAAATCAGCTGACAGTTGTATGAGTACTCCCTTGTAGGTGACTGATTGTTTTTCTCTTGCTGCTTTTAAGATTCTTTGTCTTTAGCTCTTGGCATTTTAATTATGATGTGTCTTGGTGTGGTCCTCTTTGGATTCCTTTTGTTTGGGGTTCTCTGGGTTTCCTGGACTTATAAGTCTATTTCTTTGACCAGGTAGGGGAAGTTTACCTATGCCGCCATCTTGGTTTCTCCTTCTTTCTTTTTCTTGTCTGATCACTGTGACTAGGACTTCCAGTACTATCTATCTATATATAAAAGGCTAATATGCAGTGTCCCCTCAGGAGTTCGACCGGAAGACCAGGAGTTCAATCGCTCACTACGACATGTGCTGACCACCAGGGGGTGGCCCGGAACAAAGGAAGGCCCTTGCTGCAACCAGCAGCCAGGGAAGGAAGGCTCCAGCCAGCAGCCAAAGTAAGGCCCCAGCCAGCAGCCAGAAGGCCCCAATCGGCCCTGATCACCAGCCAGGCCTAGGGACCCTACCCATACACGAAATTACTGCACCATGCATCTAGTGTTGAATAAGAGTGGTGAAAGCAGACATGCCTGTCTTATTCCTGTTCTTAAAGGAAATGGTTTTCGTTTTTTGCCCATTGAGAATAATGTTCATTGGAAGTGTGTCATATATGCCCTTTATCATGTTGAGACATGCCCCCTCTATTCCCACTTTGCTGAGAGTTTTTATCAAAAAAGGGTGTTGGATTTTATTGAACGCTTCTTCTGCATCTATTGATATAATCATGTGATTTTTGTCTATCATTTTGTTTATGTGATGTATCACATTTATTGATATTGTACCAGCCTTGCATCCTGGAATAAATCCCACTTGGCCTTTTTAATATATTATTGGATCCAATTTGCTAATATTTTGTTGAGGATTTTAGCATCTATGTTCATCAGGGATATTGGTCTGTAATTCTCTTTCTTTGCAGTGTCTTTATCTGGTTTTGGAATTATATAATGCTGGCCTCATAAAAAGAGCTTGGAAGTGTTCCCTCCTCTTGGATTTTTTGGAATATTTTGAGGAGTACAGAGGTTAGTTCATCTTTGTATGTTTCTTAAAACTCCCCTGTGAAGCCATCCACACCCAGGCTTTCATTTGCTGGGAGTTTTTTTTATTACTGCTTCTATTTCATTAGTTGTTATTGGCCTATTCAGGTTTTCTGATTCTTCCTAATTCAGTTTTGGGAGATTGTATTTTTGTAGGAATTTGTCCCATTTAATCCACATTGTCCAGCTTGTTGGCATACAGTTGTTCATAGCATTTTCTTACAATTCTTAATATTTCTGTGGTGTCAGTGGCTACTTCTCCACTTTCATTTCTTATTTTATTTATTTGGGTCCTCTCTCTGTTTCTTGATGAGTCTGGCTAATGGTTTATCAATTTTGTTTATCCTTTCAAAGAACCAGTTCTTGGTTTCATTGATTTTTTTTTTTTTTAGTCTCTATGTTATTTATTTCTGCTCTAATCTTTATTATTTCCTTCCTTCTACTTTGGGCTTTTCTTGTTCTTTTTCTAGTTATTAGTTGCAGGGTGCCGGAAGCCAATTCCAGCATGTCATAATTGCAAGAGTTTCATCAAAAGGTTGATGGAACTTGGGGACTCAACAAGGGCTGAGTCACATATGTTATTGCCTGTTGGGAATGGCTAAAGGCATTTCCCCAAACCTGAAAAGGGATGACTGCTTGCTGCCAGACAGCTCAGGGCATCTTAATCTACATGTTATTGCCTCCTCCTGGCCAAACACCTGAACAGCCGTAGGCAAATTCTTCCAATCTGACAATGGATTCTGTACCTAACCCTACCCTTTGAGGTGTATATCTCCACCTTGCCTTAGGACAAATTGTGTTAATAAAAATCAAGGGGTCCTGAAACGAGGAGAACTTAATTCCTTTAACTAAGTCTTCTCTGACTCCCTATAATGCCTTTCAAAATTATGTTTCATCTCTGGACTCTTTATAAAGTTACACACAGCCTTCTCCAGATTTCCTGAATCCTTCTAGATGCTGGAAGAACCCTGGCAGCAGGGTTAGTTTATTATTAATATATCTTTTTTTTAGATAGGCCTGTAGTGCTATGAACTTCCCTCTCAGTACTGCTTTTGGTGGATCCCAGAGATTTTGGGTTGCTGTGTTCATTTTCATTTGTATCCAGAAAATTTTTCATTTCTTTCTTGATCTCATTGGTAACACATTCATTATTTAATAACATGCTACTTAGCCTCCATGTGTTTGAATGTTTTGGGGCGTTTTTATTGTAGCTGATTTCTAATTTCATTCCACTGTGATCTGAGACGATGCTTGATATAATTTCAATCTTCTTGAACTTGTAGAGACTTATTTTATGCCCTAACATGTGGTCTATCTTTGAGAATGAACCATGTGCACTTTAGAAGGATGTATATTTGCAACTTTGGGGTGAAATCTATATATATAAAAGGCTAATGTGCTAAGTGTCCTTCCCTCCATCCAGGTAATGATGTCACGTAGCAACACCCAGCTTCCTCTCCTAGCAATGACTAGCCTCCTTGCAGTTTCTTCAGCCCAGGAACACGACTTGCTTTATATCCAGGTGGAAACACTTTACACTGTAATCAAATGTCTGTGAAGCATTTTCCCATGCCTCATCTCATTTGATTTTCACAGAAGTCCTGGAGTAGGTAGATAGGAGACTCGATGGAATCCTATTTACTTTTCATTAGCCAGAAAACAGAGATTTAGAAGTTTAGAAACTTGACTTGACTGAAAAGAAGTAAGAAATGGTGGACCTTGAAAATGACTTCAGGTTTTCTCACTGCACAGAATATAGTCAAACATTGCTGCAGTTAAATATTTTACCCTTTGTTCTCCCTGCATCATCTACAATAATAATCTGCTTCGTGTTGATATTTAGTGCTGTGTTGCTGAAAATTACCTGAAAGAGAAATTGGGGTGCTTCAATGGGCTAGAAAAACTTTAGCTACATCAGAAAGCAGATCTAACTAAGCAAGTTTTACATATATATATTATGTTGCAAGTTTTACATATATATATTATGTTGCATATATATATAGCATGCTAAGTTGACTTGCGCATGCAAAGTACATATAAAGCTTTTGCTGGCGCCAATGGCACATGTGTGTTTCAATCTGTCATTGTTGATTGTGAATTTGGTTGACACTTCTTTTATAGAGAAAGGGCGAATAGTGATATTAAAATATTTCTTCTAATTAATTTCCTTTCAAAGTGCACAAATTCACACACAAGGCCACTAGTATTCTATAAATGTCAATTCAATCAATCTGATCCAGTGTGTCATTTAGAGTCACTGTTTCCTTAATTCTTTGTCTGGAAGATCTATCCAGTGAAGTCAGCGGGGTGTTAAAGTCTCCTACTATGACTGTACTGTTGTCGATCTCCCACTTAAAGTCCTCTAGAAGTTTTTTTATATAATTAGGTGCTCCTATATTGGGTGCATATGTTAACCACGGTTTTATCCACTTGTTGGATTGATCTCATTAGTATTTATAATGACCTTTGTTGTCCCTTATGATGGCATTCATTTTGAAGTCTATTTTGTCAGATATGAATACTGCTACCCCAGCTTTTTTTTTCATTTCCATTTGCATGAAAACTTTTTTTCCATCCCTTCACTCTCATCCTGTGTGAGTATTTCGTTCTGAAGTGGTCTCTTATAGACAGCATATAGTTGGGTCATGTTTTTGTATCCATTCAGCTACCATATGCCTTTTGATTGGAGCATTTAATCCATTTACATTTAGGGTTATTATTGAGAAGTACTTATTTATAGCCATTTTAATTCTGTATGGCTAGGTTTCTCTCTGTTTCTTCTTCTCAGCAATCCCTTACAGCAATCCCTTTAGCATTTCTTGTAATGCTGGCTTGGTGGTGATGAACTCCTTTAGCCTTTTTTTTGTCTGGGACGCTCTTTATTTGACCGTCTATTTTGAATGATAGCCTTGCTGGATACAGTAATCTTGGTCTCAAATCCTTGCTTTCCATTACCTTGAGTACTTCATGCCATTCCCTTCTGGCCTATATTTTCTGGTGAGAAATCAGGTGTTAGCCTTATGGGAACTCCTTTATAGGTAACAGTTTTCTTTTCTCTTGCTGCTTTTAAGATTCTCTCTGTCTTTAATTTTTGGCATTTTAATTATGATGTGTCTGGGCATGGGTCTGTTTTGGTTCTTCTTGTTTAGGACTCTGTGCCTCCTGAACTTGTGTGACTTTTTCCTTCACCAGGTTAAGAACGTTTTCTGCCATTATTTCTTCTTTTCTTTTAATATTTTTATTGATTTCAGAGAGGAGGTAGAGGAAGAGAGAGATAGAAACATCAATGATGAGAGAGAATCACTGATGAGCTGTCTCCTGCATGCCCCCCACTGGAGACTAAGCCTGCAACCTGGGCATGTGCCCTTGATAGGAATCGAACCTGGGACCCCTTAGTCCACAGGCCAACACTGTATCCACTGAGCCAAACCAGCTAGGGCTTTGCCATTATTTCTTCAAATATATACTCTATCCCTTCTACCTCTTCTGGCACACCTGCTATTCTAATATTGTTACGTTTCATGTTGTCCCACACAGCTCCCTTAAGCTGTCCTCTTGCTTTTCAATTGTTTTTTCTTTTTGGTTCTCTGATTGAGTGATTTTTTTCAACCCTATCTTCTAAGTCACTGATCCGACCCTCAGCTTCCCCTAATCTGCTGTGTATTCCTTCCAATGTGTTCTTTATTTATGCTATGTCATTCTTTATTTCCAACTGTTCTTCTTTCGTAGTTACTATATCTTTTCTCCTGCTGTTGAGCATCTTTACATCATTATTCTGAACTCTATATCAGATAAATTTCTTATCCCCATTTTATTTATCACTTCTTCTAGAGAATTGTCTTGTTCTTTCATTTGGGGATTGTTTTTTGTCTCCTCATTTTGTCTGCCTATTTGGGTTTGCCACTATGTATTAGGTAGATCTGCTATGCCTCTCAATCTCTAGTGCAGGACAGTGTCAAACACTGTTTCTGACTAATTAGATCAGGAAAAGACTCAAAGCCTCCAGAAACCAGCTCTGCCTACAGACATTGGATTCAGTCCTTGAGTAGCCCTCAGGCAATCATCCACAGGTGTGGCGAGTTTTTCCACAGGGTGAGGCAAGGTGTTTTCTAATAGGGTGGGTCAACTATCTTCCCCCTTGGCAAAACTACCAGGATAGCAACTGTCTTCATGAGAAAGATGCCATCCACAGCCTGAGGGTTTGACTAAGCACAAGAAACCAGAGTATCTGCCTTCTGAGCTCTAACTCCAGAGCCCCCAGTCCTGGCTTCTACTCACACAGCTCCAATCCACTCTGCCCTTCCTCTGCCTGAGCCCATGGTGAGTGGCTGCACACAGAATTTTCTGCATTGGCCCTTTAAGAAGGTGACTGCATTTCCAGCCATCTTTCCCTGGCAGACAGCAACCTTGCTGCTTTTCACAGCCAGAAGTTATGTGGGCACCTTTCTCAGTTCTGGTGCTCTCTGCTGGGGGGGCGGGGGGGTGTCCAGCTTGAGAATTAGACCCCAGAGTTCTCAGTGGTAACCCCCCATTGCTGAGATATCTCTCTGGAACTTCAGTTGCTGTCTGTGGAAGCCTGTCCAGCCCTTTCTCGCTTCCACCTTCCTACCAGTCTCTGTGTGGTCTGCACTTTCCATCCATGGTTATCAGGGTTCTCTCCAGCTAATCTTCAATTGATTATTCAGAATTTTTTTTGCATTTTAGTTGTAATTCCAGTTTGGTCCTGGGAGCATGTCTGTGTAGCATCCACTTACTCTGCCACCATTTTTAATACTAGACCATTTTCTTAAACTATCTACACTAATAAAAGAGAAAAATGGTAATTGGCGTATGACCGCTACCCTTCCCATTGGCTAATCAGCGTATCCTTATGCAAATTAACTGTCAGCCAAGATGGCGGCCGGCAGCCAGGCAGCTGGAAGCGAACATGAGGCTTGCTTGCTCCAGTGACTGCAGACTCCAACGTTCCCCGCCTGCGCTGCCAGCCTCTGAGCTGGCAGTTTGAAACATTCTAACAAATATAGCCGGCTGGGATCTCAGAGCTGAAGTTATACATTGTTTCGATTATAGAACGGCAAACAAACCAGCAGCGGAAGCCTCAGAGCTAGAGCCAGAGCTAAAGCTGGCCCAGAAGAAAAAAAAAAAAGAAAAAAAGGAGCGGTTGGGAGCTTCTGTCAATCGCCAGCCTTAAAGCAGCCCTCAGCCCCTCACCCAGACTGGCCAGGCACCCCAGTGGGGACCCCCCCCCTGAAGGGTGTGTGACCAGCTGCAAACAGCCATCATCTCCTCATCCAGGCTGGCCAGGCACCCAGTGGGGACCCCCACCCTGATCCAGGACACCTTCAGGGCAAACCAAGCGCCCCCCCAGGCCTCTATCCTATATAGTAAAAGGGTAATATGCCTCCCAGCACCGGGATCAGCGGACGGCGACGTCCCTGGATCTGATTTTCATGACATGGTTAAGGCGCCAATACCCCTGAACCACCTGCGGCTCTTGTGTAAAAGGTGTGGGGTCCCAACCCCCTTATCCGCCCTGTTTTTTGTTTAAAGGAGGTGGGCCCCCACCCCCTCCCCTCAGGCTCTTGGTTTGGGGGATAAGGGTTAAACCCTAAATCTCGCCAACTGCCGAACTGGAGGGATAATAGGGGGGGCCTCCACACCTCCCTTCGTCCCTGACCTTGTGTAAATAGAAGTAGGGCCTAATCACCGATACTCCCTGATTTTTGGTATAAATGATAGAACGAATCTCCCTTAGGGTCCTTTGCTTTTTATTAGGGGGGAATCCAATATTCATTTTTATTTTTGTTTTTCTTTAATTTAAGAGGAGAAGTGCCAAATACC
>NW_005871089.1:3351301-3417187 GCF_000147115.1 Myotis lucifugus | reverse complement strand
CTGTGCGTGACAGGGGGAGAGCTCCCCACCCCCTTCATGGGTCCCTGCTCTGTGCGTGACGGGGGGGGGGGGGGGGCAGTGCCCCAACCCCCTGATTGGCCCTGCTCTGTGAGTGACGGGGCAGCGCCCCAACCCCCTGATTGGCCCTGCTCTGTGCATCACAGCGGGTGGCGCCGCAACCTCCCCATTGACCCTGCCTTGAGTGTGATAGGGGGTGGTGCCCCAACCCCCCAATCAGCCCTACCCTGAGCGTGACTGAGGGTGGCATCGCAACCTCCCAATCCGCCCTGCTCTGTGCATGACAGGGGGCGGCGCCCCAACTCCCCAATCAGCCCTGCTCTGAGCCCGACCAGGGGCTGCACCTAGGGATTGGGCCTGCCCTCTGCCACCCAGGAGCAGGCCTAAGCCAGCAGGTCGTTATCTCCTGAGGGGTCCCAGACTGCGAGAGGGCACAGGCCGGGCTGAGGGACCCCCCCTTCCCCCCGGAGTGCACAAATTTTTGTGCACCGGGCCTCTAGTATACAAAATAAACTCAAAATGGATTAAAGATGTAAATGTAAGACCTAAAACCATAAAACTTCTAGAAGAAAACTCAGGCTGTAACTCTTTGACATGGCTCTTAGCAATATTTTTGGCTATGTGTCCTCGTGTAAGGGAAACAAATTCAAACTCAAAAGTTTCTGTGCAGCAAAGGAAGCCATTGACAAAACAAAAACACAACATACTGAATGGGAGAAAATATTAACCAATGATACATGCTTTAAGGGGTTAATATCCAAAATATATAAGGAACTCATACAACTGAACATCAAAAAGCAAAAGGAAAAAAAAAACAATCCAAATTAAAATGGGCAGAGGACCTGAATACACACTTCTCCAAAGAGGACATACACATGGCCAATAGACATATGAAAAGATGCTTGCCCTGGTCTGTCTGACTGTTGGCTGAGCATCGTCCTGTACACCAAGGGGTTGCTGGTTTAATTCCCAGTCAGGGTTGCAAATTCAATCCTCCCCTTTCCAGCCCCCAGTGGGGGACTTGCAGGAGGCAGCCAATCAATGTTTCATTCTTGCATAGATGTTTCTCCCTCTCTCCCTCTCTCTCTTTTCCTCTCTAAAAATCAATAAAAAATATTTATGAAAAAGAAAAAATACACCCTAGCCAATTTGGCTCAGTGGATAGAGTGTTGGCCTGAGGACTGAAAGGCCCCAGGTTCTATTCTGGTCAAGGGCATGTACCTCCATTGCAGGCTCAATCCCCAGCCTTGGTCAGGCATGTGCGGCAAGCAACCAATCAATGTGTCTCTCTCACATCAATGTTTTTCTGTCTCTTCCCCTTCCTTCCCCTCTCTCTAGAAATCAATGGAAAAATATCCTTGTGTGAGGATTAACAAAACAAACAAACAAACAAAAAGATTCTCAATGTCACTAATCACCAGAGAAATGCAAATTAAAACCACAATGATATATCTATCACCTCATACCTGTCAGAATGGTCACCATCAATAAATCAACAAACAATAAGTGTTTACAAGGATGTGGAGAAAAGGGAAACTTCATGCACTGTTGCTGGGGTTGTACATTGGTATAGCCACCATGGAAAACAGTATGAAGGTTCCTCAAAAAATTCAAAATAGAACTACGATATTGTAGAGAGGGTCTGGGAGAGCACCTGAGCAAAGGTTGGCAAAGCCATGTCCTGGAAACATACCTTGCCAAAGGCAGAAATGTTGTCAGTCCTGACCTATAGCTCAAGTGCCAGGGGGTGGTGTCATTATCTAAGTTCAGCCAGGCACCGGGACGGATGCAATTATCCGGGCTCCAGGCCTGATAATTACAAGAAGACACAAGAATGAAGAATGCAGCTTGCCGCAACTGGTTTGGCTCAGTGGATAGAGCGTCGGCCTGCAGACTGAGGGGTCCCGGGTTCGATTCCGGTCAAGGGCATGTACCTGGGTTGCGGGCACATCCCCAGTAGGAGGTGTGCAGGAGGCAGCTGGTCGATGTTTCTCTCTCATCGATGTTTCTGACTCTCTATCTCTCTCCCTTCCTCTCTGTAAAAAGTCAATAAAATATATTAAAAAAAAAAAGAATGCAGCTTAATCTTTAAGCATGATTTCACATAATTTCCTTTGTCTTAAACTTTAGTAAACTTCCTGGTACCATGCTGTATATAATAAATGTGCTGCACTAGCTCTGGGTCACTGTCTCCCCATCCGAGAACAATGTCCCACCTGGTCCCAGCTTTACTTACTGTCTCTGTGTCTGTCTCTTTCTTTTTCTCAATCCCCAGTCGCCCCTACTCAGGACTCGTTCACTCTCTAGCCGTGCTGTTCACGGCTGGAGAACCCCCACACCATATGACCCAACAATTCCACTTCTGGGTATTTATCCAAAGAAATCTAAACACTAATTGAAAAAATAGATGCACCCTTATGTTCACTGCAGCACCATTTGCAATAGCTAAGATATGGAAGCAACCTAGGTGTCCACTGATAAACAAATGAATAAAGGAGATGTGGTACATATATACAATAAAATATTACTGAGCCATAAAAAAATTTAAATATTACCGTTTGTGAAAACATGAATGGACCTATAAGATATTATACTAAGTAAAATAAGTCAGACAGAGAAAGACATATACCATCTGATTTCACTTACATGTGAAATCTAAACAATAAAATAAAAGAATAAGTAAAGCAGAAGCAAACATAGATACTGAGAACAACTGATGGTCACCAGATGGGTGGGTGTTTGGGAGAGAGGTGGAAAAAGTGAAAGGAATGAAGTACAAGTTGCCAGTTACAAAAACAATCACGAAGATGTAAAGTACAGCACAAATATAGTCAATAACATTGTAGTAACTATGTATGATGTCAGATGTGTACTAGGCTTGTCACGGTGATCACTTTGTAAGGTATATAAATGCCTAATCACTATTTTGTAGACCTAAAGTTAATATAATATTGTATGTCAACAGGGATTAAAAAACAAATTTCAAAAATAAAATTATCTAAATATTCAACTACATTAAAATTAGTAACTTCTGTTCCAAAAAGGAAGTAAAGACAGAAAACTAAGAGATGATATTTGCAATACAAAACACAACCAAAAAATAACAAAGGATTAACAGCCAGAAACTAGAAATAACTACAAATATGAATCACAAATAGCAAAGTAGAAAAATAATCAAAACATATGAACTAGGAATTGCACAGAAAAAGAAAAGAAACAACCAATGATGCTCTACCTCACTAAAAATCAGGGAAATATAAATTAATATCACATAAACATTTCATATCCACCATAATGACAAAAGCTAAAGTTGTAACAGTATCAAGGATGTAAGCAACAGGAACTAGTGGAAGAAGCATAAATTATTATAACCACCTTAAAGTTTCCCATAAGTAATGAAGTTGAATATGTACATATCCCACTCATTTATGGAATAAAATGAACATAAACTGATGAACAAAAATAGATCCAGAGACAGAGAAGCATCAAACAGACCGTCAAACCTCAGAGGGAAGGCAGAGGGTTGCCCACCATGCAGATCAGACTGTCCTCCTCCCTCCAGAGCCTAATTAGACAGTGGGGACGCTCCCTCCAGTCTAGCTTCCAAGGTATCCCTTTGTTGCTTATCTCCTCTTCCTAATTTACACCATGGAGAATTATTTTTCTGTCCCTCCAAACAAAAAACCCTCCTCTGGGACATCTCCTCCGTAATCTTAACACACTTGGCCTTTCCACAAAGGTCCGGCCAAAGCATATTCTATTACTGCCTTGCCTAGTCAGGGATGCCACCCAAAAATTAACAGAAAGGGCCACAAACATCAATCACGGGACTACTGGCTAAAGAATGTAAATTGGTATACCTTGCTACTACCCTTCATAGGACCATTAACATTCCTATTCCTTATCTTCATTTGTTCCTACTTGATATGTTCCTTCTTCGGTGACGCTAACAAATATCATTATCCATTAGGGAAATATAAATTAAAATAAAAATAACCATGAGTTAAATAAAAATATATTTTAAGATAATAAATAAAGACACATATGACTACATATTGTATGATTCCATTATATGAAATTGCTAGAAATGGCAAAACTATGGAGACAGAAAGCAGGTCAACAGTGCATTTCGATTACTGTGCCACACCGGCACAGCTATGGGTGAACCTGAGAGGGGGCGGTAAAGGATGGAGAAGACAGACAAGAAAATAAAGCTGGGGCTAGGTGGGACGCTGCTTCTCTGATGGAGAGACAGCGCCATAGCCTGCAAGCTGAGTTTTTATTTTATAGCCAGATTCCAGGAGGCAAATTAAGGGCGTGGTCAAGATGTTTACAATGTTCTCGTGGGTTTCGAATCTACTTAATTACATGCACCTGATCAAGCTTTGTTTACTTGCTGCACCTCCTGCAACCTATATCACTTAGCCACGTGGGACCACAGGTTCGGACTATAAGGTCAAGCTTACAACTATAGCCTTTGGCTATCATTGTGCTGGGAGGGCTTTGCCCTCCAAGCTAGGACTTGCACATGGCTTTGCCACGAGAGGACTGTGCCCTCTCATTAGTATGAGGCTTGAACCTGTCCAAACACTGTAGCTGCTCTCCACAGATTATAAGTAGGGATTGGCTGCAAATGGACACAAGGGAATTGTTTGGAGTGATGGACATAAGCTGTGATGGTTGGCAAACTATATAAAGTTACTAAAATTAATCAAACTATATATTTAAAATGGGTAAATTTTATGGTATATATACTTATTCCTCAACAAAGCTGGTTTTACAGTGCTAAAAAAAAAAAAAAAACCAACACCTCCATTGTTTTTTGTTGTTGTTTTAGTATATTTTTTATTGATTTCAGAGAGGAAGGAATAGGGAGAGACAGAAACATCAATGATGAGAGAGAATCATTGATTGGCTGCCTCCTGCACACCCCACACCAGGGATCGAGCCCAAAACCCAGGCACGTGCCCTTGGCCGGAATCGAACCTGGGACCCTTTAGTCTGCAGGCTGACGCTCTATCCACTGAGCCAAGTCGGCTAGGGCCAAGTAAGGATTCTTAAAGGTTCAAAAAGCATCTTCATAAGTCAGCAACCCTACTTCGTACACGAAATAGAATTAAAATAAATTATGTATATTTTTATGTTTCTCTCAAAAGACTTCCCCAAACATTCTGAGATGGAAAGAATTCTATTAACCCACCTGATTTCATTTATAGCTGGGATGTATGAAGAATAAATTTTTTTTTTGTTCCTTCTTCATTTTTATGTAGTTCTGTGATCATTTGTGCAGCTAACAAATATTTATGTAATGCTTGATATGTGGTAGGTACTCTATCTGAACCAAGTCAACTAGTGCAGTAGTATTTTGTTTTATGTTCTGAAAGGTTTAAACTTTACTGGAAGAAAGTTGTTTATATGAAGACATTAAATAATGGGAATTAGCCCGGCCAGTGTTGCTCAGTGGTTGAGCATTGATCTATGAACCAGAAGGTCACAGTCTGATTCCCATCAGGGCACATGGCTAGGTTGTGGGCTTGACCGCGGTGTGGGGGGTGCAGGAGGCAGCCAATCAATGATTCTCTCTCATTATTGATGTTTCTCTCTCTCTCTCTCTCTCTCTCTCTCTCTCTCTCTCTCTCTCTCCCCTACTTCCTCTTTGAAGTCAATAAAAATATATTTGAAAAAAAATGGGAATTACAAAAAATGTTATAAGCATAAATCATAGAAACCAGAGCTATTTGCTCAGTATTTTTAAAAAGATCTCTAAACCATTTTATTCTTAAATAAAATATAAATATCAGTCCCTATTTTTCCTCCGTAAGGAACTATTAATCTAAATAACTTGGGTAGCCCTAGCTGGTTTGGCTCAGTGAATAGAGCGTCGGCCTGCAGACTGAAGGGTCCCAGGTTCAATTCCAGTCAAGGGCACATGCCCGGGTTGCAAGCTTGATCCCCATTGTGGGGTGTGCAGGACGAAGCCGATCGATGATTCTCTCATCATTCATGTTTCTATCTCTCTCCCTCTCTCCCCCTTCCTCTCTGAAATCAACAAAATATATTTAAAATAATAATAATAAATAAATAACTTGGGTAGCAAATCAGAATTCCTGTGTGCCCCACATTGGGCTAGTTTCACTCCATTTTGCTGGGATATCTCTGGCCTCAAGGCCTTCATCATAGACTTTTACTTATACATTTGTTCAAACGTTCTCTCTATGAGTTTTAAGTCTTTGTCTTCGCCATATATATATATATACACACATATCCACAGATCTATTTTTTTCTTTGTGTCACGAAATTAAGATCACACAATATACCTCACTTCACATCTAGCTCTTACTTAAATATATACCATGAAAATCCCCCCAAGTCAACATATATAGTTCTAACATTCTTTTTAATGGCTGTATATTCTTCTTACATATGGAAATATCAAAAGTCATCCATTACCTCACCAATGGACATTCACTGTTTCCAGCTTTTGCAACTGTAAATAGTACTGCAATAAACACACTTGTACTATATGCTTTTGCTTCTATTTTGATAGGATACAGGTCTAGGAGTAAGATTATCATGTCATTTTATTACAAGATGCCAGATCATTTCCAAAAAGGAAGAAACTCAAATTTCCATGCAGTGGTAACTTGAAAACATAGCTACTATAAGTATAACACTGCTAGCAATAAATTTGACAATAATGAAAATAATTAAATTTCAGGTTCAAGTGCTAAAGTCATATCAAAACAAAAAAGCCTTGCCCTAACCCAGTGGTCGGCAAACCGTGGCTCGCGAGCCACATGGGGCTCTTTGGCCCCTTGAGTGTGGCTCTTCCACAAAATACCACGTGTGGGCGTGCACGTACAGTGCGATTGAAACTTCGTGGCCCATGCGCAGAAGTAGGTTTTCGGAAAGGAGATAGACGAAACAAGTATACAAGACGAGTGCGGATGGGAGAGTTGGAAGGGGTCGACCACAGCGAACGTACCTCAATCAGATTGAGGACGTTTTTAGCAAAGGCCAGCTTAGGAGTACACTAATTAAGTTAATAACAATGTACCTACCTATATAGTTTAAGTTTAAAAAATTTAGCTCTCAAAAGAAATTTCAATCGTTGTACTGTTGATATTTGACTCTGTTGACTAATGAGTTTGCCGACCACTGCCCTAACCGGTTTGGCTCAGTGGATAGAGCGTCAGCCTGCGGACTGAAGGATCCCAGGTTCGATTTCGGTCAAGGGCATGTACCTTGGTTGTGCGCACATCCCCAGTAGGGAGTGTGCAGGAGGCAGCTGATCGATGTTTCTAACTCTCTATCCCTCTCCCTTCCTCTCTGTAAAAAATCATAAAAATATATTTAAAAAAAAAAAAAGCCATTCCCTGCCCAGCCAGTTTGGCTCAATGGTTGAGCATTCACCTATGAACCAGGAGGTCATTGTCAGGGCATATGCCTGGGTTGCAGGCTCGATCCCCAGTTTGAGGCATGCAGGAGGCAGCCGATCAATATGTCTCTCTCATCATTAATGTTTCTAACTCTCTCTCCCTCTCTGAAATCAATATATATATATTTAAAAGCCATTCCCTTTAAAACACTATTAGAGACTCAAAATCACAGGTTTATTCTGCCTTCACAGAAATCAAGTTCACAGACTACCTGTGAACACCTATCTATCTATACCTACTATAAACACTAAAGAATATTTGGCCCTGGCTGGTTTGGCTAGTGCATAGAGCATCGGCCTGTGGACTCAAGGGTCCCGGGTTCGATTCCGGTCAGGGGCATGTACCTTGGTTGCGGGCACATTCCCAGTGGGGAGTGTGCAGGAGGCAGCTGATCGATGTTTCTCTCTCATCCATGTTTCTAACTCTCTATCCCTCTCCCTTCCTCTCTGTAAAAAATCAATAAAATATATATTTTTAAAAAAAGAATATTTGTAGTAAGGATATCTTACATGATACTTTACATTTAAGATTATGTAGGTGAAGTATTTTCTTTGGTATGTTTCCAATATCGAAAACCTAGTAACACTAATTATGCTTTTTTTTTTTAATTCGTAGTTTACAGAAATCTTTGCATAGGGCCTCCTGCTCTGGTACTCAGTTTTCTGATTACACTAAAATAATTTAGTTTCTCTGCTAATATAAAAAGAATAGAAAACAAGCGACCCCTCTAACAGATAATAATATTGGCCTTGCTCTGTAACAGTCAACATTTGTCTTTGTTTTCCGGGGTGTTTTTCAAAGGGCAATCAATAAACTCCGAGTGAATAACTAAAGTCATTCTAACAAATGCTCAAAACAAGCTCTGAAACCCAATACTAAAATAAGGAAAACAAAGTTTCACACTTGTAACTACATTCAATTATGAATACACGCCTCAAAAATTACTACTGGGTCACCCCGAATCCACCTGGCTACTTCGTAATGGCAATTCTGTGGAGTTTAATCCCTAGACTAGAGTCCTATCCTAAATTTAATCACAGCAGAGAAAACATGGCCCCGCCCCATCGGCAGAAGGCAGTGATGCTTCCAGGCTTTGTCACATTCAATTCCTAATCCGGGGGATTAAAAGGAGCTGCCTGCCTCTGCACAAGTGATGGTTAGTGCCTTTCCAAACCCAATGAGACGCAAGAAATGGGGCGAGGAAAGAGCCATTTTTTTAATGAAAACCCCCCTTTTCCGTTCAGGTGACCCCAAGAGGAGCCATAGGCTAAATGCTGCAAAGAATTCAGCCCTGCGCCCGGCAAACCACTTCCCGGGAGCTGGCCCCTGCCTGCCGCCCTCCGCGAGCTCGCCCGCCTCCGCCCTCGTCCAGGGGCAGCTGCGAAAAACCAAGGCCGCCTGACGGCCTGCCTCGCCGCTGGGCTCCGCGGGTCCCGCAGGCCCGGCCCCATCCAGTCCCGCCTGGCGGCCCGGACACAAAACAGAATCTGTGCTCACCGTGGGCTGTCTCTCCTCAGCCATCTCGCCCACAGCTGCGCGACCGGAAGTAAGCGGTTTCCCAGGCGACCGGACAAACGGAAGTTGTAGGGCTGGAGAAGAGGGGAGGGGCCTGAGCAGAGAAGGAAGGAGGTGGAAAGCGGGCGGCAGGGGGGTTGCCCACCCCACTGAGGGTTTTCAGGAAGCTGGGGAAGGGTTGGATGTTGCCCCACATACTGTTTGGATCAAAAGGAGCTGATGAGGGAATGCGAATTCGTGCACGGGGCCTCTAGTAGTAAATATAATTACTCCAACCACAAACTTGTTTACAGTGGGCCACCAGAATGGGACAGATTCAAATCCAGCGGCAATATGATTTCTAGCTTTAAACTCCTTTGGCACTCCTCCTGGAACCCCATGAGATTTTTGTACATATGGGGATCAATGGAGCCCCCTGGGCTCTCTCTCCTCTTCCTAGTTTGTCCATTGAAAAAGGTTTACGATATGCCAAAGTGCAAGGGATAGCCAATTACATCAGAGCGCAAGTTCCACTCCATTTGCTGAGCAAGGCCACAAGTCGGGGTCCCCCATAACAGCACCAGGCATCAGCACGGGGTATCGACAGTGCAGCATGATTGGCTTCTAAGAATATTTGGCCATTTACGCATCTGGATAAATTTCTCATAAACTCTGAGCACTGTTTCCCCCCTTGAGAGGCAGGAGGTATAGTTTATGTCGCAGGACGGGGCCGGATTGTTTGGGGGGGAGGGGTGGTGGACCTTGCTCTTTACCTCTGTTGAATGAGAACAACAGGGAAGAGTCTTACAGGAAGCGTTTCCCCAGGCAGTTTCCTCCTGGTACAAGGCAAACACATATTCCATCCCATTACAGTCTGAGGTCCATCCGAATGGAAATGGGACCACTTGGGCCTCTAGCCTTCCTGCCGCACAAGCGTAACAGTCACTTTTATTTAGGGCCTGTACAGAATATTTAATCCTTCCACCCAGGCATTTGTTCCCTTATATCCTACTTCTATTTGCATGGTGGTGGCAGTAGCCTAGGGGATCTTGTCCTGTGACATCTATTCCTAAATCTAGTCCTAGCCAACCTTTTGGCCTAAAGGCTGAAATGATAACAAATCATTTAAGTTATCTATAATCAATAACTTAAATGTGTATGCATGATCCACATTGTACACATTTCTCCAGCCCACATTGTAAGCCCCTGCAATTTGCCAGATCCCTAAAGCAAATAGAACTCAGTACATGATGGTTATTAAGACAGCTCACAGTTTTTAGCATAAATTTCAAGGGGATATGTCCTGGTATGGCTGTTCAAGTTGAGGTGTGTCCGCCCTTAACCCGTGTGTGATGGGTCCAACCTCACTCTGCAGTCCCAAAAGCAGTCTCTGTGGTAAGCAAGACACGTAGGGTCTTTCCCAAGAGGGTTCCAACTTGCTTCCCTTCCAAATCTTGATTAAAACAAACATAGTCTTCTGGTCAATGGCAATGAACTAGAAAATCAAGAGGGCTTTGGGTCAGGAGGCCTTCTAACCTGAGAGAGATTAAAGTAGAAGAGATACCCAGTATCTTAAGAAATTTGGTCCCTAGTAAGTCCCTCGTAAGTCAAGGCCCCACTGTAATTGAATTTCTGTTATCAGTCTCCCTGAGTACATTGATATAAGCTATTTACTCTCTGTTTAGGGAGGCAAAATGCAAATCATTTACTCTTAAGTGTCCTTGGTTTAGGGAAGATAGGATTTACTAGATGGCTCCAAATTGCTATTTATTTCAATTTCCCTATTCTATTTATTCTGGCTTATTGGCCTGTGTCATTTATTCAACTTCTTTTCAATTTTTTTTACAAACATTTTATAACTTTAATAAATCTTTCTTTAGAAATCTTACAACTTTCAGAAATAACCAGCTTTAGAAACCATTTCCTTTCTCCTTCAAAGTGCATTTTCACGCCTCATGCTTTCTCTATGATACCAAAACCATAACTTCTTTTCATAATTTTTGAATTTTTAAGCCCTTAGAAACCTTAATTTTTAGGTGGCATGTAAGTAATTAATATTCCTCACATTAGCAATACATTCACATTTTAAGAGATATTTCAAATAAAATACAAGACTTATTCATTAATAGATTCAAATCTATCCCCTATATTTTCCCTAAGAGGCTAACTTAAATTAATTAATGTTTCAGTATCCTGTTATTTCAAAATATTTAGATGTTTGTTACTTAACCCAGGAATGCTCCAAAGCCTTTAAGTTATCAAAGACTTTGGAAAATTATGTATAGGCCTATGAGGCTGGAGGAAAGGGCTGGGGGAGAAGGGAGCTGGCCCCACAGTCAGTCCCCAGACCTCTAGCTGCTTGAATTCAAAACTGCAATATTTTTCCTTAGAGATAACAAGCTAAGGTTTGGGTGATACTATTGTGGCTTCTGTTCCTGGCCCTCCGGGCCAGCCCTTCCCTGGGCCACTTGTTCTACAGTTGTGAATATTATGTTAGCTTTCTGTTTCTGCCTTTCTTATCTTATGTACATAGACCTTGTGAGTCTTTTTTTAAGAGTTCTTCTGCACTTCTATTCTTCCTGTTCTCTAACTTTGTAGTTTTCTTGAGATGTCAGGACAACTATTGGTGACAAAATATAATTTTTTAAAGATATTTTATTTATTTTTTACAGAGAGGAAGGGAGAGGGATAGAGAGTTAGAAACATCAATGAGAGAGAAACATTGATCAGCTGCCTCCTGCACACTCCCTACTGGGTATGTGCCCAAAACCAAGGTACATGCCCCTGACCGAAATCGAACCTGGGACCCTTGAGTCCGCAGGCTGATGCTCTATCCACTAAGCCAAAACGGTCAGGGCCAAAATATAATTTTTAATATTTCTTGGCCCAACAAGTCCTCAGGGTCTGGCCCAGAGTACTTCCTCATTTGATCTTTTAGTCTTGGTAAAATTCAGAAGGTCCTTCTTCTTTGCCTTGCTGAATATTGAAGGTTTTATTTAGGTTCTGAGACCAGGGAACTGCTACCCTAATCCCTTTAATTATTGGTTCCCTGAGAGATCTCTCATGTGTCCTCTATGGGCCTTGTTGTTAAGGTCCCACTGGGGCTCCTGAGCTTGGAAATTTTACATCTGCTGGAAGCACACCAGGGCTAGCCAGGTGCTCTCTTTCCCAGATAGCCATAGCTGACCTTAAAATCATTCCCCCTTCTTTTCCTGAGAATAGTATTCCTGAGAATAGTATTGCGCTTAACTCAGGTCTGTGTATACACTTATGGGCCCAAAAATGGGTCTAGCTGGCAGCTAAGTCACCTGTCTTCCAGCAGAGGTTTTAACTTTTTTTTTTTTTTTATATTGCTCCAACTCCTTTTGCAACCTAGAAAGTGCTGGTTTCCGGCGGCGTAGAGGCCTCAGGGGCAGGGCCTTATCAGGACAGCCCTCCTCCTGAGGGGTGGCTGGGATTGTAAATCGCCATCTTGGCTGTTCCCTCAGATTGTCCCCTGGTCACATAGAGAGAGGAAGGCAGGACAAGGATCTCATTTCTCCGTCTGCCCTTGTTCTCTTTTAGGTTTCTTTACTTTTACAGGGAGAAGGACGACTGTTCCCTTTCTTCAACAGAGAGTATAGTCAATCTCCTCTTGAATGACTGGACTTTTACTAGTATTATTAACATATTTATAATTATTACTGAAGTTTTATCATAAATTCTTCATTTTAGTTACATCTATTTATTATGTCTTAACAACTTTGAGATTTTAAAGCCAATTATTACCTAAAGCATTTTTCTTGACTAATTTTGTAAGAGGGACAACTCAATGTGAAAGTAGTATTTTATTTTTCTCTATAAGAACAGGAATGCCCCCACTTCACTGCTAGAGGGTACTTCTACAGATCTGTTCCTCCCAGTGTTGTGGGGAAAAACAGAACATTGGGGACTAGTTATAGTTATGGGAAATATCAATTATTCTGTTAACCATGCTTGCCCTTTCTGTTCAAAGAAAGGACATTATAACCTGACTGGGAGTCCCATGCCCTCGGGACCTGGGAGTCATCCTTGGGATGTGGTCCATTCTCATTCAAGAATTGCCCATTATCATGGAAACATTAATCTTGTTGCCCAACCCAGCCAGTATAGCTTACTTTCCTATATTCATACATCAGGGAAGAGCAAACTAAAGTCCCTAAAAGATAGAAAGCCAACATTACATTACAGACACACAGACAGAAATCTCACTAGCTAAGGGTTTCTGGCGGCTGAAGTCCTGAGAGGGAGAGCAGGAAGAGTCCCCAAGAATTCTTGGCAGCTGCTGGGACTTTCCTGCAATCTCTGTCATGTGTTCAGCCTCACCACAAATAATTGGGCTTCCCCAAAGTGGGACTTGTCCCCATCTTTATTTTTTATTTTATTTATTTATATATTTATTTATTTATTTATTTATTTATTTAATATGTTTTATTGATTTTTTACAGAGAGGAAGGGAGAGAGATAGAGAGTCAGAAACATCGATGAGCTGCCCCCCGCACATCCCCCACTGGGGATGTGCCCGCAACCCAGGTACATGCCCTTGACCAGAATCAAACCTGGGACCCTTCAGTCCGCAGGCCGATGCTCTATCCACTGAGCCAAACCGGTTTCGGCTATTTATTTATTTTTTAACTAAATCTTTATTGTTCAGATTGTTACAGTTGTTCCTCTTTTTCCCCCCAATAGCTCCCCTCCACCCGGTTCCCACCCTACCCTCTGCCCTTTCCTTCCCCCCACCCCCCCCACTGTCCTCATCCATACGTGTACGATTTTTGTCCAGTCTCTTCCCGCATCCCCCACACCCCTTCCCCACCCCCAGAGAATAGTCAGTCCACTCCCTTTCTATGCCCCTGATTCTATTATACTCACCAGTTTATTCTGTTCATCAGATTATTTATTCACTTGATTTTTAGATTCACTTGTTGATAGATGTGTATTTGTTGTTCATAATTTGTATCTTTTACCTTTTTCTTCTTCTTCCTCTTCTTAAAGGATACCTTTCAGCATTTCATTTAATACTGGTTTGGTGATGATGAACTCCTTTAGCTTTTCCTTATCTGTGAAGCTCTTTATCTGACCTTCAATTCTGAATGATAGCTTTGCTGGATAAAGTAATCTTGGTTGTAGGTTCTTGGCATTCATCACTTTGTATATTTCTTGCCACTCCCTTCTGGCCTGCATAGTTTCTTTTGAGAAATCAGCTGACAGTCGTATGGGTACTCCTTTGTAGGTAACTGACTGTCTTTCTCTTGCTGCTTTTAAGATTCTCTCTTTGTCTTTTGCTCTTGGCATTTTAATTATGATATGTCTTGGTGTGGTCCTCTTTGGATTCCTTTTGTTTGGGGTTCTCTGCGCTTCCTGGACTTGTAAGTCTATTTCTTTCACCAGGTAGGGGAAGTTTTCTGTCATTATTTCTTCAAATAGGTTTTCAATATCTTGCTCTCTCTCTTCTTCTGGCACCCCTATAATTCGGATGTTGGTGCGCTTGAAGCTGTCCCAGAGGCTCCTTACACTATCTTCGTATTTTTGGATTCTTTTTTCATTTTGCTTTTTCGGTTGGGTGTTTTTTGCTTCTTCGTATTTCAAATCTTTGACTTGATTCTTGCGATCCTCTAGTCTGCTGTTGGAACTCTGCATAATATCCTTTATTTCAGTCAGTGTATGCTTAATTTCTAGTTGGTCCTTTTTCATAACCTCGAGGGTCTCACTAGTTTTCTTGAGGGTCTCACTACATTTATCGGCAGTCTCACCAGACTTTTTGAGGCTCTTACTAAATTTATCGGCGGTTTCTAGAAAGTTCTTGAAAAACCTTATAAGTGTGGTTTTGAACTCTATATCCAGTAGTTTGCTTTCCTCCATTTCTGTCATTTGTGTCCTGTTTCTTTGTCTCCGTATTTTTTATGCTTCCCTGTGTTGATAGAGTGGCTTTCTGTGCTAGGTGTCCTATAGGGCCCAGTGGCTCAGCCTCCCCAATTACCTGAGGTGGACACTCTTGGTGCACCCCTTTGTGGGCTTTGTGTACAGTCTTGTTGTAGTTAAGCCTTGATTGTTGTAGGTATCACTGGGAGGAATTGACCTCCAGGCCAATTGGCTGTGAGAATCAGCTGTGTCTGCAGTGGGAGAACTTCTGTGCTGGAGACACCCCTCCGGGGCAAGACTTGCTTCAGTGGGGCTTTGGTGCTCACTGAGTCTGCCCCCTGAGTGTGTCCTTTATGGATCCGAGGAGCTGCAATCTGGATGGTCCCACTCTGACCACCGGGCACACTGGGTCCTGGATCTCTAAGGATGTGCTAATTTAGCCTCTGCCTGAGGCTACCCAGCAGGAGCTCACCTGTGAAGCAATGCAAGTTGCCATGGGGCCTTGGGCCAGCTGCAAGTTTGTTAGGTAATTTTCAGATTGCAAAGTGCCAGGCCTTTCATATGCAGAAGCCGGCGCACAGCTTGGGCTGGGGTCGCAGGGGATTAACAGGGCAGAGCAAGCAGCTATAGCTGCCCTCAGAGGCCCCGCTTCTCAGTGTCCCGGCAATCGCTGCAAGCACCTCCGAGAGAAAGCTGCCCTCGAGTTCCGACCGATGCCAGACAGTCCAGTTTCTCCCATATGAGTCTGGGTCCCCAGAGACTCGCCCAGAACTGGAGCTCAGAGCTTGAGACTCCCTACCAATTGAAAAAGACAACCGTGTCCTCAGCCGCCAGCCCTCTCCGGGTGCGCGTTCGTACCTCTGTACTTTACTTCCGCACCGCACCTCCTCTGAGTCTCGGTATGCTTTTCTCTTTCCTTCTAGTTGTAGAATTTCCACTCAGCCAGCCTTCCTGTGGTTCTGGATGATGTCCGTTTTGTCTTTTAGTTGTATTTTTGAATTTGTTGTGGGAGGCAGCAATTTCCGGTGTTTACCTATGCCGCCATCTTGGTTTCTCCCCCGACAAAGGCAATCTTTATATTAACTGAGCCTGTCTATTGTCTTTTACAGCTTCAATAACATTACTTTGGGTAACTCTGCTTTTTCTAGACCCCTCAGCGCACAACCAATGCACCAGGATGGAGACCATAAATCCTCTCATTGTTATTATTATAATATTAATTATTGACTGTTAATTATCCTATACCCACCTATGTAAACACACACACACACACACACACACACACACATATATCTATAATAATAAAAGCGTAACATGCAAATCGACTGAATGGCCATCCGGACGTCCTTCCAGATGACCTTCCAGACAAAGCAGGGTTGCAGCCATGGGATTGAGGCAGCTGCTGTGGCTGCGAAGGCCTACTCTTGCACGAATTTCGTGCACCGGGCCTCTAGTGTGTGTGTGTGTGTGTGTGTATATATCTATATATATATATATATATATATATATATATAATTTTACTTTTTACCTAATCCCAGAGGTTTCCCCACTTTGTTTTCTCCCACCTCCCTAATCTATCACCAATGGATTTCATATAACCCACTTGGGTCTTCTCTTTTTATTGTAATAATAGAGGCCCGGTGCACGAATTCATGCACCAGTGGGGTCCCTCGGCCTGGCCTGCGGGATTGGGCTGAAACCAGCTCTCCAACATCCCCTGAGGGATCCCAGATTTCGAGAGGGCATAATCAGGGACAGGGAAGGATGCGGGAGGTTGGCCAGCCAGGGGAGGACTACGGGAGGGCTCCAGGGTGTATCCGGCCCATCTCGCTCAGTCCCAATCAGCTGGACCCCAGCAACAAGCTAAACTACCAGTTGGAGCGTCTGCCCCCTGGTGGTCAGGGCACATTATAGCGACTAGTTGACAGGTCAACTGTCTGCCCTCTGGTGGTCAGTCCATGTCATAGTGAGCGGTTGAGCGGCCTTAGCATATTATTAGCATATTATGATCTGATTTGTTGAACGGACGACTGGATACTTAGCATATTAGGCTTTTATTATATAGGATACAAAATAGTATGCAAAGCTTCCATTCTCTGTATTATCTCAATCTGTTAAAATTTTGCTTCCCTACAATTGTCAACAGATAGGCTCAAATAAACTCACAAAAATTCTCTATAGGTTTGAATGTTTCTTACGTTGACACTTCCATTCTTGTTTATGCCCGAGTTTGCAAACCCACTGCTGATGGGGTGCATTTGAGCACAGTCTTGTTTTGGTTGGAAATATTTTTAAACGGATGAAAAAGTGTGGGGGGCGGGCTCTAGAGAAAGTAACTTCAGAGGGTGATCTGATCATAAATTGTTACTTGTGCAGGTCATGGTGGGTTAGTCACACCTCAGGCATATAACTTCTTTAGTGAAAGGTTTATCTTTGCCTTAAGCAAGCCCTGTCAATTGTTTCTGTGCACCTTTGAAATGATGCTTTTAAGAAGAGAGCAAATAACCTTAACTATCCTGTAATCTAATCCCCGACTTGCTTTCTCCCTTTATGTAATCTTCCTTTCCTTCTTAATTCCAAATGCATAAAAGAAGCTGCAAACTGTCATTCTGAGAATTTTCTGTCTGTTGAGATCTTGCTTCCAAGTGTATTCTGTTAAATATTTATAAAAATTTTCTACAACTTTGGAGGTTCTTACATGGACAAAAGTCAGATTTCACAAGAAAGCCAGAAACCTGGCCTCAGGATAAATAAAGAACTAATAATGGGCCACCATTCCTCCAATGCAGTAAAATAGGTCTGAAAACTATAGATAGGCCTTTGTTCACCTTTTTGCCAGTCCTCACTTCCAGCACACTTCAGCCATTTTACATTGCCTATCTGGCCTCTAGTATGGTGAATTAAATGCTTGGTCTTCCCACTGGATGACCGCAAATATGGGTGTGCTTTGGAGTCAGACATGAATTTTTGGATTTGACTATTGCATGATGTGAACCAGTCATTTCTTTTTTTTTCCTTTTTAATATTTTTATTGATTTTCAGGGAGAGAGGGAGAGAGAGAGAGAGAGAGAGAGAGAGAGAGAGAGAGAGAATGTTGATGTGAGAGCAAAACATCAATGGACTGCCTCCTGCACACCCCCCACTGGAGATCAAGCCCACAACTGGGGCATGTGCCCCAACTGGGAATCGAACTGGTGATATTTCATTACACAGGAAGACACCCAATCAACTGAGCCACACTGGCCAGAGCAAGTCATTTCTTGAGCATCATTCATTCCAGCCACTATGTGATGGACAAAACATAACAGGATCACTGTATCTGAAGAACAGACCTTTAGAGAGAAGTGAGGGATCAGACATTAAATAATAACAAAAGCAAAGTTTATGAAGAAACAGTTCACTAAATAAGAAACACAAATGGTTGTTAAGCATGTGAAAATATAACCTTGCAAGGAAGAAAACATGCAAATTAAAGTTTCCAAGAGATACTTTCCACCTCATACATTGACAAAGAACAAAAATTTTCAATGGCATAGTTGTAAGAAAGCATGCATTCATCATCTGAGGCTAATTGGTACATCCTTCATTGAGTGCAGTTGGCAATTACCAGAATTAAGCACACACACATCCTTTAACTCAATTAGCTCAATTCTAGGAATTTATTCTACAGGTAAAAATGTGGGAAATGACATTACATACAAAGTTGTTCAGTGCAGTATTGCTTGTAATAAACAAAGCCTAAAAAAAACAACCCAGATGCCCAATAATTGAGGTTAAATAAATTATCATAAGCCCATACTATATGGTACATGGAAAAGGAAGAGGCAACTATATACATATTGATATAGAAGAATTGTCAAGATATTAACAGGTAAAAACAAAGTACAGAAAAATGTATTAGTATTTGTGTTCATAAAAGAGAAGGCAAAAAACAAAGAGCAATATTATGTATATAATTACTTCTGTACTTAGAAAATATCTCTGGAAGGATATTCAAAGCCAGAGTGGTTACTTGTAAGGAGAACTGGATAATAGAGGGACAGGGAAGGGAAAAGGCTTTATACTTTGTGTGCAATTTGAATTTTTATGTATGTACTACCTCTTCCAATAATAGAGAAAATTTAAAAAGAACAACATCTATAACAATAAAGGATAATATGCTCATTAGACCAGACATCTTCCGGACGCCATTCCAGATGTCCTTCCTGACAAAGCCAGGGCCAGAGGGAAGCCGGCCTGCGTCCTGGAAGCCTGCAGGTGGCTGGAGGAGGGAGGCTGGGGTCCCGGGTGGCGGAGGGAAGCCGGTGCTGGCAGCCGGGGGAAGGAAGGCCTACTCTTGCACAAATTTTCATGCATCGGGCCTCTAGTAACTATATAATTACAATGGTAAATACTAAAGAAGGAGAAATATAGAGTAGTAAGAGCAAATAAAAGGGAGATTCAACCTAGACTTCTTTGGACAGGGAAACTTCTCTGGGTAAGAGATGCTTAAAATGAGACCTAAAAGATAAAGAATTAGTTTGGGGACTAAGGCTGAGAAAGTTAGCAGGCCAGGAAAGAATTCTAAGGCAAAGGAAGAGCTTGTGCAAAGGTCCTGAGGATGGAAAATTCTGGCCAGTTTGCAGCACAGAAAGACCAGTGTAGCTTGGGGGAAAGTGTTGGTGGCAATAGGCAGAGAGGTAAGGAAGACTACTTGTGCAGATCCACAGAGACCATGTGACCAATTTTATC
Organism: Myotis lucifugus; assembly: GCF_000147115.1. NCBI lineage: Eukaryota > Metazoa > Chordata > Mammalia > Chiroptera > Vespertilionidae > Myotis > Myotis lucifugus. Next base: position 3,397,625 of record NW_005871089.1, on the reverse strand, counting down.
CCAAGGACATTGGGAAGAGACTAGAGAATTTTGAGCAAGGAATGACATGGTCAGAATGAATATTTAGAGTTTGTGTTAGATAATAAGTAGAGAATGAATTGAGAGGGAGATAAGAATTGATAATCTAGGGGAGTCTAAAGGATACTACTAAGGAGATGATGAAGCAGTTTAATTTACTTGGACCAGAAAGAATGGGCAGGGGGAGTGAACAGAGTCTCAAGAAATTTAGGAGGTAAAACAAACCTTCTCTAGTGAAGAATTAGGTATGGGGAGTGAGGGAAAAGGAGATCGATATTACAAAAATATTACCAGATTTCTAACTTTCAAAACAATTGTATGGTCCGGCCAGTGTGGCTCAGTGGTTGAGCATTGAACTATGAACCAGGAGGTTACCAGTTTGATTCCCGGTCAGGACACATGCCCGGTTTGCATTCTCAATCCCTGGTTGGGGGCAATCAGGAGGCAGCCGATCAATGACTCTCTCTCATCAATGTTTCTCTCTCTCTCTATCCCTCTTCCTCTCTCTAAAATAAAAAAGGAACATATTTAAAAACACACAATTGGATGAATAGTACAGTCAATTACTGAAATGGGGAGCCTTAGGGAAGGTGTTGGTGGAAAGCTTATGAGCGTGCTTTTCAATATTATAAAATCTCCCTGAAAGGGATCCTGTGAGGAATGAATGACATTGTTTATGCCTATGTTATTAAATAGACGCTGTTATTATTATTATTACCATATGTTTTAAAATCTCTCCCTTGACCTTAGATTTTAAGAGAAAGAGAGCACTTTCTGTGCAATGGCTTTTTTTCATAAGAAAGCATGTTGGTTTCTCAAATTGCAATAACCAAACAATGTGCTTTAATTATATAGGTAATTAGAAAAATTTCCTAAAAAATAACATTTTCACAGAAAAATCCCAGAATGACATAGACAATGTTTCTTGTGTAACACATCAGTCTTCATTTCCCCTAGAAAACCTCTTTGGAAGTAACCTTGCTGTTTATCAGGATCATTTGAGTCACACAGCTGGATAAGGCATTGCAAATAAAATGGTAATTATCTTTTTCCCCCCATAGTAGGAGTCGAGAAAGCATGAGAGGAATTAGGCATTAGTAACTTTTTAACATCCTCAATATGTATATAAAGAAGTTACCATTGAGTTCTGACATTTTAAATATTTTAATATGTCATTCATAGTCTGACAGGGTCTACAGCCAGCTCTGTTCTGTTATACCTCTAGCACCTTATGCCTCCCCTTCCAAAACCCATACCGACAACTCCTGAGAGCCCAGCCAACACCTTGGGTAGCATTTTTAAGATAACATGAAGCTCTAGGGGCCTTCATGAAGCACTTAAAATATTCCTGATACTGCCCTGGCCGATTTGGCTCAGTGGATAGAGCGTTGGCCTGCGGACTGAAGGGTCCCGGGTTCAATTCCGGTCAAGGGCATGTACCTTGGTTCCAGGCACATCCCCAGTAGGGGGTGTGCAGGAGGCGGCTGATAGATGTTTCTATCTCATCGATGTTTCTAACTCTCCCTCTCCCTTCCTCTCTGTAAAAAATCAATAAAATATATATTTAAAAAATAATAAAATAAAAAATATTTCTGATACTATAGATATATTCAACAGTGAATGTGGGCAAAGACATATCTACTGCATTGTTTGTGAGGAAAAAAATACCAGGGTTTGTTTAAATAAACCAAAGTACATATATCCTAAGACATGTTTTGTAGTCTTTAAAAGATTTTTCAAGATGGTGAAATAGTTATATGAGAAAAGCAAAGTGTAGAATATACAGTATGCTTCTTTTTGTCTTAAAAAATTAAGAGGGAGATATTCACATGTTTACAAATAAAATTTTGAGAAGAAATTGGTAATATCTCTATAGAGGGAGTAGAAAGGAGTAGGGGACCTAGAATGAGGAGGTTACTTGCTTTTCATGGTTTAATATATTATCAAATTTAACTTTTTTATTATCCATGTATTTTAATTTAAGAAAAGTAATTGTTAAAATATGTTAATGAAACCATTTTTAAATTCCCATTCTGAAAATTCATTTCTGATTTGCTACATTTTAAATTAAATTTTTGTTAATCCTCACCCAAGGATATTTTCCCAGTTATTTTTAAAGAGAGTAGAAGGGAAGGGGGAGAGACAGAGAAAGAAACATTGATGTGAGAGAGACACATCAATTTGTTGCCTCCAGCATGTGCTCCAACCAGGGCTGGGGATTGAGCCTGCAACTGAGGCATGTGTCCTTGACCAGAATCAAACTCCGGACCTTTCAGTCCACGGGCCCACACTCTTATCCACTGAGCCAAATAGGCTAGGGCTGATTTAGATGAAAAAAATAATACAACTCCCACTCTAGCAAACAAAGGCCAGATTAGCTAGAAAAAAAAAATTAACTCAGAAAACTGAGGATATGAACCAAAATGAACCAATCTCTAGAAATGCTGAGTAGTCCTTCATAGACCCATGGCTACTCAAAGTTCTAGCTGAAAGGAATCCACTATACGGAGTAAAGAGAAATCCATTGAAATTTAACAAAAATTTAACAGCCTCATTAAGGTTGGTATGACATTATAATTTAGAGGACCCAAATTCACAGAAAAAGCTTGCACCCACCCACCCACCCACCTACCTTTTGGATTGTAACCAAATACAGTGAGGTAATAGATCAAAAGTGGAAAGGGGGTGGGTAACAGAAGAGTTGAGACAGGTCACCCCTGCCCATGAGTGAGTGGAGCCTCGCCCAAGGGCAAGATATCTTTTCAAAGTGAGGGGGCAAGGCAGGAATGCTGAGAAATCCATCTGAGGCACTCATGAAAGCTAAGAAGGGGCAGGAGAGCTGAGAGACCCATCCCCAGGCATTGTAGGCATTCATCCTCAAAAGACTAAGGGCAGGGCACATACAAGAGCTGAGAGAAATACCTCCCCACTCCTCTATCCCACTGACAAAAAAAAAAAAAAAAAGGAAACTTGGGAGCTAGGCTATAAAGCAGAGAGAGATCTGCCACATTTCCAAAAGCTGACAGTATGACTACAAAGCGGTCATATCTCTGACAACTTGCCAATGTCCAAAACCCAGGCCCTACTGAAGGGAAAGTTCCAATTCTGTCTCCAAAATATTTGAAGCTAGTGGTTAACTAAAGCTGCAATACAGCCCAGATATAGGTCAATTATACAAATTGACTGAGCTACAAAAGTGTCTGAAAGAAAAATGGACATGCCTTATTTTAAAGGTAAGTAAGCCCAGCCAGCGTGGTTGGGTTCAACCTACCTGGGAGTCATTGTTCTATTCCGGATTGCAGGCTCTATCCCCAGTGTCGGTATGCAAGAGGCAGCCAATCAATGATTCTCTCTCATCATTGATGTTTCTCTCTCCTCTCTCTCTCTCTCTCCCTTCCTAGAATAATATAAGCAGAACTAGAGATGACCCAGGTGTTGACTAAATTATCAGTTGGAATTGTTAAAATAACTTTGACTAAAATGCTAAAAAAAACCTTGTGGAAAATGTGGACAATATGCATGAAGAAATGGAAAATCTTAGCAGAAATATAACTATACAAATGCAATGAAATGCTAGAAATTAAAAATACAATATCAAAAATAATTCATTAGATAGGTTTAACAGAAAAGTATCAGGGAACTTGAGCACTGCTAAATGGAAAGTATCCAAATTGAAAACAAAAAAGAGAAAAGAATGGAAGAAAATCATCTGAGGTCTGTAGGATAATATAAAATCATCTAATATATGTGCAATTGGAATCCCAAAAGGAGAGGTGACAGAGTATGGAACAAAGATATTTGAAGAGATAATGGCCAGGAAATATCCAGTATTAATGAAAGACATCAATATAGATCCAAAAGATTTAGTAAACTTCACACAAAGGAAAATATACCTATACATATCATAGTCAATCAGCTGAAAACCAAAGATAAAGAGCAGATGTAACCTTGGGGAACAGAGGATTATAGATAAACAAACAAAACCTCTAGTACCCAGAATTCACAGAATAATAGCCACAATGGAAAAGACAATCCAATTTTAAAATGGGAAAAGACGTGAAAGACACTTCATGAAAGACATACAAATGTAAAATAAGCAGATGAAAAGTGATCATCATTAATCATCAGGGAAATGTAAATTAAAATCAGTTATTTCATACCCACAAAAATGGCTAATATAAAAGGCACTGACAATAGTAAACGTTGAAAAAGACATGGAGCAACTAGAACTCTCGTACTTCATTGTTGGGAGTATGAAATGGTAAAACCACTTTGAAGAACAGGATTGCAGTTGCTTAAAGTGTTATATGTACACTTACCATATGACTCAGCAATTTTATACTCAGGTATCCAAGAGAAATAAAAACATGTATCCATAAAACAAAAACAAAATCTTATGAGAATTTATATAGTAGTCTTATTCATAATTGCCCCAAACTGGAAACCTAAAAGTCCATCAATATGGGAACGGATAAACAAATTGTGGTATATTTATAAAATGAACTGCTACTCAGCAATAAATAATAATTTACCAATAGAGACAACATGGTTGTTTTTAAAGTATTATGTGAAAGGCGACAGATGCAAGACTACATATTATATGACTCCATTTATATGAAGTCCAAAATCAGACAAAATAAATTTTTAGTGATAATCAGCAAATGATCATTGGAGTAGGGAGGGGAGCAGGAATAATTTGAAAGATACACAAGATAACTTTCTAGATTAATGGGAATGTTCTATATCTTCTTTTGGGTGGTTATCACAAGGTTTGTACAGTTATCAAAATGTCAAACTGAACACTTAGGATGTGTGCATTTCACAATATATGTATTGATTTCTATATATTAAAATAAAGATGAGTGGAGGATTTCTATTTCAGGAGCATATTTCCCCAACCCCTTACTGATCTGTTCTCAGTGTGATCTTGGTTGGGCTCTAATCTGTTCAGGGCTAGGACCTTGATTCTGAAATTTATCTTAAAAAAGCACACAATCCAGCGTCCCGTTGAAACAGCATTTAGAAATCTGTGAAGCAATTTTATTTCCATTGGTTAGTGAGCAACAAATTTGACCATTATGTTAAGGCACTGACTTGTACTAGGTTGGATTTAACATGAATAGATTGAATGGTAACCTGCAAGCTAGTCAAAATAATGGAGTGAAAATTAATTCTTCAAAGGCATGTAGAACACTATCATTCTTCATTTAACCCATCCTCTGGTATTTGCTGCCATGACATTTACAATGCTCCAAACCAGTCACAGGATTTTTGAACACAAAAATCATTTCCTATTGAAAGCAGGCATCTTTTCCAAAGTTGGTGGACACTCAGATCATACCTCCTCCTTTGTTAGGAAACACTTTAATATTTGCCCAAGTTATATTGCACAAGTCAGGATCATATGGTAGGAATTTATACAAGCAAATCATTTTGTTCATACCAGAAGACCAGCAATCCTATCTAATAAAGAGCTGATATGCTAATTAGACCAAACAGCAGAGCGACCATCTGGATGACCTTCTGGATGAAGCTGGGGCTGCCAGGGCCTACCCTTGCACGAATTTCATGCATTGGGCCTCTAGTTAGGTTATAAATGACTTGAGAGCAGGTGCAAGAACTTACAATTTTAGAACATTCCATTGGAATGTCTACTAACTAGGTGGGAACACAGAGGTGCTTCACAAATGCTGGTTATCATTTTATGCTGCACTCCCTCTGAGAAAATGATGTGACCTGCAGAGGTGGAAATACATACAGGGAGTCTCCCTGTAAGAGGAAGCTGGGAAATGCCATCAATACTAGTGGTTTTGGATAGGGTCCTCAGAAAACTTAGGATGGAATCATGCTGTTTGTTCACTCCTCAGGAATCCCAACTTGGCCAATTGATCCCGGAGAGCCAGATCCTCACTGCACAAGCCCCAAACTCTCAATTCTAACAAACAGCCATTTAATGTGCACCGAAGTGGATTCTAGGACACTGCTTTGTTGTTATGCATACAGAAACCAATTTTAGCCATCAGAAGGAAATCTGTCTACTATAGAGAATTGGTTTTATAGTCTATAATCGCCTTCCAAATTTCCACCCCAAGTACTCCATGGCAAAAGGCATGCAGCTTAAAAAGACCAAACTTTTACACGTGTAGTCAGTGAGGAGGGACATACAAGTGCCAAATAAGACCAAGTCAGGAACTATTATTTTGTGCACAATATGAAGCCAATCATTAGCTCAAAATAGGAAAGATTGGCCTGCTGAAGAGGGTTTGGAAATATGGACTTGCTTCTTAACTGTCATTAAAATGCTAGGGTGGCTCTCAAATGTGAAGGAAAAGGCAGGTACAGTATCTGAGGTTAATAACATGTTTTTAACAGAAGAACCTTGGTGAGTCTCCAAGGCAATCTAAGGCTGTAAGTTCCCCCTAACCTATCTATGTAATTTTAGCAGATGCTGTTGGAAAGGCTGTTTGAGAATCAGCAGCTACAATGTCATGAAAAGAATACAGCATAGTGGTCCAAATGTGCTTCCAGTTCTGCCATTAACTGGCTGGGTGACCTTGGGCAATCCTAGTCTTGGTGTAGAAAACAAGGTTAAGAGCTTCAGACAAACCAACAGGCCCTTTTTTCACTGCTGTACCTCTAGTGTTTAGGATAGTGCCTGACAGCATGGGTGTTGACTGAAAGAATCTTCATTCTGACACAAAATGACCTCAGGGAAATTACTCACCTTCTTTAAGCTTCTATTTTATTTATAAAATGGAGATGGTATTTATTTCATGGGATTGTGAGTTTTTAAAAATATACATGAATCATTTAGTAAGAATAAGTTCATAATTATCTACTATATGGTATTCCTTACATTTATTTCATTTCAGGGCATTTTGCTTTTGTCAGACACCTTTTGTCGCCTGGCCTGTGTAGCTCAGTGGTTGCATGTCGACCTATGAACCAGGAGGTTACATTTTCATTCCCGGTCAGGGCACATGCCCAGGTTGTGGGCTCAATCCCCAGTCTCTCTCATCATTGATGTTTCTCTCTCTTCCTCTCTGAAATCAACAAAGACGTATTTTTAAAAAGGCACCTTTTGTGATGTGCAGCCAGCAAACCATTATCTCCAAGATCTACCGCCCAAACCACAGGGTTTAGCCCCAAAGACCCACATTTCTACCAACGAGCTGGTCCCAAGGCTTGCTTGGTTCTGTCTACATGTGTCTGGAACAGTTAACATGAAACACCTGGAGTTATGGGGTAGCTACAGGGAAAGCAAAGCTGTTAGAATGATGTGGATGTACCGATGACAATGCCAATTCAGGAGTTCAAAATGGCTTTCTAAGCATGTATGCATAACCCAAGGACACAGCCAATAGTGTGGTGAAGGCCTGGGGGTGGGGTGAGATGGAGGGGATCAATGGGGGAAGAGGGGAGATATCTGAAATAAATTTTTAAAAAAATAGGCAAAACAACTTTCTAGTTCGTGGATCCAATGTCATCCTGCCTTTGAGGGTCTATGAGACAGATCTGTCTCCTTATTTTTTGCCCAAGTTAGTATCAGTATGCTTATTTATAACTAGGCTTTGATTTCCTTTTTCCTTGATACAATATTCATGCAAAACAGACAATATAGCATGATAGAATGAACATAAGGAATTAAGGGAAGCATAACCCTGCCATATGTAACTTGAGGGACTGAATAGCCTGTGAACCTGTTTCTCATTTATGAAATAGGAGAACAATGCCAACTTTGTTATAGGGCTGTTTAGGAGAAAATGTATGTAAGGCATCTAACAAGAAGCACTCAACAAATTATAGCTCCTATTACTACCCTCATTTTACAAAAGGGAAAACTATGGCTGAAATATTGCTATCTTTCCACTATACCACACTGGCAATAAAAACAGGAAAATTCGGTCTTAATGGACAAGATCATCAAAATAAAGTAACAGTGAGAAACCTGTGGCTTACATGCTCTGACTTTGTGATTAAATGAAATTGTGCACTGACTTGACACAAAAAAGGGGCAGCTTTGCTCATAAGCATTCAACTGATTTGGTTCAGGCTATACTAATTTACTTCCCTAGGTAGATTTCTCTCCCTTGGGCAGAGAATATATTGCCTTTATGTGAACATTCTACTCTGCTTGGCTGTTTTACAGTTCTGGTTTTGTGAATTTCATTTTCTACAAGGTGAACCACTTACCAGAAAACTGACAAATTGGGCATTTCACACTAGATCCTTAGGAAGCACCATCCCACAAACCCCATTCAGTTAGGGCCTACAGTGTGGCCCTTTCCTGAGCTTGTGAATTTGCCACAAGTCTTACTGATTGTCCCTTATGTCCTAGGGTGCACAACCTATATTCTTGGAAACTACAGAAGTATCTTGGTCAATGGCCTCAATCAACTGTGTCTGCAGGTCTTACATTGCATTGTACCATAATCAGGGATGGGAATGGGGGAGGGGCCCTCAGGTATGTTATTTTGTTCGATTTTTTTTCAGCCCCCCTCCCCGCCCCCACAGTGGCTCAGCAGAGCACTGCCTATTTTGTTCTCTTGAATCTTCTCAGTGATTCCAATGTGTCAGATGGACAGTGACATAAGTTGCAAGCCAAGACTAACAGAAGTTGAAAAATGGTATGGCCCAAGTGCAGTTTTGTTTTGTTTTTAACCCACATTTAAGAATATTGTAAATCAGTTACCAACATTTCAAAATTGAATTAACAAAAAGTATATTTTACAGGTTCCTAATCAGAGCCCATTTGGCTGAGGAGTCTACTAAAATATATAGCTGGCTCTTGTCAACATCTGAGTTTGAGACTCCTGAATTCATGTGGCAATAAAGTTGTTTTTGATATTGTTGTAGCTGCTACATATCAATGTGTGATTGATTTATATAGTAATTGGCCCCTACCCTAAATGGCCTAAAATGCTTATCTATGGTTTAATCATAATCTGAAAACTGCCTTTCAAAAGAATCTATTTTCCCCCACCCTAAATGCTACTGACTAGAGAAAGATTAACAGTTGTCTTGAAAACTAGATTTAATTTGACAAAAAAGCAAAATGGTAAAAGTCATCTTACTATTTACTCTTACAGTAAGCACAATTTGATTAGTTCCAGTTGAGGCCTTCCAAGTTAGTTATTTCATCTTGGGTAATTATGAGAAGAAAATTCTATAAAACCAGAAATATACCAAAGAAATCTGAAAAAAAAAAAAAAAAAATCTGGAGGGCCCACACTTTTTTCTGTTTCCAAAGGAGCCAAGATTTCCCCAAAATGCTCACTACTTATAATCTTAAAGCTCCTCAGGAGAAATGCTGAGAATAGATAACAGCTGTTCTGTTTTACCAGTTACAAAAAAATTCTGTAACAAGTTCCAGATGACTATTCAAAATTCTTTACATTGGAAATTCATTTGAACAAATAACTAGACCAACAACTACAAATTACTTGGCCACTATTTATCAAATCAAATGATGCCGAACCACTTACTCAACTACCTCATGTGACAATCTTCTCATGAGGATTGTCCCAATCAGCAAGATGGGAAGGACTATTCATCTATGCATGCCTCGTTTCTTTGGGCAAAACAGAGCCACATTAGTTGCAAACTGCAACAAATTAAAGATCAGAGATAGTATATAGCATTCCTCTAACAGCAGCAGCAACAGATATTTATACATATATTTTTACACACACACACACAGAGAGCCAGAGACAGAGAGACAGAGAGAGAGAGAGAGTGTCAGTCTTTGATGTGGTTTAATAGCACACCACTAGAACCAAGACCAAGAACCCCCTTTCCTGGTACTGATTGCTAGTTAGGTCATTCTGAGACCAGATTAAGAAAATGTGATGCAAAGATGTAATACAAAATACAATATTGACCAAATCCCAGATAGAAGAAATTTGTGAAATCTTGAACAAGGTACTTAAATCTTAGTGAGCCTTATTTTCTTCTTTTGTAAAAAAGCAATTCCTAACCCAGTTGCTTTACATAAATTAAAGTGCTTTGAAGATAAAGTGATAAACTCTCATAATTACAGATCCAAATAAGACCAAATTAAATTGTCCTAAAATCTGGACTTGGCTAGAATATCAATGACAAAGATCTCCAACCCAGGACCTTCTTTAAGACAACTCTCTCCATCCCTGTGGAGATATCAGCTTCGAAGAGTGAGCTCAATGGAAATAATGAGTTTTGAGGTTGAGAATAACTTTTAAAATATTTTATCTTTAAAAAACTGACAAAGATATACTAAGCATCTACTATGTATCACTGTTACAACACAAACAGCAATCTAAATTCAATGTTTAAGACAAAGAAATTGGAAAGCTTTCAGAAAATGCTCTGAAAGCTTCATTAACCAAGTTAATTGTTGGGGATGGTCTCATTCACAGTTCCTTGCAAAGAAACTAAACCAAATCTTAACATTATATTAAGTAGGAACAGTGAATAAGGCACATAATACAGGTGATGGTTAGACTAATGGTCTCATTCACAGTTCCTTGCAAAGAAACTAAACCAAATCTTAACATTATATTAAGTAGGAACAGTGAATAAGGCACATAATACAGGTGATGGTTAGACCACCAGTATATCCTTTTTTAACTATAAAAATAAACATAAGTAACTAATGGAATAACAAAATAAAAGTTTTATTTTATTAGAATTAGGAATGTTCTTTCCCTCTGGGCAACCCGAACAGTCCAGTTACAATGAAAAGCTAAGAACAGTTATTTCTACAGCACAGGATGCCTATGCACAAAATTACAGGGTTAGGAGCATTTAAATCAATTTAGCGATCTGATTGTCTCACCAACCCACCCCTCCCATTTTCCAAGTGCTCTAAACCCAGGATTTGCAACTAAAAGACTTGGTTACATTGAGTTCTTTTCTCCCTGGTACTAAATTTCAGTTTCTAATCATGGCTGAATCACATTTCACACTGCAGATTCAACCATTTCAAATCAAGTCAGTCAGTCTTGGATCTGTTATATGTGTTTATGTATACACGGGTATTTAATATATATTTTTAAACACACATAAAACACATACAATCTGGGTTGCAGCAAATTATACAGAATTTAGTCTGATATTATACGCTACTCAGTTTTACCACTGTGGTTTGTGTCCTGAGCTTTGGATCAAAATTTTGTTGTAAATCATTTCAAGTACATCTACTACTCAATAAACTGTTCAAATGAAGCATGCACTTTTCAAGAGACAATGTAACTGTCCTCAATAAGACAGCGAGACCCTGGTGCTTACCATGAATAGAGCCCTCTTGATAGAAAGATTCAGATAAGAGAAATGGGGAAGCTGTCATACACTATGGCTTGCCTATATCCCATCTGGGGTAAAAGAAGCTACTAAAAATGAAAGCAATTAACTCAGGAAATACTGTCAAATATGGAGATAGTTGTTAAAAGATTGGAAGTAGAAAAGGCCAGTTTACCTTGATCTATAACTGCAATACCCTCAGATCATATGCCAACACTGAAACTAGAAAGCATCTCTAAAAAGCACTGTTCCTCCATGGGTAGGGGCTGATATTATGAAGTGCACAGTTTTTAGGTACTTGCAAGGGGAGCATGTAATGACACTCAAACCTAGATACTGCAGTTACCTGGTTAAGATTTTTTTTTTAAAAAACATCACATATACACAAAACATTTTGATTAAGGAAGCCACATATATCTAGATAGCAACTCTGGCTGCTTTTCAGGTACCAGGGAAAGGAACTTATTCAAGCTTGCTTTAAAAATTTTTTTCCTTAGTTTGATAAATGCTTTTTAAGATTGATGCAGTCATTTAAAATAAAATTAAATGGGTGATGGGGGAAGAAAGGACATTGAAGAAGCAGACACTGAATTCAGAATTGCACCTGAGGTGGCAAGGGAGAGAGGATTAAAGGTACAAGTAAAGTTGATTCTAAAGCGACAAGTGGTTTAAGGAAGCAGCGTAATGTACTCAGCAAACATTCACTAATTTTTGATGGGATAAGAACAGTTGCAAGTACATTTCATGTAACAACCTTTTCTAAAAGGAAAAGTGGGTTGATTCAGCAAAGCCTAACTTAGGCAAAAGGCCAGAGGAAAGTGAACCTACTTCCCAATGGAGTAATAAGATGTACAATGCAAGAGCAGACAAAGTTGCCTCACAAATGGTAAACATTCCCTAGGTGCAAGACATTTAAAGGAAGACAAAGAGGTCCTCAATCCAAATTGGTTCACTCTGCACTCCTGAATAAAACTAACAAATTTAGCTAGGGATGCTGACCTGTTGAAAATACCACAGCCAGAATGGCCTAAACAGGTATGTAATTAATAAAACCACCACCATCCTTTACTTTTAACATAGATCTTAGTAGAAATTTCATTAAAATGGACATCACAGCTAAAATGCATTATTAATTTTCCTATCTGTTGGCAACAGAAAAGAAGCAGTCAGTGATTTCTGTTTAAATGCACTAGATGGGAATATCATGTTCTACGGGTGTTTGCCTTCAAACTGAACCCACAGCAACACACACAAGCAATTTTAGTATCTGCCATTTTAAATTCACAATCTGAAACTAAGTGAATGACTATTTATTTATATTTATAGCAAAAACATTCTATTTGACATCCTATTGTAAAGAAAGGGTGAGAGAAGAGCCATAATGAAAATCTTAAAAGGCTCAAAAGCAGCAATTAAAGAGGGGAAAATGAAATGTTTCCTTTGGATGAACAGGGAGCCTAGGAAGCTTTCACTGGTGTGCATGACATGAGGCCAGGAAGGGGAATGGGTATTCCTTGAACTGTAGCAACTAAGCTCCCTGTTGCAGCCCTTATCAAGCCACAGCATTGTCAGAGCTTGACCTCCTTGGCCCCGATCAAGCACTTGGAATTCAAGGCATGAGGCCCATGGCCAGCAACAGACATACCAAAACCAGAAAGGGCAAAGTAATCTCAGGAGAGGAAAAATCAGAGCTCTTATGCCTTCCAGAGGTGCCAAACCAACAGATTTTTTATCCCAACGTCCAACCCTGAAAAGATAAGCAAACTGAGAAAAAAATAAAAAAAGAAATAAAAAAAGCACAGCAAATAGACATAATCTTGAAGATTTTTAAAGAATAAATATTTTTTTTGTAATTAAACATTATGCAAACACGTGCCACGCTTGCTTTGTCCATGCATATGCGCTATATACAAATTTGAAAAATACTGTGTTGTCCTCTTGTTTTAAAAGTCATATACAAAGTTTTTTTTTGTTTTGTTTTTTTGTTTAATTCCTCCTGTTGCCTATCCCCTTCCCACCCCAAGAATTTTCTTTACAAGGAACTAATCATCATTCACTCATTACTTTGGGGTATGAGAGAAAGAGCGTCAGTCTCTGAGTGTGGGTGTATTTGTATGTGTAGGGGATGAAAGGGAAGAGGTTCTTTACCAAAGTACAACAAAAAGACCGGCTGGGCATGAAAAGCAGTGTCAAATTTTAACTGTAATACACTCAGGAAAAAAAGAAAGAAAAAGGAGTCAGCTTTGAGAATGAAGCTACACGTTAAAGTTGGAGGGCTTTCAGTGTGGTTGTCACACTTTTGTTGGCGGCCTAGAATACTGTTGTACAATGGTTTATCTACCTTTTTTTATTACAATATAATTTACTTAAATTTTCCTTTAACAAAACAGAATTCTGGTACTATAGACCAGCAGTGTCAGAATGGGCTTAGTGCCTCTTAGTTTGTGTTTGTTTTGTTTGTTTAAATTGCATGAACACTCTAGATGGTAAAGTTTTCAGAGTTCATTTTATGCAGGGCCACTCTCAGTCCTCAATGTACTCCCACAGATCTTTTTCATAGCCTTCATGCACATGCTGTAACAAAACCCTTCGTCGACTCTCACAGTATCTATAATCAAAGGAAAAAGAAAATGTTGTCAGCCTCCAGTAATTAAACAACAACAAAAAAAACATTTACTTATTCTTTAGGGCACCCCTACATATTATCAAACTTAGAACAGGAGAGCACCGTTTTTAGTAGCACATTTTCAGGTCTAGATGTAAAGACACAATAAACTATTTCTAATTTAAAAAAGGTATTTTTTAAAAGCCACGATTCCCAGTTTGGGGAATTAATTTTAAAGCAATAAAATGTTAAAAATTCCTAAGGACATTATAAACCATCTGATTCAATCCTGTCATTCTACCTAGAAGTAAATTTCAGGAAAAAGTAATTTTAAGGGTTATTTTTTTCACACCTATAAAATCTTTGTTAACTGTGAAATTACCATAAACACAATGTAGTAGGCTAAAAATATTATTTAGGACTAAATCTCCAAATTCCCAGGGTTCTACTACTATTAAAAAGATACTGCTAGCCCTAGCTGGTTTGGCTCAGTGGATAGAGCATTGAGGGTCCCAGGTTTGATTCCAGTCAAGGGCACATGCCTGGGTTGCAGGCTTGATCCCCAGTGTGGGGCGTGCAGGAGGCAGCTGATCAATGATTCTCTCTCATCAATGATGTTTCTCTCTCTAGACTCTCCCTCTCCTTTCCTTTCTGAAATCGATAGTAATAAAAAAAGATACTGCTATTTGCCAGGAAACAACTTTGGCGTGGGGGTGGGGTGGGGCGAGGTGGGAAACTCCATGTAGAGAAAGCAAACATTTTATATTTTTAGCTTAAGAGTAGCATATCATGAAATACCATCTACCCCTGGGACAAAGTAAATCTCTCCTTAGGGGGAAAAAAATCTAATAAAAACTCTAAAGAAAGCCTGGGTAGTTCACTTGTCAGCAGCCATGATCCTCAGGATCCCCAGGATATGACCTGCTAATCTCACCACTCATCCTAATGGCCACTTGCCCTTTTCAAAGTTTTCCTTGCAGGGCAGCAAATAAGTAAATAAAGTTGAAAGGAAGAAGCCAAATCTGCAATTTGTTGCCCAAAGGACAGAAGTAATCTATGAGAAACAACAGCAGCTCAATTACACTGGAAACTAAACCCTAGTTTCACTATCACCTAACTTCACCGTTAAGGCATACCAGACTACCAATGGCAGAATCTTTTGCTCAAAAAATATTAAAATATCTCACCTGTACTTATCTTGTACTTTCTGCTTTATATCCTGTAGAGAATCTTGGGAAATATCTCGTTCAAGGTAGCCTGAAAGCACCTCTGTGGCATTCTCTAGATCTGCTTGGTTATTCTGCAAGAGGAGGAAAAATATATAGTAAATTTTGGCTTCAAAAGAAAGCTGAAAATCAGAAACACCAATCAGAAAGGATATATACACCCCTATGTTCACAGCACCACAATTTACCATAGCTAAGATTTGAAAACAGCCTAAGTGCCCGTCAGCAGATGAGTGGATTAAAAAACTGTGGTACATCTACACAATGGAATACTATGCTGCTGTAAAAGAGAAAGAACTCTTACCATTCACAACAGCATGGATGGACCTGGAGAACATTATGCTAAGTGAAATAAGCCAGTTGGAGAAAGATAAATATCACATGACCTCACTCAACATAAACAACATAAACTGATGAACAAAAATAGATCCAGAGATAGAGAATCGAGCAGACTGTCAAACCTCAGAGGGAAAGCAGGAGAGGGTGAGGGTGGTGGTGATTGTAAGAGACCAACTAAAGTACTTGTATGCATGCATATAAGCATAACCAATGGACACAGATACTACAGGGGTGAGGGTATGTGCTTGGGGAGGGGGAGAGGTCAATGGGGGAAAAAGGAGACATATGTAATACTTTAAAGAATAAAGAATTAAAGGACAATAAAGAAATAAAGAAAGAAAACTGAAAGATAAACCATCTCAGCTTCTTCCTTGCCTATTGACTGCTTTCAACACAGATTCCATAATTTTCACAGGTGATTTTAACTGCATCTGTAAAGCTCTTTATTGCTTTTACCTCTAACAATTTGTTCTATCTTTTCAAAGACAATTGGTTAAATGTTAAAATAACTAAAGATTTACCCATTACCTCTGAAAGAATATTAAGGACGATTTGAAATTACTTAAAAAAGTCTCTAGGAATCTTCTAGTTCTGAGAACTGCTATTTGCTAAAACTAAAAGGGAAACTTGAGGAATAAATAGAAACCCATTCTCGCTTATGTCTGGCTGCACCTACTTCTTATAAGAGAATGCTGTATGGGAGATTAAAATCTTATTATCTCTTACTACTATGGCTAGTTCTATACATTTACCCATCTAAAGACTCATCTGCTAGTCAATGTTACTGTCTAGTCATCTATCAACACTAATGTTTCTTGCATCAATTTTAAATGAACTTATCTTCTTGAAAATCTTTTACTGTTTAAAGCCTCATTAGGTCATTACATAACCACCATATTAACTTCTAATACCACATATTAGTTTTGCCCGAAAAAAGACTTTTATTGAGAACTATGACATACCAGGTGCTATATAAGTAATCTACATGGGTTGTCTCACTTAAACCTTATATATAACATCTTAGAAAAGTATTAACTCCATTTTAAAACAAATATAGAAGAGGTTAAGTAATCTGTTCCAAGTCAACAGAGCTAATAAGTAATGAAGTCAAGATTCAAGTTCAGGGCTGACTCCAGAGTCTGCACAATTAATAGCTAGGTGGCTAACACACATCAATTTGCATGTAGTTTAGGACAAGAAATTTAATTTTTTTTGTGCTTTCCCAATAAATACATTTTTAATCTACACTTTTTGAGCAGATAGGAACCTTTAAAACTTTTTATATATTTATCTATGAAAGACCAAACAGTCCTATGACACAAGGTGGGTCCTTTTCCCACTCAGTAACTATTCTTACCTCAAAAATAATGGACTGGTTATTCTTTTTGAGGTAGAAAGCGAAGACGTAAGTGTACATGAGTGTGGCACGACACTGGCAGAGGACATCAACTGCCTTCTTCAGGAACTGCACCTCAATCCAGGACATATTGTGCTGTTGCATCTCTTCCATTTTCTGCTTCACCTGAGCATACAGTTTGTGCTCAAAGCGTAGACTCTGCATGTGGTTCATATAGCGATTACAGTAGAACAGGTACCTCTGCAGAGCTGCCCTAGATCGCTGGCGCACAAGAAAAATTAAGGTTACATAATTACAACAAATGTATTATATATAACCAAAAGCTGATAATCACATTTACTGATGAAAGTATAGGATTTTGGCTAAAATTAGGAAAACAGGCATTTACTGCTAGCTTTGCTCTGAATGTCTCATAGCTGTACTTTCTAATATTGCAGCCACTAGAAACATGTGACTATTTAAATTAAAATTAAAAATTCAGTTCTTTAGTACTCAATAGCCACACATGGTCAGTGGCTACTGGATTGGACAGTGATAATAAAGCACATTTTCGTCATTACAGAAAGTTCTATGGAATATCACCGTTTTACAGTGTGCAATAAAATATAAAATAAGCAAGAAACATCAATATTTTGAAGTAGAAAACAGAGAGGCATCCCTGGCCAGGTAGCTCAATTGGTTAAGTGACATCCCTATCCGCAAAAGTTGCGGGTTCCATCTCTGGTCAGAATCAACCAATGAATGCATAAATAAGTGGAACAACAAATTGATGTTTCTCTCTTTCTCCCTTCCCCTCTCTTTCTAACATCAATTTTTTTTTTTTTTAAATTAGAAAACAGAGAAGCAACCAGACACCTTATAGCTCCTGACATACTGTAAAACAGCTAAGAGTTTTAGGTCCTTTCCACACCACCTTCCTCCCCAAACTGAGACTGAATTCAAGTATCTGGAATTAACCATCACCTTCAGGAAATACAGGGATATAAGAACCTATTAAATGACACCAGAGAGCTGCAATCAACACAATAGAGAATATGGAAAATTCTATAAGGCAAAATAACTTAGTTTCCCCTACCAATACTGGCAAGGAGAGAGAGAAAAAAAAAAGAAAAAAAAGAAAAGGAAGGATTTAAAGATTAGAGGAGACTCAAGAGATATCAATCAAATCCATTTTGTGAATTATGATTTGAAGCAAATATTTAAAAAATTTATGAGATAAATGGGGACATTTGAACACTGGAGAGTTGACGATATTAACAAAGTATTGCTTTCAAACTATATATAGTATAATTTTTTTAAAATATATATTTTATTGATTTCTTTACAGAGAGGAAGGGAGAGAGATAGAGAGTTAGAAACATCGATGAGAGAGAAACATTGATCAGCTGCCTCCTGCACATCTCCCACTGGGGATGTGCCCGCAACCCAGGTACATGCCCTTGACCGGAATCGAACCTGGGACCTTTCAGTCTGCAGGCCGACGCTCTATCCACTGAGCCAAACTGGTTCTGGCTATATATAGTATAATTTAAACATAATATGTTATAATCCTATCTAATAAAAGACAAAAAGGTAATTGACCGTACCTTCGCTAAGCTTCCCATAGGCTAATCAGGGCGATATGCAAATTAACTGCCAACTAAGATGGCGGCTGGCAGGCACACAGCTGAAGTGAGCAGGAGGCTTGCTTGCTCCAGTGATGGAGGAAGCCAAGGTTCCCCACCTGCCGCGGCCCGGCTCTGAGCTCCGTAAGCAACAAAGTTTCAATTATAGAAGCTAAACAAACCCCAGATACCTGCTTTCAGCAGGCCATGGCCTCAGAGCTGGGAGCGAGCAGGAGCTGGCTCTCAGCTCCAGTGACGGCAACAAAGTTTCACTTATAGAAGGTAAACAAACCCCAGATACCTGCTTTCAGCAAGCCATGGCCTCAGAGCTGGGAGCGAGCAGGAGCTGGCTCTCAGCTCCAGTGACAGCAACAAAGTTTCAATTATAGAAGGTAAATAAATCCCATAATAAAAAAAAAAAAAAAAAAAGGAGAGGCTGGGAGCTTCAGTCGCCGGCCAGCCTGAAAACGGCCCTCAGCCCCTCACCCAGACTGGCCAGGCACCCCAGAAGGGACCCCCACCCTGAAGGGGGTGTGACCAGCTGCAAACAGCCATCAGCCCCTCACCCAGGCTGGCCAGGCACCCAAGCGGGACCCCCACCCTGATCCAGGACACCCTTCAGGGCAAACCAGCCGGCCCCCACCCATGCACCAGGCCTCTATCCTATATAGTAAAAGGGTAATATGCAAACTGACCCTAACAGCAGAAAGACTGGGAATGACTGGTCACTATGACACACACTGACCACCAGGGGGCAGATGCTCAATGCAGGAGCTGCCCTCTGGTGGTCAGTGCGCTCCCACATGGGGGAGCTCTGCACAGCTACAAGCCAGGCTGATGGCTGCCAGTACAGTGGTGGTGGTGGGAGCGTCTCCTGCCTCCTCAGCAGCGCTAAGGATGTCCGACTGCAGCTGAGGTCTGCTCCCCGCTGGCAAGTGGACATCCCCCGAGGGCTGCCGGGCTGCCAGAGGGATGTCTGATTGCCAGCTTAGGCCCAATCCCCCGGGGGAGCAGGCCTAAGCCAGCAGGTGGTCATCCCCCGAGGGGTCCCAGACTGCAAGAGGACACAGGCCGGGCTGAGGGACCCCCCCCCCGCCCAGGGCACAAATTTTTGTGCACCGGGCCTCTAGTATATAATAACTATATATACAAACAATATTGGTATTGCAGTTACAGTAAAAAAAATTTTAAATCAGATGAAGTATTACCAAAGAAACAATGTAATATCTGGTCTAGAGTTGCTTTATATTATTTATCACACTGCAAAAATAATTTACATAGGACGCTTCCATTACACTGTACTTCTCCAGAGGAGCCAGAATTTTTAAAAGTAATCTTAGCATGGCTCAGTGGTTGAGCATTGACCTATGAACCAGGACATAGTTTGATTCAAATTCAGGGCACATGCCTGGGTTGCAGGCTCGATCCCCCACCCCGGGATTGGGAGGTGGGGGGAGGGAGGGCATATAGGAGGCAGCCGATCAATGATTCTCTCTCATCATTAATGTTTCTATCTATCTCTCCTTCTCCTTTCCTCTTTAAAATCAATAAAAATATATTTTAAAATAAATAAAATAATAAAAATAATCTTATTATGTGTACCTAATATGTAGAAAATGATTATAATAAATGCTTATTAAATGCTACCACTATGAAAGGGTTTCTTACCAGATACATATTTCTTTTCTTTTACCATCACCTTCTCTCTCTTCCTCTCCTCATGCCTTAAAGCTAATAAACAGCACAGACACTACTAACATGATCTAGTATCACACAACATTGAAACATCTCAAAAAAATCTATACAAGCCATGTTACTTCAAGAGTCAGGTAGGTATCAAAAACCAATGCTTACACACTGAAAAATTATGCCAATTACATCCAATCATTATTTAAAATATTGTTATTATTTATCTTAATAATATAAAAATTACAGCAACTATATGTAAAAATATATACGTGAAAAATAATTTGGCTGGCATTTTATCTCCCCCAAAGCACTAATATTTTCAAGCCTGTCAAATTCCTAAGATGAAACAGAAAACCTAAATTGCCATATTAAAACGTATAGGACTTGATTTAATATGACCAACAATTCTAAAACAGCTTATTAATATAGGTCTAAAATTTAACATGAAAGAAAATCCATACCATCACTGCAAATAAAACCAATTTAAAAAAATATATGCATATTTTTTTGATTTCAGAGAGAAAGAGAGAGGGAGACAGAAACATCAATGATGAGAGAGAATCATTGATCGGCTGCCTCCTGCACACCCTACAATGCCGCAACCTGGGCATGTGCCCTGACAAGGTATCGAACCATAACCTCCTGGTTCATAGGTCGATGTTCAACCACTGAGCCATGTTGACCAGGCAATAAAACCAACTTTTAAATCAAACAACAGAATCTAGATTGAGAAAACCAATCAGCGACATGAAAATACTTGGGAAAGCAAACAAGAAAATCTGAATGCTTAGACCAGGGGCAGGCAAACTCTGTCCTGCAAGACATATCCAGTTGCTATTTTTGTAAATAAAGTTAAATCTGTGTTCCTGAGACACTTTAAGTTTTTATCACACACAAAAAATCCTATTTTCTCTATAGTCTTCCTGTACTATTCTATTATGGAATTTGAGAATAATAATTGGCTTAAATTATGAGCTCTGTGTTCTTAATTTTTGATTTATTGATTCACAATACACTTATTCAAATGTAATAAACTATTCAAAACCAGCCACATACAGTACTCTATCAACAGTAAAAATTTTCCCCCCAATTTTTAGAGAGAAGAAGGGAGAGAGAGAGAAAAACATCAATGTGAGAGGGAAATATTGATCAGTTGCCTCCTACATGCCCCCTACTTGGGGATTGAGCCAGGAATCCAGGCATGTGCCATGACTGGGAATCAGACTGGCAACCTTTTGGTACACTGGACAACGCCCAACCAACTGAGCCACACCGGCCAGGGCTATCAACAGTAATTTAATTTTAGCAAACAACATCTTTCAAATTAATTTTAACTTGAGCTTCACTGATTTTGGAGTTCTCTTGGATTGGCTGTATAGTTGTATAAAAGCATAAGGGTTTACAGCTGGTTTTATGTTTAAACATTATTTAAGTAAAATTACAATGAATATAATCTAAATCAATATTGAAATTTGTAGGTTTTTTCCCCTTTAAAAGGACCACAAATATTATGAAAGTCTATGAACCACTACTTACCATTTATAAATACAAAATAGAATTTTCCAGTCTCAAAAGACAAAAAAAAGACATAGAAGTTTCACTTCTAATAATATGACAGATTAGGTTACACACACACACACACACACACACACACACACACACACACTTCTGTATTTATGGTTAATTGTAAATAAATTTTAAAAGAATGTTTAAAAAGTAAAACAAGAGCCTGGCCTATGTGGCTAAGTGGTTGAGCTTCGATTTATGAACCAGGAGGTCAGGGTTCTAGGTCAGGGCACAAGCCCGAGTTAGAGGGGGCATGCAGGAGGCAGCCAATCAATGATTTTCTCTCATTATTGATGTTTCTCTCTCTCCCCCTCCCTTCCTCTCTGAAATCAATAAAAATATATTTTTAAAAAGTGAAACAGAAGCAACAGGTCATGTTTTGGATTATATCCTTGCAAGGAAAACCATTTGGAAATATTTTGGGGACAACTGGGGAATTTCAATATGGGATGGATGGCATGTAAGGAATTCCAGGAGTCTACAATTATGATAGAATTACAGGCTGAAAGAAACTCAAAGTGTTGTTGGATCTAAATCTACACCTAAAGTGTTTGAATCCCTTCTATAATAGTGGTTGTGCCCCCATCCTGTGATAAGTAATTCCCCATCTCCTGAGGCAATCCATTCCAAAAGAGCTTCTTAATGAACAATGAAGTTAAAAAAAAAATAAAAAGAATTAAAAATAAGTGAGACTGCATATAAATAGCAGCAGACTATTGAACAATTACTGTTCTCTAGTCTCCTTGTTGGGGAGGGAAAATCTTGACACCATGACTACTGAAACCTGGAATGTCTAGATTAAAAGAAAGCAGGCACACCTATAAATAGAAATGCTCCTGATATGCATTTTGGATAAGATTCCCTTTCTAAATGTACATAGATACCCAGTATTTACTGGAGTATATTCCCATGAATCTTTCAAAATTGAAAACTGCTGCTAATTTATTCCTTAATAAACATACAATGCACATCCTATTCAACTGTTACCCCAAAATAAAGTGTACTTACCTCCTGTGCGTCTCTTGCTGCCTTTGCGTCATCCTCATTATAGCGGTTACAGTTGTACCTTAAAGTAAGAAGATTCCATAAATAAAAAAGGGAACAGAATTGTAGCCTGGATTTAGAGATTATTTAGAACCAATATTCTGTTTTATACAGGTACAGATAAACTGAGGTGCTAAAATACCCAGGGTTCTATCATTATAATGATAGTTACTACACTGAAAGGCGCTCAGTGTTAAATCTAATCCACACCTAGTGCTTGAATCCTCCTGTAATAGAATATCAGTCCTCTGTCTAGTAATAGGGAATTTCCCACTTTCTGAGGTAGTCCATTCCAAATCAGCTCAGCTATAATCATTAGAAAACACTGTCATTCTAGAACTTCCATTTACTGACTAAAATTTGACTTCTAACTCAATTTTTGAAGAAAGAAATCATCTCATCTCCTAGGCTGACTATTATTTAGGCCAAATATTCCCAATCTTTCCAGAGTTACTCACCTTCTTCTCTTCTCTTTTATAGACCAATAGTTGATGGACTACAACAGTAATAGATGCTGTTGCTATTTGCTGTATATGCTATTACAATTTATAAGTGTCACTGAAAACTGAATGATATACAAAGTGAGGAACTGGGGGAAAGAGAAGTCAGTGGAGATGAATAAGATGGGCACTTCCCTTGTCCTGCTTACTCTCTACCTCTTCTTTTATGGGAGCCTATTTATGAAAGCAGCTGGTATTTATTGAGTGCTTGCAATATACAATACACTTACTAAGAACTTTAAATGTACTATCACATTTAATCCCCTCAACCATCTTATAAAATGTGTATTATTATTATCCTCACTGAGTAGATGAAGAACTAGGTTTTGAGAAGATAGGTAACATACTCTAAGTTGCAAAACTAGTTTCAGAGCTGGGAATTAAACTCATGCTTTGTATGCCAACTGAGGCCCATGCTCTTAACAAGTGAGTACATTGTTCATATGTTGTCATGTCTCCAGAAATTTTTAACAGTGATCTTTGTAAAACTAAAGAATACCTTGTTAAACTGGATCATTATTCTAGCTTGTCAAGTGCTTCAGGATTCTGATGACCTATATATTTAATATCTTTGATGTTACCCCAAAATGTAAGATTAGTTTAAGAATGTCATCAATGAAACTGATCAGAAAAGCAGTATACAGTTTATGTAGAGAGAAAAAACCCACAAAACAAAACAGATGAGGACAAAGCCTTTCAGCAAACCAATAAAACATTCCATTAGGCTTAGAAAGGCACCAATCCATTATCTATACTCTGAGAAATCAATTAAACTCAAATATTCCCCCTTCTCTATATTCACAGCCCAGGCCATAAACTTCTCAGTTTACAATGAAATATCTTTCTGAGATCTGTAAAAAACATTCCCTAATCCATCATCCTAATACTACCATTGGATTCTGGAATTTAACAGAAGAGAAAAATTAAAGTTATGTGGCTCATATGTAGTTTGTGGAATCACAAAATTTGGAAACTTGAATTACATTTTCTCTGCTTCCAGTCTTTGGTATCTCTCTATTTTCCAAAATTACTCAGACCAACAATGACTCACTGAGCTCATCTTCAAGTTTTTAAAATAACCCAGACCACAATTTACCTAGGTCAGGAGATTTATTAATTTTCCCCCAGCTTGGGTTATAATCTTCTCTTACCAATAATTACTCTACTCAATTTAGTCCAAAGATCACCCCTCCTTGCCCTCTACTGGTCAAATATTAACACATCTTCTTCTTAGAATCTGATAATCCTTAAAATTTTTCCTTTTTATTTTTTAAAGATATTAATAAGCCTCAATTCATTCTGGTCTTTAATCTGCCAACATTACTAAGGATTTTAAAGCAGAAAAGCAAATAGGAATCATCTACACTTCTAACTTAGAAAATTGATAGTGCTCTTGGAATACTATTTTGAAGATTCTGAGGCATTTTCAGATTCAAACAAGAAAGCAGAGCATGAATCATTTGTAATCCTAGCCATGGGAAAAGGCATTGTCTTAAGTTCAGATCTTTCTCATCTGGACTTGAACCTACAATTTATTCCCCTCCCATCCACCCTCTACAAAGCAGCCACAATCATGAGACAATGTATGTAAGAACATAACAGAGAGCCTTCTCATCTAAATAAAAGATCTGATCATGTCACGCCCTTAAAATCCTTCTGATACTGTCCAAACTACATTTCTGACACCCTGATCCAGGCCATTCTTTATTCTTTGGTATCCATTGTTTTGTACCCTTTTTAGTTTTCAATACAGCTCATTTAAAATTTAAGTTGTGATCAGAGATTACTTTACACACAAAAATACATCTCTTTAATAACTCTTTTTCCACATTCCCTCTCCCCTTCACTAGGCTTTTAAAAATATACTAAATTTATTAGTTTCTGAACATTCTAATCCTAGTTTGCCTTCTTAAAATCCAGAGTACCTGTCTGGTGAAAACCCAAACAACCTTTCATGGCTCTGACAGTGGCAAAATCACTTTCTTTACTTCCAATTAATTTTTAACGGCTTGGAATTAATTTCAGACAAGTAATCCCTCATACTATTCCTCTAGCTAATGAAACTAATGAAAGTTCCAATAAAATGAAAAGAGAAGACTTGCCATTGTCTGAAGTTCATATCTTTGTCATCTGGACTTGAACCTACAATTTATCCCCATCCACCCTCTATAAAGCAGCCACAATCATGAGACAATGTAAGTAAGAACATAACAGAGAGCCTTCTCATCTAAATAACAGACCCGATCATGTCACACCCCTAAAATCCTTCTGATAGTGTCCAAACTACTTTAGGTCCCAGTCTATGTTCTCTTTTCCTATTTCCCACAACTTATGAGGGGCCACAAACTCAAGGCCAATAGGGGATAGGCAGGTAACTCAAATCAGTGAAACAGGTCATTTGAATATTATAACACTCAAATATTTTCACTTTTACCAAGAGATGTATTAACTCCTATTTTTCTCAAAATTGAAGGCATTCTCAGTCTAACTTGCATTTCTCCAAATGAATAAGAAATATGCATGGGCCCTAGCTGGCTTGGCTCAGTGGATAGAGTGTCGGCCTGTGGACTCGATCCCCAGTAAGGGGCGTGTAGGAGGCAGCCGATAAATGATTCACATCATTGATGTTCCTCTCTCTCTTCCCTTCTCCCTTCCTCTCTCATATCAATAAAAATATATTTAAAAAATTAATATGCATGGAGCAGGTATATATTTCTACTGAAATGAGATTAGTGCCATCATGATAAATGCAAATGCCATTAAGCTTCAGTTTTGGGGAAACAAAACTGAAAAGGAAAGGCTAGCCATCAATTCCAGGTGATTGCTGCCAAGCAGAAATGCAGGCCCGTGCCTATGTTTCAAAAAGAAGCTAAAAATCTGAAATGCATTGGGTAATTTTCCAAATTTGGGACAAACTTTTTGACAGGGTAAGTAGAGCACACCTGCATGCTGGGTTTTGCCATCAGTCTCTTAGTTTTCTTCAACTGTTGTCTAGAGAGAGACATATCAGACAATGCAACTGTTCTCTGAATAAATTATGCATGTTCACATCATTCTACCTTTGTTCATGCTGCTCCTTTGCCCTGAATATTTTCCTAACACTATTTCAACCAAATGAACTTAGTCCTCCTTAAAATTAATCTCAATTATTACCTCATCTGTGAAATATGCCTAATTAATTCCTCTCTCTGGATATCTTGAATATACTTCTAACACTAATCACACACTGTATTCATTTAGCTAGCTCCCAAGTTAGATGGTAATTTCCATGAGGTAGAAACCTTATTCATAATATGCAGCATTTATCACATACTTATGTGAACATATCCTTCCCTTCATTTCCCCAACCTACCAGGCAGATCCATGTGGTTCCCAAGGGCCAAGACACACCCAGCAAAACTCTGCTTTACAGTTCTGGTTACGACAGACCATGTGATTACAACCGCCATCCTTCTCAATTGTGACATGGCATTTGGGACATTCCTATGAAGAGAAACTATAAAGTTGGTGTCAATGCTACACTAGGTTGTATTACTACCACTGAGAAGAAGCCCGTTCTAGATTTGGTTTATTTTTGATATCACATTTACTGTGATTAATACATGTAAAGCACTTAGAACAGCGTGGAATAATAAGCACTACTGAAAATGAGCTGTTATTATTACTGGCTGTTAAGATGCAAAAGAATTTAAGGATTTTAGTGGGGTTGGCGGACAAAAATATTTTTAAAGTACTTTTAGCCATAGACAGTAATAATAGTTTTATGGAAGATAAAAGTTGTTTATGTAAATATAGTTCTCTCTCTGGTATCATCTAAAAATAATGATTGAGTACTTCTTGTATCTCACATTGTTCTCAGTGTTTTATATGCATTAATTTATAATCCTTATAGTAGTGCTATTCTTATTTCCATTTTTCAGATGAATAAACTAAGGGAGAGAAAACAAAGAAACTAGACCAAGGTCACAAAGGTAGCAAATGATAGAGTAAGGATTCACACTCAAGCAATTTGGTCTCAATAGTCAGGCAGGTGGAACTGGTAAATTCTTTTTGTGGCTACTGAGGTTCCCTACTTTCTTCTGCCAAATATGCTTGCTTTAAATTCTTCTCATTGTGGTCCATTTACAAATGCACTACAGAGGTCATGATTTTTCCTCCTTGAGTCTGTATCATGTTCTTCTTTGCTAGTGAGCTAAAGTTATTAACCTGCAGGCCTACTGTTTTTCTCTTTTAAAAAAATCTAGACAAATCAAGCACCCAGAATTTAAAAGAAAATAAGATATAAAGCTTGTATTTTTGCTGTATTTATTTGTTTGATGTCTATAACTACCACAAGGGGGAAGTAGTACTCATTATATTATTTATACAATTCAGCCTTTGTGAAACAAACTATGTCCATAAACTAGTTATTTGAAATATGTCAATATGGCAATTTTTAATCATACATTTAAACCAGTTAACTACCATGCATCCAAAACGGAAACCATCCCCACATGCCACGATATTTTGAATTTAATTTAAAAAAATCAATTTACAATGAATATTATAAAAACAAATACATTACTCACAATTCGGGTGTTCCTGAATATTTTTAGCTGAAAATTTTCACGAAAAATGATTTTAAAATTGGTCAGGGCTGCCACTTAGGGAAAACATTTTTTTATAGACGCACGTGGTGTGTGGGGAAGGTCCACTGCTTGCGTCTACAGACGCTTATGGTGTACAATGGGTTAAATCAAATTTTTGAAATCACACACATAAGAAATTTTACATTTTCTCAAAGAAGCAAGTTCCAGGCCTAAAATATGTCTCTCTCTACATATCTTTGTTATAATTAACCAAAGAGTATGAAGTTCTCGATATGTTAGGATACCATCATCAATCTGCATATCTGTTTAAGGAGCTGATAATAAATAAAAGTTTCTGAAACTTCTCAAGAAAAAAAACCTCTTCACTTTCACCTCAAAACTACCAAGTCAAGCCCAGACAGTGCGGCTCAGTGGTTGAGCATCAACCTATGAACCAGGAAGTTATGGTTCCATTCC
Organism: Myotis lucifugus; assembly: GCF_000147115.1. Taxonomy (NCBI): domain Eukaryota; kingdom Metazoa; phylum Chordata; class Mammalia; order Chiroptera; family Vespertilionidae; genus Myotis; species Myotis lucifugus. The sequence goes on along the minus strand of NW_005871089.1, from coordinate 3,369,355 downwards.
TGGTCAGGGCACATGCCTGGGTTTTGGGCTTGATACTTAGTAGGGGGGCGTGCAGAAGGCAGCTGATCAATGATTCCCTCTCATCACTGGTGTTTTTATCTTGCTCTCCCTCCTCATTTCTCTCAGAAATCAATAAAAATATATTAAAAAACAAAACGAAAACCTACCAAGTAGGTAACTTTCTTATTACAAACTAGAGGCCCGGTGCAAAAATTTGTGCACTCAGGGGTGTATGTGGGTCCCCCTCAGCCCGGCCTGCACCCTCTCCCAGTCCGGGAGCTCTCAGACATCCTTAGTGCTGCCACGGAGGCAGGAGAGGCTGAGTGGCACTCCCCCTTGTGGGAGCGCACTGACCACCAGGAGGCAGCTCCTGTGTTGAGTGTCTGTCCCCTGGTGGTCAGTGCATGTCATAGTGACCGGTCATTCTGCCGTTTGGTCGATGTGCATATTAGCCTTTTACTATATAGGATTACTATTCTTCCTCAGTAATCTATCTTCTAATCAGTCAAACATATTCAAACATATATTCCCTCCTTTAAACATTTTGGGGGTTTAGAGTATTTGTGATTTCTCTAGATGCACAAAGTGGGTGAGAGTTTAAGCAAACTATTTAATGAAAATATAGCTGCCCTATTCCAAACACTAGTTTTACAGACAATATTTAAGGATTCTGGGGCTTTAATGAACATATCTGGTGGAGAAATCCTCAACTTTCAAAAAACGAGGCAAGCTAGGAAATTTTTAAAAATAACAAAAGTAACCATACTTCCTGACACTACAGTAAGGTTTTCAGCAATGCACTCATGAAAACCATTATACTTATCATGACGGTTAGCACAAAAATATTTCAACCATACTGTCCTCAAAGGTGTGGGCACTGTACCGTGTGAAAGAACTTAGTTTTGCCGAAACTGGTTTGGCTCAGTGGATAGAGCCTCGGCCTGTGGACTGAAAGGTCCCAGGTTCGATTCCGGTCAAGGGCATGTACCTGGGTTGCGGGCACATCCCCAGTGGGAGATGTGCAGGAGGCAGCTGATCGGTGTTTCTCTCTCATCGATGTTTCTAACTCTCTATCTCTCTCCCTTCCTCTCTGTAAAAAATCAATAAAATATATTTAAAAAAAAAAAGAAAGAACTTAGTTTCACTGCTAATGCTTTCTGAGAGACAGAAATAAATATGCATTTTTAATTTTGGGGGGTAGAGCAGGGTACTAATGTTATAAAATCATGTGTTAGCCTTCATCATTTAAGCATTCCTTACTCTTATTGTCATGTGATTGGATGATGAAACTGTACAAAGCTATAACTAACACAGGCTAAACAACTCAGTATTATTTAAAGCAGTGGTCACCAACCTTTCGGACCTCACGGACCACCAGTAGTCCACGGACCACCGATTGGCGACCACTGATTTAAAGCATCATCTTCACATTTGAAAGGCAATTCTAACAAAGAATAGCCCATTAATAAACCTTTTCATTCATCACCCAAGTCACTTCCTGTTTGGATGGGATATAAGATTGAATTTTTTTCTATTCAGAGATTGGCTGGTACACAGTTGGGGTTCAAATGCTTGTTCATTACTCAGCGATAGGAAACAAGGGTGTTCAAGATTACTTGTATTTGTAAGATTTTTGTCTAGAAGTGGTTCAGGGTTATAAAAAGACTGAATTTTGAAACTAGTATCCTGGGCAATGCACTTAAAAATAAAACAAAACACACACACATATACAAATCAAGGGATACCCATATTACACCTAAACTTGTATTTCTTAAGAGTCCGGTCTTGTAATAAATCATATTATATAAGTTTAACATGTTAAAAATGTTACATAATAAAAAGTTATCCAGTTACTCTGAATGCTGTTCTAAAAAAAAAAAAAAAAAAATCCCTTCAGATAAACCCTCGGGATTTTTAAAGGCAGAAATGCAAATTAGCCTAATAAAACCAAGCTAGGTGGAGTAAACTCTACAATACATTTGTATACTAAAAGGAAGCCAAGAACAATATGAAAAAGCATTATAGCAAATGTCAGAGTAGAAAAATTATCAGCCCTTTCTTCTATAGGAAACTAATGCTTTTCCATTAAAAGAAAAAAATTAAAGTGAAGTCCTGTGCATATTACACTATAGCATTTAATACAATAAACTCAAAACTAAAATAAAGAAAAAATTAATAGGCAATCATTCTAGATAAAAAAAACAAAACAAAAAAACACCTTAATCGAGAAAAAGATAAAACAAGGCCCTTAACCAGGTAAACTTGCTGTTTTTTGCTAATGCTGATGTACCTTATCAGTTCATTACCACAAGTTTACTGAAGGAAAATACCAACCTTTGTGTTGGCTGCAATCCAATTAGAGGTTTCACTGTCATCATCACACTTTTTAATCCACTTCTTCAACCACTGTTGGGGAAAAAAACACACAACAACAACTATTAGGTTACAACAAAAGACTTAAGAGTAAAAATAGTAAATTACTTCAACACAAATTCAGTCAAACTTAAATATAAAACCCAAAGGACAAGATTATTACTGGGTTTACTTCCTTTTAAATCAAGGAAATCCTGCAGTTTTTATATCAAGTATATAAAAATTGAACCAAAGGAGGACTTTCTCTGGCTGAATAGAATGGAGAACCTAGAGTTTGATTAGAATTTCAGCTCCAAGGTGTGCCATTCCCCTTAGCCAAATACAAAGCCTACTGAGGAAGGTGCCTTAATTATCATTATCCTGATAATATCAGGAGCTGACTTATTCCTAAGGAATGCTCTGAATGCTTGTAATAATCATCTGAAACAAAAAGGGCAAAATAAAATCTTTTATCTATTACTGGATAAATAACAAAATTGTGGGCTGTAGTTTTCAATAAACAAGTCTTAGAAGTGCTCTATGTTATTTAAAAATGAAAATGACAAACTTACCTTACATTTAACAGGATCATGCCAATTTTCTCCACAGTTAAAACTGTTAAGTGACATAAGAGTTAAAAGAATTAAGTCCCACCTACTGTAAAGTATGTAAGCAAACAAACCACTTCATGCTCTAAAGTTCCTCAATATTTTCACCAGTTTCCAGTGACTGGCAAATAGAAAGGCAGGAACCATGTCTATTTTATTCTAAATAAATTATTTAGAATCTAGTATTAGGATCAGAGTGTTGTGTGTATGTGTGTGTGTGAATAAAGAATGACTATAAGCATGAAGACATGCTTAGATGACAGTTTCATAACAAATCACTATCTAAACAGCTATGAAACTGTTAAAAAATCAGATTATTTGTATTTTTCTGATAGTTTTTAAGATGGATCCTTGGTACAGTCATTCTCTAATTGAAGCCAAATTGAAATAATTTTCATTAATTTCAACCTAAATGTCAACCATGCTTCAATAGCATATATTGTCTTATTTAACACCCCAAATAAAGAATAAAAGTCTGGCTTTGTAGGGTAATATGTAACTTAGTACTAGTGCACCGTAAGCAATATATAGGAAGCAAACAGGCCACTGTTTGCATGATCCAAATGAACATCAGTCCAGTAGAGATAAACTGTACCAAATAAGGTGTAAAATAAAAGAGTGTGACTAAATATTCTCTAAGAATATACTAATTATTAATGCCTTTTGTTTTCTAGGCAAATGGTATATACATTTGGAAAAAAGTATAAATTAAGAATAAACACAAATTTTATGAAAATATAACCAGGGAATGGCTGATAAATTAGCTAATAAAGTAATTTAGGGAAGCCAAAAATCCTTTGCAAATAAGAGAAACAAAGTGCTATTCATTTAACTGAAGTTAAGATAATGGTTATATCTAGAAAAGAAGATGAGGAATGGGACGGAGAAGGGAACCAAAGGGGTTCAAATGTGTCTGTCACATTTTATTTCTTATTAAAAACAAAATACTGATTTTGATTAAGCTGGGTTGTAGCTACATAAGTATTCATTGCTCTTATTCTCTATACTTTAGTCTGTATTAAGTAGGTATGGAATCAGAATCCACCCCATCTACCTGGTAAACTATAAACAATCTATCTATCTATCTATCTATCTATCTATCTATCTATCTATCTATCTATCATCTATCTATCTATCAATCATCTATCTATCTATAAAAAGAAGTAATATGCAAATGAGGTCAGGACTCCGTAATGGTCACGACCAGCTCAGGAAGAGGGGCTGGGGCGGCCCTGAGCCAGAGAGAACAACACACAGTCACGGCCCTGAGCCTGAGAGATCGACACAGAGGGGCGCCTGCTCTGAGCCTCCGACATGGCTGGGGGCAGGCCCCCAGTGGGGAGACACACACACACACACACACACACACACACACACACACACACACGGCGCCTGCTCTGAGCCTCCGCCGCCAGACTGTGGCTTAGGCTCGCTCCCCATAGGTAGGCCATCCCCTGAGGGCTCCCAGACTGTGAGAGGGGGCAGGCTGGGCTGAGGGACCCCCACCCGCTAGTACACAAATTTCATGCACTGGGCCTCTAGTAATATATACTTAATAATTACCAAAACAGCATATATTTTACACCTATTTAATGCCTGTAAGTTTACCTGCTATTTTTGGAAATATTTAATATTAGTGATGTATAAGTAATTCTATAGATATTTGGACAAAAAGAAAAAAAGAAAAAAAGAAAAAGAAAAAAGAAAAAAAAGAATGGTATGCAACACCAATAAAGTATCTATTTGCTAGCTCTAGAGTCCCTTGACTTCTCATTCCTAACAGATCCACAAAGGAATGGAAGGTCATCTTAGTTCTCTAATATGTGGTATAACTGTAAATTCCCTGGTAAGTTGAATCTAGAATTCAAAGGCTGAAGGGTATGCAATAGAACTCCAAGAACCCAGGTTACGAAGAAAGCCGGGGCCAGAGGAGCCATAGGAAAACTCTTAGTTAAAAAGCACATCTAATCAACCATGTTCTACCTTTCCAAATTTACCTGAACATTTTCTTCTTAGGAGTAATTAAACTTGTCAGAGCAAAGGAGATTTTTTAAAAAGTCCAGACTGTGTATTTTATTCTTAAGAGAGAACTTTAAAACAGCAAGAGCCATAAAGGAACCAAACATAATTTGACAAAATAAGCAATCAGAAATTAGAATAACTGAATTCTTGTCCCAGGTCTATAAGCTTGCTCCCATTTAAGTACCATTGGAACACACAAGAAAATGAGATTACAACTGTACTTTTTACCATCAGAAAATATATATAAAACTTAGATCAATAAGGAAAGAGGGAAGTTATTTAGGAGTGACTTTTAAATCTAATTGTTATTTAAAAGAAATACACACTATTTTAAACCAATAATACCTACTTTCCTCCTTCCTCAGGTAAAATTTTATTCTCTATTTTACAACTAAGAATAAATAGGAAAGCTATGTGCACTATTCCAATTTAAGAAATCACTTGCTTACCAAAACTGGCGCCCACATTTGCAGCGAACAGGCTTAGCATCAGGATATTGGACTTTAACAACATGGTGGCAATCTGGGGCAGGACACCACTTTAACAGTCTATTGCACTGAAACACAAGTTAGAAAATAAAAAATGACAAATTAAATTCTGATGCAAGATTTGCCAGCACACCAAGCAATTATTTATATTAGCTCCCTAGCATAAGGGACAAAGAGGCTGATGGTGACATAAGCACATAAAAACCTGCCACCAATACTCAGTCTTCTACAGCAATGTTTTTTGGATGCACTGTTTTTCTTTTTTTTTTTACTTACTAGATTACCAGTTTATTATAAAAGTATACAACTTAGTGAGGAAAGAATCTACACAAATAAAAGGGAAACATGCAAACTGACCATCCCTCTGCTATGCCCACCAGCCAATCAGGGCAAGTATGCAAATTAACCCAACAAAGATGGTGGTTAATTTGCATACGCAGGCGTGGCACGAAGACTGAAGACAACTGAAGACTGAAGAGGCTTGGCTTCTCTGCTGCGGCTGCAGAGGAGAAGCCAAGCCTCGCTGCGGCCAGAGCGGAGAAGCCAAGCCTCGCATTTGCCGGACCAAAGGCCTGGGTCCTGGGTGCCGGAGGAAAACGGTGCCAACAGCCAGGGAAAGGAAGGCCTATTGCGTGAATCTTCTAGGCCTCTAGTTTTATTATAAAAGCTGAAGATCTATGAAGAGATATCTACTTATTGATTTGTCACAATCCTGAGATAAATGTCACATAATCTCACTCATTTGTGGAATACAATGAACAACATAAACTGATGAAAAACATAGATCCAGAGACATAGAAGCATTGAACAGACTGTCCAACCTATGAAGAAAGGAGGGGGGTGAGGGGTAAGAGATCAATCAAAGGACTTGTATGCAAGCATATGAGCATAACCGAAGGACACAGACAGTAGGGGGGTGAGGGCATGTGCTGGGGGTGGGAGCGGCCCGGGAGAGGTCAATGGGGGGAGGAAAAGGAGACTGATGTAATACTTTAAACAATAAAGAAATTAAAAAAAACACCTATATGCATATATGTGTAACCCACGGACACAGACAATAGCATGGTGAAGGCCTGGGGTGGGGCAGGATTTGGGTAGAGGGGGGCAATGGAGAAGACATCTATAATACTCTCAACAATAAAGATTTTAAACAAAATTAATATTTCTATTATAAAAAATTACTCTAATTAAAAGAGAGAAACTGTTAAGAGAAATCACTTACCTCGACAAAGCTATTTGTTATTAAATGTTGATACTTTAATTTAACCTTTGAATCTGTGATCAGGCGCCTGAAAGCAAGAATAAAAAGTTTATTAGGGAGTTTCAGCCAAGAGTATTTTCTGCATTTATAAAATAAAATTTCAATGCTAAGGCTATAAACTGCCCTAACTTGAAAATATTAAAATGCACATAGATTATCAACAAGTATAACTGTAGTAATCAAAACAATATTTTCAAAGTTTCTGTAGTTTTATTTTGGTAGATGTTTTCCCCATATTTCTTACACTCTAAATATCCTATTTTTACCCAGTTTGTATTATGATCTAATGACTTACCAACTACTGCCAAATTTAGGCCCCTTTCATGGTCTTCTGACTGATATCTTGCCTTAAACCCTAATTTCTCAGCCACCTTTCCTCAGATCCCCTCTCCAAAATCAGTGTGTGAAATAAGAGATGACAAGAATATTAAGAAACTGATCCAGGTTTTGCTATAGTTTTGAGTACCTTCTTCTTTTGAGATCTTTGGTAATTTACCAGAAATACTGACTGCAACCTGGCTTCTCTCATCCACCAAGAACACTATAATTCACAACTACTTCTAGAAATCACAGGAACCCATGAAAGTGAAGAACCCTGAAGCTTAAGTTTCATTAGTTTTAATAGTAAAAACTCTTTTAAGTGTGTTGTAAGAAAAGGGTGTTGCTGTGCCCCTCCACCCTGGGTGCACACATGATGGAGCCCTGCGGGGCTAGCCCCTTAGTGACCAGGCCTCTGGAACCAGACCCCTTTGGCAACCCAGAGCCTCCAAACACAGGGAAGTGCATTTTAAAGAAATTAAAGAAGGGATTGCACGATAGTGGTGGATTAAGTGGAAGCTACAAAGATATTCCCCAAGGACAAAACTGGAATTTCAACTAAAATATAGAAAAATCAACCTGAATAACCAACTGAAGACTAGCTGGAGAGAACACTCATAACCAAGGACTTAAAGAGGAGGCCATAACAAGACAGGTAGGAAATGCTGAGGCACAAGAGGGCACAGACACAAACCCAAAGAGGCTGCAGCTGAAATTTGGGAGGGATATTTCAGCAGTGGGGATTCCCTGTGAGAAGTTTGAGGATTAAACACCCAGCTAGCCTTCCCAACCCAGAATACAAGAACTGAGCAAGGTGGCCACATAACATCTGGCGGTGAAAAGCACTGGGGGTTCTGTCCTGCAGGGAGAGACGGGAAACGTAGGCACCTCCTTAAAGGGCCAATGCACTCAATATGGTTTTCAGTCACTCACCTTGGGCTCTGGCAGAGGGAGGGCAGAGTGGACTAGAGCTGCGTGAGAAGAGTCTGGGATTGGTGGCTCTGGAGAGAGAGCTGAGAAGAGAGCCACCTGGAACCCCTGTGCTGAGGCATTCTCCCATGCTGCAGAAAGCACTATTCTTAGGAAAGCTTCTCCCATCAATGCAGCTTTGGGGGTTGGAGGGATGGGGAGAGAAACTGCCCCAACTATTAGAAACCCTTTGCCTACCATGGGGAGTTTACGCCCTGCTGAGCTCTGCAGCCTGAGGCTCACTAAGTGACTGAGACTAACCATCAGCCTGCAGGAAGAGGCAGATCTCTGGGTGTTTTGAGTCTTTCTGTGCCTGACCTGCTTCTGGGTCTGAGGCTAAAGAGAGCAGACCTTGGTGCGCAGCTTGGTACTTTCCACATGCATCCATCCCCAGCAGAGGGAGCCACAAGCTGTGAATCACTGATAGCTCCAAACAGAGTACTCAGGGCCAGTCACAAACAGCATCTGACATTGACCTGAAACAAAGACACTCCAAAGAGGCCCCCAAAGCAATAATAAACCCAATGGACAGTTTCAGAAAACAACAGAACAGGATCAAATAGGCTTCACAAGCACTATATCCACAGGGAGATATTGGCAGACTGCAAGCCCTAGTGAGGTGAATTCAGCTTCTTGTGATCAGCACCTGCACAGCAGCCTGCACACTGTGTTGGCTGATCATCAAGCCCACGCACAAGCAAGCCAATAGCAATCAAGACTCAATTACAACAGGGAAGGCCAATACAACATGCACAAAGGACATTATTACAGCATCCAGGTCTGGTGATCAGGGAGACTGCGCCTTTGGGTCGCACAGATCACCTACTACCTAAGGCAGTGATGGCAAACCTTTTGAGCTCGGCGTGTCAGCATTTTGAAAAAACAAAAAAACAAAACCCTAACTTAACTCTGGTGCCGTGTCACATATAGAAATTTTTTGATCTTTGCAACCATAGTAAAACAAAGATTTATATTTTTGATATTTATTTTATATATTTAAATGCCATTTAACAAAGAAAAATCAACCAAAAAAATGAGTTCGCGTGTCACCTCTGACACGCGTGTCACAGGTTCGCCATCACTGACCTAAGGCCACCCTAGCAAGATTGGGGGTTGTAAGCAGATCTACTTAAAATATGTAGAAATAAACCCAAACAGGCAGCCAAAATTTGGAGACAAAGAAATAAGCCCCAAATTAAGGAACTAGAAAATTCTCCAGAAGACAAACTAAATGAATTGGAGATTAGCAATTTATCTATCTGAGTAATGAGTTCAGAGTAATGATCATAAGGATGCTCAACAGCATGAAAAAAGACATAAAAACTACGAAAAACGACCAGTCAGAAATGAAGAATGACATAGCAGAAGTAAAGAATACATGAATAGGAAAAAACAGCAGATTAGAGGAAGCTGAGGATCCCATCACTGAATTAGAAGACAGGGTAGAAAAAAATCACTCAAGCAAAGAAACAAAAAGAAAAAACAATTAAAGAACAGGAGGATAGTTTAAGAGAGCTGTGGGACAGAATGAAATGTAACAGTATCAGCATCATGCAGTACATTCAACAAAATCCATCAACCATTTTTGATAAAAACTCTCAGCAAAGTGGGAATAAAGGGATCATATTTCAACATGATAAAGGCCATATATGACAAACCTAAAGCCAACATCATACTCAATAGGCAAAACTGAGACCATTTACCCTAAGAACAGGAAAAAGACAGGAATGTCCGCTTTCACTACTCTTATTCAACATAGTACTAGAAGTGTTTGACACAGTGATCAGACAAGAAGAAATAGAAGGTATGCAAATTGGAAAGGAGGAAGTAAAGCTCTCATTATTCACAGATGACATATTATACACAGAAAACCCTATAGCCTGTCCAGCATGGCTCAGTGGTTGAACGTCGACCTATGAACCAGGAAGTCCTGGTTCAATTCCTGGTCAGGGCATATGCCTGGGTTGTGGGCTCAATCACCAGTATGGGGTGTGCAGGAGGCAGTCAATCAATGATTCCCTCTCATCATTAATGTTTCTATCTCTCTCTCCCTCTCTCTAAAAAATAAAATAAAATAAAATAAAATAAAATAAAATAAAATAACTAAAGACTCCACCAAAAAACTACTCGATTTAATAAAGAAATTCAGCAATGTAACAGGATACAAAATTAACACCCAGAAATTGATGGCATTTTTACACATCAATAATGAAAGTCTCAGAAAGTAGAAACTAAACAAACAATCCCATTTAGCACTGCAACAAAAATATTAAGATACCTAGAAATAAACTTAACCAAGGAGGTAAAAGACTTGTACTCTGAAAACTACAGGACTTTGAAAAAAAGAGACAGAGGAAGATATAAACAAGTAGAAGAATATATTATGTTCATGGACTGGTAGAATGAACATCATTAAAATGTCCATACTAGCCCTAACTGGTTTGGCTCAGTGGATAGAGTCGGCCTACAGACTGAAAGGTCCCAGGTTCGATTCCGGTCAAGGGCATGTACCTTGGTTGCGGGCACATCCCCAGTAGGAGGTGTGCAGGAGGCAGCTGATCGATGTTTCTTTCTCATTTATGTTTCTAACTCTCTATCCCTCTCCCTTCCTCTCTGTAAAAAAATCAATAAAGTATATTTAAAAAAAAACACAAAAAACAAAAAAAACCCTGCTCTTTAAAAAAAAAAAATGTCCATACTACCCAAAGCAATCTATAAATTCAATGCAATTCCTATTAAATTACCAATGGCATATTTTACAGATCTAGAAAAAATTACTCCAAAAATTTGTATGGAACCAAAAAAGACCCCCAAATAGCCGTAGCAATCTTGAGAAAGAACAAAGTTAGAGTGATCACAATACCAGGTATCATATTATACTACAAAGCCACTGTACTCAAAACAGCCTGGAACTGGCATAGGAACAGACATATGGACCAATGGGACACAACAGAGAACCCAGAAATCGACCCAAGCCATGCTCAATTAATATTTGACAAAGGAGGCAAGAGCATACAATGGAGTCAAGACAGTCTCTTCAATAAAACAATGAGTCAAGACAGTTTTTTCAACTAAATAATACAAAAAAATGAAACTAGACCACCAACTTACACCATGCACAAGAATAAACTCAAATGGATAAAAGTCTTAAATGTAAGATGTGAAACCATAAAAACTCTAGAAGAAACAATAGGCAGCAAAATCTCATACATTTCTCATAGCAATATGTGTCCTCCTGGGGCAGAGAAAATAAACAAATGGGACTATATCAAAATAAAAAGCTTCTGCATCACAAAAGGAACTCATACAACTTAACAAAAGGAAGACAATCCAATTAAAAATGGGCAAAGGACCAAAGTAGGCACTTCTTCAAAGTGGATATACAGATGGCCAAGAGATATATGAAAAAATGCTCAAAGTCACTGATCATCAGAGAGATGCAATTTAAAACGACAATGAAATATCACCTCACACCTGTCAGAATGGCTATCATCAAAAAACGACAAGTGTTGGCGAGGTTGTGGAGAAAAGAGAATCCCCTTACACTGCTGGTGGGAGTGCAGCTACTATGGAAAACAGTATGGAGTTTCCTAAAGAAATTAAAAAATGTAACTCCCATTGGACTCAGTGATCCCACTTGTAGGAATATATCCTAAGAGACCCAAAAAAAAACAATCAGAAAGAAAGTATGCATTCCTATGTTCCGAGCAGCACAATTTACAACAGCTAAGATCTGCAAACAGCCCAAGTGTCCATCAGTAGATGAGTGGATAAAAAAAGCCATGGTACCATTTACACCATGGAATACTATGCAGCAGTAAAAAAAGAAGTACTTCTTATCCTTTGAGACAGTATGGAGACACACCTGGAGAGTATTATGCTAAGTAAAATAAGCCAGTCAGAGAAAGATAAGTATCATAGGATTGCACTCATATGTGGAATCTAATGAACAAAGTAACTGATGAACAAAACAGATCCAGAGACATAGAAACATTGAACAGACTTTCAAATCTCAGAGGGAAGGTGGGGGTGAATGGTAAGAGATCAACAAAAGAACTTGTATGCATATATGCATAACCCATGGAAATGGACACAGACAATAGCAGTGGTCGCCAACTGGTGGTCCATGGACCACTGGTGGTCGGTGAGGTCCAAAAGGTTGGCAACTGCTGGACAATAAGGTCGTGAAGGCCTGGGGTGAGGGATAAGGGATCAGTGGGAGAAAAAAGGGGACATATGTAATATTTTCAATAATAAAGATTAAATAAAATAACATATTCTCTGCCCAGCTGGTGTTGTTCAGTGGGTAATCATCAACCTATGAACCAGGAGGTCATGGTTCAATTTGTGGCCACGGTACATGCCCGGTTTGTGGGCTTGATCCTCAGTGGGGGGTGTGCAGGAGGCAGCAGCTGATTAATGATTCTCTCTCATCATTGATGTTTCTCTCTCCCTCTCCCTTCCTCTCTGAAATCAATAAAAAAAATATTAAAAAGTAAAAAAAAAATTCTCTGATTTAGTTAACTAGCCCTTTGAATTCTACAGTTATTTATTTAAAAGAAAATGGAAGATACACATCAACAGTATACAACTAAATAAAGTGAAAAGTAAAAATCCCTCTTTCTAATCCCCAAACCCCAGCTGATACCACTATTAAAATTCTCTTATGAATATTATCAATGTTTATTATACATTTACCATGCTGCATATCCAAAGAGCTGAAGAAACTCCAAAGAAGATAAACACAAAGAGAACCACATCCAGGTATATCACAGCCAAACTACTTTAAGCCCAAGACACAACAATTCTTGAAAGCAGCAAAAAGAGGACAACAATATAATTAACTAGAGGCTCGGTGCACGATATTCTTGCACTCCCAGCCTGCACCCTTTAGCAATCTGCAAGCCCTCAGGGGATGTCCGACTGACAACTGCAGGGAGTGGGCCTAAACCGTAGTCGGATATCCTTAGCGCTGCTGTGGAGGCAGGAGAGGCTCCTGCCACTGCCGCTGCGGTTGCCAGCCGTCTGCCTGGCTAGTGGCTGAGCGGCGCTCCTCCTGTGGGAGCGTGCTGACCACCAGGGGGCAGCTCCTGCATCGAGCGTCTGCCCCCTGGTGGTCAGTGTGCGCCATAGCAACCGGTCGTTCTGCCGGTCAATTTGCATATTACGCTTTTATTATACAGGACTAGTGGTCCGGTGCACGAAATTCGTGCATGGGGGGGGAGGGGGGGAGGTGTTCCTCAGCCCGGCTTGCACCCTCTCCAATCTGGGACTCCTAGAAGGATGTCCTACTGCTGTTTTACAGGGATTGGGCCTAAACTGGCAGTCGGACATCCCTCTTGCAATCTGGGACGGCTGGCTCCTAACCGCTCACCAACGGCCCCGCCCCCGACTAGCCTGATCACCCACAACTTCCCACCCCTCTTGGCCTCTAACCACCTCTACCTCGGCCCCACCACCATGGCTTAGTCCAGAAGAACATCCGGAAGGTCTCCCAGTCTCATTAGCATATTACCCTCTTATTAGTATAGAGGCCTGGTGCACGGGTGGGGGCTGGTTGGTTTGCCCTGAAGGGTGTCCCGGATCAGGGTGGGGATTCCCTTGGGGCGTGGGGCGGCCTGGGCGAGGGGCCTGTGGTGGTTTGCAGGCTGGACACGGCCCCATGGGGTGAGGGTCCCCGCTGGGGGTGTGTGGCCAGACTGGGTGAGGGGCCAAGGGCTGTTTGCAGGCTGGCCAAGCCCCCCAATGGGGACCCTCACCCCATGAGGGTGTGGCCAGCCTGGGTGAGGGGCTGAGGGCTGTTTGCAGGCTGGCTACACCCCCTTCAGAGTGGGGGTCCCCGCTGGGGTGCCTGGCCAGCCTGGGTGAGGGGCTGATGGCTGTATGCAGGTGGCCACTGCCCCTGGCAACCCAGGCTCCCAGACCCTCTTGAGGGGAGGCCACAGTGGCTGGAAGCAGGTATCTGGGATTTATTTATCTTCTATAATTGAAACTTTGTAGCCTTGAGCGGAGCCCACAGCTGGTCAGGGCAGGCGGGAAGCTTGGCTTCCTCCATCGCCAGGGGCAACCCAAGCCTCCTATTCGCTCCAGCTCTGTGGCTGCTGCCATCTTGGTTGGGTTAATTTGCATACTGGCTCCTGATTGGCTTGCGGGCATGGCTTGTGAGTGTAGCGGAGGTACGGTCAATTTGCATGTTTCTCTTTTATTAGATACTAGAGGTCCGGTGCACAAAAATTTGTGCACTTAGGGGAGGTCCCTCAGCCTGGCCCGTGCCCTCTCACAGTCTGGGACCCATTGGGGAATGTCCACCTGCTGGCTTAAGCCTGCTCCCCGGGGGAACGGGCCTAAGCTGGCAGTCGACATCCCTCTGGCAGCCCGGGAGCCCTCGGGAGATGTCCACTTGCCAGTGGGGAGCAGGCCTAAGCTGCAGTCAGACATCCTTAGCGCTTCTGAGGAGGCGGGAGAGGCTCCTGCCACCACCGCTGTGCTGGCAGCCCTCAGCCTGGCTTGTGGCTGAGCAGAGCTCCCCCTGTGGGAGCACACTGACCACCAGGGGGCAGTTCCTGCATTGAGCGTCTGCCCCCTGGTGGTCACTATGTGTCATAGTGACCAGTCATTCCCAGTCGTTCTGCTGTTAGGGTCAATTTGCATATTACTCTTTTATTATAGAGGATAGAGGCCTGGTGCACGGGTGAGGGCTGGCTGGTTTGCCCTGAAGGGTGTCCCAGATCAGGGGAGGCGTCCCGCTGGGGTGCCTGGCCAGCCTGGGTGAGGGGCTGAGTGCCATTTTCAGGCTGGACACACCCCCGTCAGGGTGGGGGTCCCCGCTGGGGTGCCTGTTCAGCCTGGGTGAGGGGCTGATTGCTGTTTGCAGGCTGGCCAAGCCCCACAGCGAGGACCCTCACCCCATGGGGGTGTGAACAGCCTGGGTGAGGGGCTGAAGGCTGTTTTCAAGCTGGCCACAGCCCCTTCAGGGTGGGGGGAGGGGGGACCTGGTGAGGTGCCTGGCCAGCCTGCGTGAGGGGCTGATGGCCGTTTTCAGGCTGGTCACACCCCCCTGGCAACCCAATATCCCAGCCTCTCTTTTTTTTTTTTTCTTGGATTTATTTATCTTCTATAATTGAAACTTTGTAGCCTTGAGTGGAGCCCAGTGCCCGCCAGCGCAGGTGGGAAGCGTGGCTTCCTCCATCGCCAGGGGCAACCCAAGCCTCCTGCTCACTCCAGCTCCGTAGCCATCACCATCTTTGTAACGGAGAGATGGATTGATGGTTAATTTGATTATTACTCTTTTATTAGATAGGATAGAGGCCTGGTACATGGGTGGGGGCCAGCTGGTTTGCCCTGAAGGGTGTCCCGGATCAGGGTGGTGGTCCCACTTGGGTGCCTGGCCAGCTGAGGGCCGTTTTCAGGCTGGATACACCCCCTTCAGGGTGGGGGTCCCTGCTGGAGTGCCTATCCAGCCTGAGTGAGGGGCTGGTGGCTGTTTGCAGGCTGGCCACAGCTTCTTCAGGGTGGGGGGGTCCCGCTGGGGTGCCTGGCCAGCCTGGGTGAGGGGCTGATGGCTGTTTGCAGGCTGGTCAAGCCCCCCAGTGTGGACCCTCACTCTACGGGGGTTTTGCCAGTCTGGGTGAGGGGCTGAGGGATGTTTTCAGGCTGGCCACATCCCCTTCAGGGTGGGGACCCCTACTGGGGTGCCTGGCCAGCCTGGTTGAGGGGCTGAGAGCCGTTTTCAGGTTGCCCACAGCCCCTTCAGGGTGGGGTGTCCCGCTGGGGTGCCTGGCCAGCCTAGGTGAGGGGTTGATGGCCGTTTTCAGGCTGGCCACTCACCCACGGCGACCCAAGCTCCCAGCCTCTCCTTTCTTTCTTTCTTTTTTTTCAGCGCCTCCTTGAGCAGAGGCCAGGGAGGGCTGGAAGCAGGTATCTTGGATTTATTTATTTCAGCACCTCCTTGAGCAGAGGCCACAGCGGGCTGGAAGCAGGTATCTGGGATTGAAACTTTGTAGCCTTGAGTGGAGCCCAGGGCTGGCCAAGGCAGGCGGTAAGCTTGGCTTCCTCCATTGCTGGGGGCAACCCAAGCCTCCTCCTCACTCCAGCTCCGTGGCTGCTGCCATCTTGGTTTGGTTAATTTGCATACTTGCTCCTGATTGGCTGGTGGGCGTGGCTTGTGGGTGTAGCAGCGTGAGGACCAATTTGCATGTATTTCTTTTATTAGATAGGAAGATTGCTGCCTTCTTACTTCCATTGTTTAGAGTTTTCCTTTTTTGTCTTTTTAAAATTTTATTTCAGAGAGGAAGAAATGTATATTTCTACACATATACATTTGTAGAAATTGCCAAACTGCATTAAAAAGTGTTTGCAAGAGTTTATACTCTTATTGTACTATATTCTCACTCACGTTACCAAATCTTTACTCCTTACCAATATGAAATGTAAAAAGGACTTTAAAAAAAAGTTATTTTGCCCTAGCTAGTTTGGCTCAGTGGATAAAGTGTTGGCCTGCAGATCAAAGGGTTCCAGTTCAATTACGGTCAAGGGCACGTACGTTAATTGCAGGCTCCTCCACCCACCCAGGCCCTGGGTGGGGCAGGTGCACGAGGCAACCAATTGATGTTTTTCTCTCACATCGATGTTTCTCTCTGTCTTTCCCTCTCTCTAAAAGATCAATGGAGAAATATCCTCAGGTGAGGATTAACAACAAAAAAGTTATTTTATTTGCCCTGGCTGGTATCCTCAGTGGTTAGAGCATTAGTGTGCACAATGAAGTGTCATGGGTTCGATCCCCACCTCCAGTCAGGGAACATGCAGGAGTTAATGCGTCTCCCTCACATTAATGTTTCTTCTCTCCCCTGTTGCCCCCCACCTCCACTCTCTAAAAATCAATGGAAAAAGTACCCACAGGTAAGGATTTAAAAAAAAAAAAGTTTACTCCAATTTTGATTTACATTTATGTAAGTAAGCATGTTAGCTATTGTTCATAACCATTTCCATTTCTTTCACTATGCAACCATTTAAATTTCTTTCATTGTGAACTGCATTTTCATGTTCTCTCCATAGAATTTTCTTACTGATTTGTAAAAAGCCCTTATGATATTAGCCATATTCATTTTAGGTGTTGGAAATATATTTTCTCCATTTCCCACCTAGTCCCCCTCCCAAATCTATATTATAAAACCCAGTGGCCCTACCGCCATAACAACCAAGACCGTTCACCAGGAGGCTGTGTGTGCAGCAAGGCATGCGTGGGTGGGTGGGGCTGCATGCGCGGGTAGGCAGGGACTTGACTCATGGTGCAGTGGGGTCTGGGGTCCTGGGTCTTGTGCTATTTCCCGCGGGTCTGGGTCTCGCACATTTCGCGCACTGGGTCACTAGTAAAATTTTATAAAACAATAACTTTCTTAACCACATCCCACAGCCCAAACAACACTGACTCAGGAATTAACCAACTTGGTTGGGACTTTACCCCAGGGTCAGGAACTATTTCTTCAAGTTTCTTTCTCCCTTTTACAAGGAGAGTAGTTAGCCACAGCCTCCAGCTGCAGTGCTCTTGGTATCTGTAGCAATGTTCCAGCTGAGGCCACATTCCCACTGGGTAGCACCCAGAGAATGACTGAACATAGTAAGGGTATCAGGGCCTGACCATTTTTGCTTATTGAGGCATTACTCTGTGTTCAATCTATGAAATGAAGCGCCTCACGGGGCTTCAGAAGATTCACAGCTGCATCATAATCTGAATTTCTTCCTACTGAATGCCCCCTTCCTTCTTTTTCTCCTTTAATAGGTCAGACCAGCATAAAGGTCTATCTATTCCTACTCGTTCTCCACTTTATCCTGCACAGATGCAATCCCACAGTAAATCTCTTTCTCTTTTAACTCTACCGTGGCACCTGCTTTCCAAAGGAACTCACTCAACTGAAACAATGACATTTATTTCAAATTACAGGTTTACTGAGATCTAACTATCATGCATTACAAAGTTTACCAGAATAGTGACTGGGCATTAAACTAAGTTTAAAATGGGCCTTTGTACTACTACAAA
>NW_005871089.1:3337713-3351178 GCF_000147115.1 Myotis lucifugus | reverse complement strand
TGTCAAGGGCGGGGGAAAAAGGAGACATATGTAATATCCTTTGTAATACTTAAGCAATAAAACAATAATAATAAAAAAAAAGACCAAAAAAAAATTCCAGCTCCCTTAAGGTGCTGAACAAAAATTAACTTGGTTGAATCAACTAATCAGTATTTAAAATGCAGAATCTACCAAAAATACTTACATAACTGTGTTGTCATCCACTAATATATCACAACCATGAGCAGGACACGAAATTGTCTGAAAAAGATTGAAATTTAAACTGTCTTCATTCAACAAATATTTATTGAATGCTTATCATCGCAAGGCATTTTGCTAGGTTCTAAGGATACTGGATACCTCAACATTTATAGGCTATTAATCATTCCCTTTCCAATAAAGGAAATGCATGTATATGATTGTGTTTATCATTATAAGGCAAGCATGTCAAACTCACGGCCCATGTGGCCCACAATGAATATTTTTGTGGCTCAAGCCAATTCAACAGTATGTAAGAAACCTTTTAATAAAATATTTAGTAACTTAATGTTTACAATATCCTGTTATACATAATTATTAATAACGAACTACAATGCTCGCTAATGACTAATTACTATAATCGTGTTGCATTCATTTCTCTTACACACCTTATGCACAGGCGCACCATTTCTCTCCACTAATACTAGCAGCGAATATTTTAGCAGCTGATTGCCATGTCATTAGTCTCATGGCGCAGTGGGGCCTGGGGTCCTGGGTCTTGCGCTATTTCCCACGGGTCTGGGTCTCGCACATTTCGCGCACTGGGTCACTAGTAAAAATTAACTTGTTTGGTGTGTGCAACAGGAAATATTCCACTTTCGGAGAACAAGAACAATAGGTTTATTTGCATACGCTTATTAATTTGTATAGTTATTCAGGGTCTGGTAAGTTAATGTTCAAGAAAAATATATTAATTTTTATTAAAATGTTCTATTCATGTTAATGATTACTCGTTTATTTCAGCCTTTGTATTCAGCATGTCTCTATAGAAATAAATCTATGTTTCTATGAAAATTGAAGCTTTCGTTTTTTTGCAGCCCACAAACTTAAACCTTGTTTATTTGGCCCGTGTTAGCCTTTGAGTTTGACGTGCATGCTATAAGGTAACTAGAATTACTGACCTGAATTGCTTTTTCAATATAAAAGTTGAAAAGCAAAAGCAAGAGGTCAGACAAAATTGTTCAAACATACATAAATGTTAATGCCCACTGAGAAAACATTACTGGATTGGATCTTTAACTGGAATGTCACATTGTAAACAGAAAGAAAACCTCAATTATCTTTTTGTTGTTTTAACCTAGAAAAAGTTCTCATGCAATTCTTAATGCAGAATGCTTCACCTGTTTATATTTGTACAAGCGTTTAAACCTGTAGGAAATTCAACAAAAACTAAAATGGCATCTTTACCTGTCCCATGCCTTCTTCCATTATCTTAGTGGTTAAATATTCACTCCAGCACTGCATACAAAACTTATGTCCACATTCAAGGCCAGTGAAATACTGCAACAAAAATAATACAGGGACTTTTAAAAGAGAGTATCAGAAAAAACACTATATTACATTGTGACTTAATAAGGCTCCATTAGGTCACATTTGTCATAGTGGCTAAAATGTCCAATTTGACAAAGGCTCCTCAAATTAGTATCTAGGTGGTGAATCTAGACATGAACGCACACTGAACACAAAACAATTAATGAGAAATGCATCTATAGTACATATTTATAATTTTTAGGAAAGACAAACAAGGTTGTATTAAATATAAGAATATGTCATGTACCAATAAGCATATGAAAAGATGCTCTAATATCCTTAGCCACCAAGGAAATGTAAATCAAAACTAAAATGAGACACCACTTCATACCTGCTAGGACAGCCATAATAAAAAAGATAGATAACAAGGTTAACAAGCGTGTGTAGAAATTAGAACCCTCAAACACTGCTGTGGGAACGTAAAATGGTGGAGAAACTTTGGAAAACATTCAAGCAGTTTCTCAAATTGAACACAGAATTACCATATGATCCAGCAATTCCACTCCTAGGTATATACTCAAAAGAAATGAAAACATGTTCACACCAAAACTTGTACACAAATGTTCATAGCAGCGTTATCCATAATAGCTCCAAAGTGCCAACAACCCAAATGTCCATCAACTGACAAAATGTGGAATATATCCATATAATGGAATATTACTGAGCCATAAAAAGGAATAAAGTATTGACGCATAATATATAACATAAACCTTGAAAACATTATGGTAAGTAAAAGAAGCCAGTCATAAAATACCACATATTGTTTGATTCCATTTATATGAAAGGTCCAGAATGGGCAATTCTGGTGATTGCCTAGAGCTGTGATTGCCTAGACTAGTGATTGCCTAGAGCTGGGGAGTTGGGAGAAAATAGGACGTGACTGTAAAAGGGTTCAGGGTTCAGGGTTTCTTTTTTGGGATTATAAAAATATTCTAAAATTAACTGTGGCAATGGTTGCACAAATATGACTACACTTTAAATAGGTGAACTGTATGATATGTGAATTATCTCTATAAAGCTATTATAAAAAACTAGAGGCCCAGTGCACGAAATGTGTGCATGGAGGGGGCGGGGGGAGTCCCTCAGCCCCGCCTGCACCTTCTTCAATCCAGGACCCCTTGGGGGGATGTCCGACTGCCTCTCGTAATCTGGGACCGCTGGCTCCTAACCGCTTGCCTGCCTGCCTGCCTGATCGCCCCTAACCACCTCTGCCTGCCTGCCTGCCTGATTGCCCCTAACTGCTCCCCTGCTGGCCTGATCGTCCCTAACTGCCTCTGCCTTGCCCTGTACCCAGGATTCCCTCCTCCGGCTGGTTGCAGGAACCTGGGACCTGGGCTTCCCTCCTTCTGGCGGCCACTGCAGGGGACCGTGAGTGGGTGGCTTCACCTGGGCCACAGCTGCTGGTGCCCGGGACCGTGGGGACCGTGGGGCAGGCAGCTTGTCCCTCTCCTGGGCCACAACGTGGCTGGTCCCCATTCCTCTCTTGCAAGCTCATTTGTGCCTGGCTGGTCCCCAATCCTCTCTCCCCAGTGTTGAGTGTCTGAGCAGTTACAGCATGATGATATGAGGGCATGACAACCATTTGCATATTAGCTCTGTATTATATAGGATAAGTTAGGCCAGCTGGCATGGCTCAGTAACTGAGTGTCGACCTATGGACCAGGAGGTCACGGTTTGATTCCCGGTTGGGCCATATGCCAGGGTTGTGGGCTTGATCTCCAGTGTGCGGCGTACAGGAGGCAGTCAATCAATGGTTCTCTTCATCATTGATGTTTCTATCTCTCTCTCCCTCTCCCTTCCTCTCTGAAATCAATAAAAATATTTAAAAAATATGTCACACAAATATAGAACTTAATGGAACTGCACAGAATGTAGCAAACCTAGAAAATAAATAAAATATTATGGAAACCAAAGGATTTATTCAGATAGCTAAGAAAATAGTAACATTTTGGTCTAATCATATATGATTTGAAGGTTGGCTAAATGAAGTATACTATATTCTATGATGAGATATGAATCAAGTACTTTAACATTAGAGAGTCTAGAGGAGTATATTTTTAAAAGACAAATAGTGGTTATATTATTTTTTTTTTAAATATATTGTATTGATTTTTCACAGAGAGGAAAGGGGAGGGATAGAGAGTTAGAAATATTGATGAGAGAGAAACATCGATCAGCTGCCTCCTGCACACCTCCTACTGGGGATGTGCCCGCAACCAAGGTACATGTCCTTGGCCGGAATCGAACCTGGGACCTTTCAGTCCGCAGGCCGACGCTCTATCCACTGAGCCAAACCAGTTACGGCGGTTACATTATTTTAAGAACTTATACTAATAAAAGAGAAAGATGCAAATTAACCATCACTCTGCTACACCCACAAGCCATACCCAGCAGCCAATCAGGAGCCAGTATGCAAATTAACCCAACTAAGATGGCCACGGCCACGGAGCAGGAGCAAGCAGGAGGCTTGGGATGCCCCCGGTGATGGAGGAAGCCAAGCTTCCCGCCTGCCCTGGCAGGCCCTGGGCTCTGCTCAAGGCTACAAAGTTTCAATTATAGAAGATAAATAAATCCCAGATACCTGCTTCCAGGCCACCATGGAAAAAAAGGAAAAAAAGAAAAACAGGAGAGGCTGAGAGCTTGGGTCGCTGGGGGGGCGCAGCCAGCCAGAAAACAGCCATCAGCCCCTCACCCAGGCTGGCCAGGCGGCCCAGTGGGACCCCCCCACCATGAAGGGGCTGTGGGAAGCCTGAAAACGGCCCTCAGCCCCTCACACAGGCTGGTCACACCCCCATTGGTTGAGGGTCTCCGCTGGGGGGCTTGGTCAGCCTGCAAACAGCCATCAGCCACTCACCCAGGCTGGCCAGGCACCCCAGTGGGGACCCCCACCCTGACGGGGGTGTGGCCAGCCTGAAAACTTCTCTCAGTCCCTCACCCAGGCTGGCCAGGCACCCCAGCAGGACCCCCACCCTGATCCAGGACACCCTTCAGGGCAAACCAGCCGCCCCCCACCCATGCACCAGGCCTCTATCCTATATAATAAAAGGGTAATATGCAAACTGACCCTAACAGCAGAAAGACTGGGAATGACTGGTCACTATGACACACACTGACCACCAGGGGGCAGATGCTCAATGCAGGAGCTGCCCCCTGGTGATCAGTGGGCTCCCACAGGGGGAGCTCTGCTCAGCCACAAGCTAGGCTGATGGCTGCCAGCACAGCGTTGGTGGTGGGAGGCTCTCCCGCCTCCTCAGCAGCGCTAAGGATGTCCGACTGCAGCTTAGGCCTGCACCCTGCTGGCAAGTGGACATCCCCCGAGGTCTCCCGGGCTGCCAGAGGGATGTCTGACTGCCAGCTTAGGCCCAATCCCCCAGGGAGCAGGCCTAAGCCAGCAGGTGGACATTCCCCAATGGGTCCCAGACTGTGAGAGGGCACAGGCCGGACTGAGGGACCCCCGAGTGCACAAATTTTTGTGCATTGGGCCTCTAGTATTTTATAATAGTCCTGACTGGTGCGGCTCAGTTGGTTGGGTGTCATCCCACGCACTGGTTCAATTCCCTGTCAGGGCCCATGCCCAGGTTGTGGGCTCCATCCTAGGTAGGGGGCATGCAGGAGGCAGCTGAACAATGTTTTGTCACACACAGGTATAAAAGAGAATATTTTATAATATTTGCTACTAAATTATTTTTGAATGAATAAGTAATATAGGCTCATGGTTAAAAACAATTATTTAAGAGTATGAGTTTATGTAGGAAAATAAGTGTCACTCATCTTCATCCTTGGTCCTCTCCTTCCCTACCCAAAAGTAATAGCTATTTCCAAGATCTTACAAATTCTTCCAGAGATGTTATAATGTACACAGGTACACACAATAAGAGTACCACACTCTATTCTGCTTCTCAGTTTTAAAACATTATTTAATAGATTTAATGTTTTGCCTACTATGCTACTGCACTGCCTGTATGTACATCTTTGTGACCATGTAACTATCTTAGGACAAATTTGTACAAATAAAATAGCAGGTATACAATTTGATAGATTATTATCAAACTTCATTCAGGAATTGACAATGTTCAAGTCAACTTGGTTTCTCATACCCATGTCAACACAGTATACTATTTAATTCCTTAATCTCTGCCACTGGAACAGGTGAAAATAAACCAACTTCATTAATTCTGATTTTATTTATTATTTATTTATTTATTTTTAAAATATATTTTATTGATTTTTTACAGAGAGGAAGGGAGAGAGAGAGAGAGAGTTAGAAACATCAATGAGAGAGAAACATCGATCAGCTGCCTCCTGCACATCTCCCACTGGGGATGTGCCCGCAACCCAGGTACATGCCCTTGACCGGAATCGAACCTGGGACCTTTCAGTCCGCAGGCCGACGCTCTATCCACTGAGCCAAACCGGTTTCGGCTAATTCTGATTTTAATTTCTTTAATTCTAAGTGAAGTTTAAACATGTGAAGAGAGATTTAAGGCTTTTTTCTGTGCATCCTGTTTACCTATTTTGCCCATTTTTTTTCTATGATGTTTTTCTTAATGATTTAGTAGGGATTTTAACTTATTTAGAAAATAAGTATTTTCCTCCAGCTCACATTTTGTTGCCAGGCAGATCTTTATTTTGTAGCAAAACGTACTTTAAAAAAATTATGGCTTCTAAATTAATTAACTTTGATATAAGGAGTTAGGTAGAAATCTAAGTTTCTACCCCATATGGCTACTGAATTGTTTGATCACCATTTATTGAATAATCCCACCTGATCTGAAATACCTCCTCTACTAGTATAATACGCTAAATTCTCTTAATGAATATTTGAATCTGCCCTGTTCCACTGCAATGTCTATTCTCCTACATACTTAGTAGGGCTAAATTTTCCTCCATCCCCATCAATCTGTTCTTCTTTTCCAATATTTCACCTTTCTAAATACTCAAGTCATTCTTATATTTCCCTTAGTATTTCAAGTTTTCTTCATACAGATCTTTCACATTTCTTACCAAGTTTATTCCTAGCTCTTATATTCTTTTTGTGGCTCTTACAAATGGTATTTTTTATTCCATTACATTTTCTAATTAGTTATTTGAAATATGCCTATGAAATTTCTGATGTTGCTTATATTAGATGCAAATAGTCAGAATACAAAATTAGGTATTATAGCACATTACAACAAAAAATGCCTAGAAGCAACAATGGAAGAAAATGTATTAGAGTCCTGGGTCTGGGTTTACAGACGGAATGAAATGGAAAATGCAAAAATATTTATCAAGTTTAAAATACGGTGGCATTCAGATTGACGACAATTCTAAGTCATTCACAAAACAAATGAAAGTAGTTTTTTCTGCCATTTTTTTTGTGCCACCATAGTGGTGCACATGAATGTCCTGGATGGTATAACTCAAAGATCTAGAAAAACAGCAGAACAAACTGTCATCTAAGTTTGGTTTCATTGTATTGAGAACCTCAGCAGACATCATGGACCATGAAGAAGCAAGAGGAAAACACACAGGAGAGAAAATTCTGGGATTCTTTTCCATACATGCAAATAAAATGTCTCAATGGGAAAAAACAAAAAACAAGTTAAGGTAAATATTTTGTAACGAATATTCTCATCCATGAAAAAAATATCTGGGAAACAAAAGAATCTATTTTCATTACTCCCCACCAGTGAAGGAGATCTGGCACTAACTTGTTACCAGATCACTAAAGAAGAGTACAGTGGGGCCTTGACTTACGAGTGTCCAGACTAACGAGTTTTTCGAGATATGAGCCGTCTCTCGGCCGATTTTTTGCTTTGAGTTGCGAGCTAAAATTCGGGTTACGAGCCAGCTTCAGATACCCCACCGCTAGTTGGCACAGCAAACGTCACAGTGAACGCCACAACATCAGCCCAGCATCACGTGTCTCACTCATTCACTTTTTGATTTGACATACGAGTAATTTGAGTTACGAGCTCCGTCACAGAACGAATTAAACTCGTAAGTCAAGGCCCCACTGTATTTGATTTTCAAGGTTATAATGCAGCAGTTCTCAACCTGTGGGTCGCGACCCCTTTGATGGTCGAACGACCCTTTCACAGGGGTCACCTAAGACCATCCTGCATATCAGATATTTACATTACGATTCATAACAGTAGCAACATTACAGTTATGAAGTAGCAACGAAAGTAATTTTATGGTTGGGTCACAACATGAGGAACTGTATTTAAAGGGCCAGAAGGTTGAGAACCACTGCAATATAATGAGAAGGAGCATTCTGTAAAGGACAAAATATAGTATAGTAATATATCAACAATTCTAAAATGTTTTATTCATAATTTAAAAACATACACATTCTGATGTGCTTTATTATTTATTTTCAAATAAGAATCCTTAAGACAGAGAGATTAAAGGTCATAATGTTTACAAAGTAATGACTACAAGCAACATCTCTACCTTTGGGACTTCATACCATGGCCCATATAAGATCAAAAGATAAAAAGGAAGCTTTTTATTATTTCAAGAATTCTTTTCAATAATTTTTTTGATTAAATAGATAAGACTAAATAAGATAAATTAGAAAAATAAATCACACACGCATGTCTAAAGATAAAGCAAAAATTAACCTGTGGTGTACAGACATACTCATTATGCTTAAGAGCTGGGTATCTACCTGTCTCATTTTCCTGCCCCCACCCCCCTCCTTGACATACTTGTTCCCTTTCTAACTTATACTTACCTACTTGGTTCTCTGGGCCTTCCCCTGACTAAGAGGATCAGACTTCCTATTCATCAAACTTATCCCTGTTTATATCACAAATAAATGGGACCAAGAATACACTAAAAATACATGAAATATTGCCTACAACAACAACTAATGGTCCTGGAAAGACCCTGGCTCGGTAGCTCAGTTGGTTAGAGCATCATCCTGATATGCCAAGGTTGTGGGATCCATCACAGTCAGGGCACATATAATAAACAAAAAATGCATAAATAAATGGAATAGATGTTTCTCTCTATCAAATCAATAAATAAAAAACTTTTAAGAAATCTTAATGGTCCTGAAGAAAAAGAACTGAAGGAACAATACACTCTCTTTAAAGGTTTCATTTACCTTCACCATTTTACATACACAGCAATTAATGTCGAACAGTACTAAGAACATTAAGAATTATCTTTCCTTCATCAGAAGTTGCCCATATAATATCTAAAACTGAAACATTTTGTTTATTAAGACTGAGCAAATAATCAGAATATCAGTTCCTTTGTCTGTAAAATGGAATGCCTTAAAAGGAAAATAGAGTTGGACTTAGATCACGTTTTCAGTGTACTCAGGAGAAAAAAGATTCAGAGGTGCTTGGGTGTAGTATGAAGGGTAGACTACCCCTCTCACAGTCTTCAACTTTGTCTTTATCTGTTTAACAAATCTTATTCTTAGAAAATACAAATTCTTTACTTCATAAAAATGATATTGAGCCCAAGCTATCTATATTTTCTTGTAAAGTGAGGGTTTCGTACAGCTAGATCTTATTGATTTGATTTAAAACAACATAATAAAGTTCCCACTGGGGATGGGTTGGGGGGGGGGGGTTATCTTAAAAAATATCCCAAAGCCTCGGGTAACTGTTTTGACCACCAAGAATAGTTAACCAAACCATAAGAAGCATTTAGTAAGAAAAAAAAAAAGAAAAGAAAAAGAAAACCGTTTTCATGTGGCACTTTATAAAACTGAAGTTACTTTCTAGAACAGCGGTTCTCAACCTGTGGGTCGCGACCCCTTTGGGGGTCGAACGACCCTTTCACAGGGGTCGCCTAAGACCATCGGAAAACACATATATAATTACATATTGTTTTTGTGATTAATCACTATGCTTCAATTATGTTCAATTTGTAACAATGAAAATACATCCTGCATATCAGATATTTACATTACGATTCGTAACAGTAGCAAAATTACAGTTATGAAGTAGCAACGAAAATAATTTTATGGTTGGGGGTCACCACAACATGAGGAACTGTATTAAAGGGTTTCGGCATTAGGAAGGTTGAGAACCACTGTTCTAGAAGGATAAAGGTATTGAAGATTTACATTAACAAAAAAAGGCAAGTATCAGTGTTTGAAACGAGTAGTGGGAATGGAAACATGGGAGTAATGCAAGTAAAGAAATCACCTAGCCAATTAAAAAAGCTTCAAAGAATCATCTCAGGGAAAATTTTGTTTCAAAATGGAAGAGATTAAAATTATCCTTTAATAGTAGTGTAAAAGCTATGAGAAGCCCAGCCATCATGGCTCAGTGGTTGAGCATCGACCTATGAACCCGGAGATCGCTGCTCAATTCCTGGTCAGGGCACATGCCTGGTTTGTGGGCTTGATCCCTGGTGTGGGGTGTGCAGGAGGCAGCTGATCAGTGATTCTCTCTCATCATTGATGTTTCTATCTCCCCCTCACCCTTTCTCTCTGAAATCAATAAAAATATATTTAAAAAATAAAAACTATGAGAAAAGAAGTCCTACTTTCATCATGATTATATTTTTCATAATGCTTGGGAGTTTCCGTAACTCAACTTACTTTCCAACCCATGTTGCTCTATCGCTTTCTTGTCCTACCACTTATATAGCCAAACTTTCTTTAAAAGAGTTTCGTTTATTGTTACTGCCTCCACTTCCTTCCCCACCTTTAAGTCAATGACACCTCAGCCAATGCAGTATGGTTTTACATCTTACCACACTATTACACTACTAAAAATAACTTCCCAAGATCAGCAATAAACTTCATGTTAATTCCAAATTCACCTTGCTATTATTTTCACTGAAGCTTTTAGGACTGTTTACTATTCTTGGAAGTGTATTCTCTATTCTCTTCTCTGGCTTCTGTATTGCATGCTACATTTTCCTAACTATGAACAACATATGTGGCTCAGAGCTATCTGCCATCCTAACTACCACACCTTCAGAGTTTAGTTCAAATGTCAATCTCTGTGTGAAGTCTTCCCTGATCCAAAATGAGGTTAGGGGTCTCTCCAACATGTTCCCACAGTATCATGCCCTATCAAATCACTTACCATTCTTTCTAATACGGCATTTTATTTATCTGCGCAGCTAACCTGTATATTATCTGAGGCAGGCATTATATCTTTATTCTCCACTGTGTTTCAAACACTTAGAAATAGTGCCTGCTGTGCTGAATGAATAAATAAATCAATAGGGGGTTCTCCATCATCAGTTACAAGTGTAAGCAAAATTTACACTGCAAATCTCCAGTCATGATTCTCCAGTTATAATTGGCTGAGACTGTTAGACAATATACCAAAGGCACTGAGAAAGTTACACAGAATATTTGTAAGCAGATTGCTCCAGTATTAAAATTACATTTAAGATTTAAACTAAGGAGGAAGTGGTTATAACAGAGCAGAAGGGGAAATGCCAAGATAAGGAACCCTTGTATATCCTAGGACAGTGGTCGGCAAACTGCGGCTCGCAAGCCACATGTGGCTCTTTGGCCCCTTGAGTGTGGCCACGAAGTTTCAATCGCACTGTACGTGCGCGCCTGCACGTGGTATTTTGTGGAAGAGCCACACTCAAGGGGCCGCAGTTTGCCAACCACTGACCTAGGACAAATTAGTTGGGTCTAAGTATTACCTCACAGACATTTTAAAACTGTAATCCTATATGATAAAAGGCCAATATGCAAATCGACCAAAAGATGGAATGATCAGTCGCTATGATGTGCACTGAACACCAGGGGGTAGATGCTCAATGCAGGAGCTGCCCCCTGGTGGTAAGTGTGCTCCCACAGAGGGAGCGCTGCTCAGCCAGAAGCCCTGAGCAGGGCTCAACAGCTGGTGATCACAGAGGTGGTGGCGAGAGCCACTCCCACCTCCACAGCTGTGCTAAGGATGTACGAATGATGGCTCCAGGACTGTGAGAGGGCGAAGGCCGGGCTGAGGGATCCTCCCGAGTGCGAGAATTTCATAAACTGGGCCTCTAGTCACTATATAATGTCAACTGGCAAAGAGATGTTAAAGAAAGATACCAAAATGATCAAAACATGACTTTAATGTATTTTTAATAGTAGTGCTAATTGTTTTTTGTGGTTTTTTTTTTTTTTTATTCAAGGTAGGTCATGATTTAAGGAGAGGGAATACATACAATTCTCAGGCTAAAAGATGTGAAAGAATATCATATTCAACCCATTTGAAAGAGAAACCTGAGCCCTGACCTGTTTGGCTCAGTGGATAGAGCGTCGGCCTGCAGACTGAAAGGTCCCAGGCTCGATTCCAGTCAAGGGCATGTACCTTGGTTGTGGGCACATCCCCAGTAGGAGGTGTGCAGGAAGCAGCTGATCGATGTTTCTCTCTCATCGATGTTTCTAACTCTCTATCCCTCTCCCTTCCTCTCTGTAAAAAATCAATAAAATATATTTAAAAAAAAAAGAAACCTGAAATTCAATGAGATTAAATAATTTACTATCCAAAGTTAAATGCCTAATGTTAGAACTATGACCAAAACTTGAGAATTTGAAAACTCAATCCCTTTATCAACTAGACATTTTAACACATGATTTTACTATTTTTCTGAGGTCTCAATTAACTTTCTTTCCAAAAAAATTTTTTTTATTGATTTCAGAGAGGAAGGAAGAGGGAGAGAGACACAGAAACATCATGAAGAGAGAGAATCATTGATTAGCTGTCTCCTGCATGCTCCCTACTGGGGATCGAGCTCCCAACCCAAGCATGTGCCCTGATCAGGGAATTGAACCACGACCTCCTGGTTCATAGGTCAATGCTCAACCACTGAACCATGAGAGCTAGGCTCAATTAACTTTCTTTTAAAACCTCTTTTCTAAGTACCTGTACATGCGAAACAATTCGTTCCCTTCAAATAGACCTCTTTAAAGATACACAGATAAAACTCTATAGTAATTATTAGAAAGAGCTGATTAAATTAAAACAGAGAATATAAACAAGATAGTTTTAATTACTGTAGAATTAAATTATTTTTCAGATATCTTCAAACATTTTTTTTGTTTTTGTTATCAATGCTTTATTGTTATCAACAAAATTGAAATTCTCTGGCACATAAAGCAATTATTTCTACAAAAAGAAAGCCTACAAATCTTGATAATTTATATAAATAACAGCTTCTCAGATATCTTTGAACATCTTAAGAGGTAAATTCCAAGTCACTGAATACATCTATACCACAAATATAATTTTCCTATGGTTATTAATAAAGTAAGGCCTTCATAGAAAGATGATGTTTATTTAAGCCTAAAACTTCTTTACTAGACACACTAGTTAATCATCTAAATTCAACAGATTTTAAGAGGGGTATTTTTAGTTAAAAGGAACATCAACTAATTAGTACTACTATTTGCTTCAACTGATATCACTTGCTGTTTTTAAGAAATTCCATTAGAATAGATCTATATAAGTGAAAATCTTTTTGTTACCTGCAACCTAGGTACCTGCAACGATACGTGCCCTTGACCGGAATCGAACCTGGGACCCTTCAGTGACAGGCCCACACTGACCCAAACTGACTAGGGCATGAAAATCTTTTGTTATGAAGAATCCTGAAAGCTTCCTAGTGAAACAGTATTAGAGACATTTTATAAGTGTTTTGTATATATAGTTTAAAATTTTTAACTTTAAATCTCTTTTTAATTTGCATGAAAAATAATTCTACTCACTGCCTACCTATTACGTAATTCTCCTGTGGTGGTAAAATAAGCTCAGAAAAGATTTAAATGTGTAATGAAAACTTGGGTAAATTGCTGCTTAAAAAAACAAATAGGGGAGAAGAGGACTATAGAACAGGGTCTTCTTCTTTCTCTTTCTTTCTTTATCCTTTATATTTTTATAGGTTACTGCTTTATACAATCCCAGACTCCCAGATCTTCCTCCTTTGTTTAAGTAATGAAAGATGATTTACC
>NW_005871089.1:3310225-3337613 GCF_000147115.1 Myotis lucifugus | reverse complement strand
CTCCACCGAGTTAGGGTAGTTCAAGTAGCAGATCTGACAAGGCATATCCTGTGCTGATGACCTTGTATTCATCTGGCGTGTTCGAGACTTTTTACTTGGATTAATTACATGACACTCAGCAAAAGAGCTTCTCCAGGTTTCCATCAAAGTACCTGCATTATTTAAACAGAAAGGATGAGAGCCCAGCAATAGTACACTGTTAGAGCGAGCTCTCCAAAAACCTGATTTTCTATAGGGATAAGCAATGAACTGAATTAAAATAAACCAAGATTGTAACTTTTTTTGTTCAGAGGAAATGAGTTATATAGCTCAAATTGTAGCAAATGGAAGTATACAAGTATGAAAGCAGGTTGAGTTTTTGTTGCTATTTTGATATTTTTATTTTGCTTTTATCCTGAGAAGTTAAACTATTAGTATTTTAATAGTACTATAATTAAAACTTAGGGAGGAAAGTTGTACTATCTCTAGTGATACCTTATGCATAGTAATGCTATTTTAAAAGGCTAGGCCGTATTATTTACAAATAAATTCTTTTTATTAAAATTTGTTATACCAGTTTAAATATATTACTAGTAAGTAAACCTCCAAGTGCACCTCCACCTCCAAATTATTTAAAAAATGAAATTACATGACTCATTTACAAAACAAACTTGCTTTCTGAATATTCCTTGAAATACTTTTAATTTACTAGAAAAAAAGGGGAGAAAAAAAACAAAAAAGTTATACCTTAAAATATTTTTATATTAGTCTATATATTAGCTTTTCATAAAATACATATCTATATATACATATGTAGTTCACTATTTAATATGTCAAGAAGCATGACATGCTAAATACTACCTCCAGAGTTTCAACTAAACTAACTACAAATGGCTTGACAGAAGATAGTGGAAAATACGTAGCATAATATTCCCCATTAATCCAGCTGAGACATGGTCCCTGTTCTCCTTAAATATCTTAATATTCTAAAGGGAAAGCAATAGGTAAAACACAACTTTTCAATCTGTGAATAAATATAACCAGCAAAAATATTAATGCAGAATCTGGTTAATTAGTTTTTAACTTGTAAAGACTAGATTTCAATAACTACAATGTTCGTTACAAACAGAAAGTACTTAGGTTAAATAAAAAATAATACTCAAAAAAGATTTCTAATATTTTTAATGAAGATCTTGTTCAGGGTTTGTGTCAAAGCACTTACTATATCTCCAGAAAAATCACTGAAATGAGAACTCTCCTAAGACTAATAAATTTTTTTAAATATTTTTTTATTGATTTCAGAGAGGAAGGGAAAAGAAGAGAGAAACATCAATGATGAGAGAGAATCATTGATCTGCTGCCTTCTGCACACCCAATAGGGGTTGAGCCTGCAACCTCCTGGAATTGAATCGTGACCTCCTAGTTTATAGGTTGATGCTCAACCACTGAGGCATAAATATGCTATCCTATATAATAAAGAGGTAATATGAAAATTAACCCTCATGCCCTCACAAGATGGCTGCCTATGACCAGGCCAGCAGGGGGGTTAGTGAGGGACCAAGGGGTCCCAGAATGAAGAGGCTGGGCTGACGGCACCCCCAACCCCTCATGCACGAATTTCGTGCACTGGGCCTCTAGTCTTTTTATTAAAAAGTCCTTTGACTACAGTATGTTTCAATGAAATGATCAAGTTATCAATCAAAATGTCAAAACATTATAAAAGGGGAGCCCATATAATGTTAAAATTGTCCCTGATGATTTAGCTAATCAAAATATATGGAGCACAATATCAAATGCTTTCCTATGAATTTTAACTCTAAAGAGAAAGCCTAAGATGCTAAATAGAAAGCATATGAAGCTAACACTAAAAAGAAATACGTAAACCAATTAAATAACCTTTTATAAAAAACATTCATGCTCACAAGACAATACAAACTTCTGTCATCCAAAACTTGACCATACAAAATTGGTGACTCCTAATACTTTTTTGAACACTCTAGAGAGCATTGTATGCATACACAACAAAATAAACATGTGCCTATAATTTCATAAAAATAATATTGTATTCCTGATTTATAACCTGTTTTTTTCAATGAACAATATTTTTTGTGTGTGGGTTGTGGTGTGTCAATGTCAATTCCTCTATCATTTATCTATCTATTCATTCTTTATTAAGGTACTAGAGGCCCAGTGCACATAATTTGTGCGCAGGAGGGGGGGAGCCTCAGCACAACCTGCGCCCTCTCCAATCCAGGACCCCTTGGGGGATGTCTGACTGCCGGTTTAGGCCTGATCCCCAGGATCGAGCCTAAAACAGCAGTCAGACATCCCTCTCACAATCTGGGACCGCTGGCTCTTAACTGCTCACCAGCCTGCCTGCCTGATGGCCCCCAAATGCCTCCACTGCCATCCTGGTCACCCCCAAACGCCCCCCTTGCCGGCCTGGTCGCCCCAAACTGCCCCCCCCCATGGGCCTGGTCACCCCCAACTGCCCCCCTTGCCAGCCTGGTTGCCCCTAACTGCCTCCCCCCATGCTGGCCTGGTCGTCCCCAACTGCACCCCCCCGCCGGCCTGGTCACCCACACAGCCTGCTGTTTAGTCATTTAGTCGTCCCTCACTAACCCCCCCTGCCGGCCTGGTCGCCCCATGCAGCCTGCTGTTCAGTTGTTTGGTCTTCCCTCACTAACCCCCTGTTGGCCAGGTCGCCCCACGCAGCCTGCTGTTCAGTCGTTACTGTTACTGTGATGGCGTCCTGAACAATTTGCATATCCTTCTATTATTAGAATAGATTACATGTGTCCTTATTCCCCCAATCCTCCCCCATACCCACCCCCGGCTCGTGCCTTCACCCCCTAGTGTCTATGTCCATTGGTTATGCTTATATGCATGCAAACAAGTCCTTTGGTTGATCTCTCCCCCAACCTACCCTGCCTTCCCTCTGAGGTTTGACGGTCTGATAGATTCTCTGTCTCTAGATCACTAACAATATTAACAGGTATCTTTGTCAATGAACATAAGTCTACATTGTTTTTTACCTGTTGTTGCACAATATTTCATAGTAGGTATGTACTATAATTTATTTAAACAACCTTATACTGAGGGACATTCAGCTGTTCCACATATAAACAATCCCAGATTAAAATCTTGGCCCATATGATAGGGGGAAATATATCTAGACTTGAGTAACCCTTTGTCTCACGGATTGCTTTCATTTCCCAGTTTCTAACTTGCCTTTCAACCTTGTTTAATGGCCACTTTTAATTGTTATGTAGACAAATTATCTTGCAACCTGTTGTGATTTCTGGATTTCATATCAAGCTTTAAAAGATCGTAAACCTTACTTCCTCAAATAAGTCTTCTTTTGCCAGTTCCTTCTACCCCCTACCCCCAATTTGTTAAGATTCCCTAATGTTACATCCTCTTGGTACGTTGCACTCCTGCCAACAACACATTACTAACTCTGTAATTACTATTTATTTTGTTTTCTCTGCTAGAATCTAAACCTCATGATGACTATTTTATGACTGTTATAGCCTTAGTATCTGGAAGAATCTTATTATAAGCATTCAATTTCTTTTTTTAAATAACAAGAGATAAATGACAGTAATAAATCTCAATTCCTTTGCTTTAAGTATATTTCTTAAAGACAGTGTATACTGAAGTTTAAAGCTTTTTGATCCATTCTAGAAGGTGCCAAAGAATTTTCAAATACTGTCCAGATGAACAGATTGTGGAGTTTAAGAATCCACTCATATTGTTGAGCATAGTAGGCCTAGAAATTTTTTCCTTTATTAGATTAAGTTCCATTTTACAAGAAATGTAAAATTTAAAAATTTGTTTTTGTTTTGCTTTTATTTTAATTACTAGAGGCCCAGTGCACAGATTCGTGCACTGGTGGGGTCCCTCAGCCTGGCTCCCACTCATGCTGGCCCCGCTATGCCTACTGCCGCTGCCGCTCAATAGCACCGCCGTGGAGACAGGAGAGGCTCGCACCGCTGCAGCTGCGCTTGCCAGCCATGAGCCTGGCATCTGGCACCCGTTAGTCAGCTCTATCCCAATCTGTTGAGATATTGCTTCCCAGCAATTGTCCACAGTTTGACTCAAATAAACTCACAAAATTTCTTTATAGGTTTGAATGTTTTTTACATTTAAAACATGATCTGTCCAGCAATGATTCTACTATGGTTACATGGAAGATATTGAATATACTAAATATAACAAAATCAATACTTAAACCTATTTCTTAATTTGTCAACTGTAATAATACATTGATTGTCCTTATGTTAAACTAGAGGTCCAGTGCACGAAATTCTTGCACTTTGGGGGGGGGGGGGTCCTCAGCCCAGCCTGTGCCCTCTCACAGTCCTGGAGCCCTTGGAGGTTGGCCTAAGCCATCAGTTGGACATCCTTAGTGCTGCCGCCGAGGCGGGAGAGGCTCTCTCCACCGCCACTGTGTTCGCCAGCCATGAGCCTGGCTCAGGGCTTCTGGCTGAGCAGGACTCCTCCTGTGGGAGCACACTGACCACCAGGGGGCAGTTCCTGCATTGAGCGTCTGCCCCCTGGTGGTCAGTGCACATCATAGTGACCGGTTGTTACGCTGTTGGGTTGATTTGCACATTAGCCTTTTATTATATAGGACTAATAGCCCAGTGCACGAAATTCGTGCACATTAAAAGGGAATTAGCGGAGATATTTTAAAATTGCTATTTGCCCTTTCTCTATAATAGAAGTGTGAGATGAACAGAAATTAGTAAAATATATATGAAAATAATATATAAATTTATTAATAAATAAACAGTAACAAAAGGATATAAGAACAACAGAGGCATGATATAAAAACAACAAAAAACATGATATGAAAACAACGAAAACATGATATAAAAAAACAGTGATGCAAACAATGACTGATAAAGTGATTCAACTTATTCTAATACCTCCCTGTACACCACATTAAGAGTGAAAACACTTTCAGAGTGCTTGACTAATTTCCCTTGTGATGAAGTATTTAGAACTTAAACTGTAACATCACATGCTCTTCAAACTCGAGAGAAAGCAACATATAACTGACCATGTGCGAAAATGGGTTCAGGTAGGAATATTCCTATTCTTCTAGAGCAGCGGTTCTCAACCCTTTCACAGGGGTCACCTAAGACAGTGATGGCGAACCTATGACATGCGTGTCACCGAACTCAATTTTTTGGTTGATTTTTCTTTGTTAAATGGCATTTAAATATATAAAATAAATATCAAAAATATAAGTCTTTGTTTTACTATGGTTGCAAATATCAAAAAATTTCTATATGTGAGACGGCACCAGAGTTAAGTTAGGGTTTTTCAAAATGCTGACATGCCAAGATCAAAATGTTCGCCATCACTGGCCTAAGACCATAGGAAAACACATATATAATGACATATTGTTTTTGTGATTAATCACTATGCTTTAATTATGTTCAATTTGTAACAATGAAAATACATCCTGCATATCAGATATTTACATTATGATTCATAACAGTAGCAAAATTACAGTTATGAAGTAGCAATGAAAATAATTTTATGGTTGGGGGTCACCACAACATGAGGAACTGTATTAAAGGGTTTCAGCATTAGGAAGGTTGAGAACCACTGGTCTAGAGTTTGTCCTTTTGATTTATTAATAATCATCGTAAATGCTGGCATCAAGGGAAACTGTCGTCGAATTAATTTAAATGGGAGGCCAATGTGAGACGGGGACAAATCAATTCTTGGAATCAGAACAACCTCTCCCTCTGCAGATCCTGTTAATACTTCAGCTTCAATAATGTTAGGTCATAATCTTTTGATAATAAATCTGGTACCATTACAAAGACCCCATTTACTATTAAGATTTTTCAATAGCATGATGATTGCACCACTTTCAATTTTAATTTATGACACGGCATTCCCGAAGGAGTAACACTATTAAGAAATTTGATGGCGAAATTTTCCTTTTCAGCATCATCTGTTGAATCAATGGAATCATCACTCAGATATGTGTGAAAATCTCCATCAAGTATATCCAAAATGTCTTCATTTAATTTTTGAACATGCTAATTTTTCTGGACAAAGAATTGCATGTTTAGATATATTTTTAATATTATCTATAGATATACTATTTCCAAAGGTAGCTTCAATAATAGATCCATTACAAATCATTTCACAGGGGATTTCAATAATATCCATTCCTAAATGAAAACTGCTATCAAGTTTGCCATCTCCAAGTTTTACTAACTATCCACTATAAGCAGAGTCCTCTGATCTCATATTTGTTTTAAGAGACAACTTTCTAAAACATCCCCAAACATTACAGTACTTTAAACTCGTTTGTACTATGGTCGATCCCATAATATGCGGTAAAATACTGAGACATTGTCGAAAATCCCCTCCAAGAAGGAGAACTTTCCCACCAAATACAACATTCAAATTCATAATTTCTCTTAGTAATCTGTCTATGGCATTCATAGCGTGACTGGATGCCATGATGCATTCATCAATAATGAGAAGTTTGCCTTTTTAATAGTTTTAGCAACTTCACTGTTTATATCATGTCTAGAAATTGAAGTTTCATTTAATGGAATTGGTCATTTATATTGGTAATGAAAGGTTCTTCCACCGAGAAGTAAATTTGCAGCAATTCCTGTAGACAGTGTGGGTAAAACAGTACCACCACAACCTCTAATATAATGTATTAAAACTTTATTGTGAGGAGCAGCTACAGTGCTTTGGACAGGTTCAAGCCTTGGACTGATGAGAGGGCACAGTCCTCTCACTGCCACGTGCAAGGCCCAGCTCGGAGGGCAGCGCCCTCCCAGCACAATTATAGCCAACAGCTATAGTTGTAAGCTTGAACCTATGGTCCAAACACGTGGCCCCACGTGCCTGAGTGATGTAAGCTTGATAGAGTTCAGGTACATGTAGTTGAGTAAGACTGAAACCCAGGAGAATGTTGTAAACATCTTGATCACGCCCTTACTTTGCCTCGTGGCATCTGCTATAAACTAAAGGCATGGCTGTGGGTGTGGTCGCTGTCTCTCAGAGAAGCAGCGTCCCACCGAGAGCCAGCTTTCATTCTCTTGTCTGTCTTTTCTAAGCCTTTCAGCCGCCTCCACTCAGGTTCATCCTTGGCCGTGCTGGCGCGGCCCACTTTATAAAGATATGCCTCCATGCTCCGAGGGAAGGTTCCTGCCTCAAACCTCGCCCTTACAGCTCCGGGAAACAGCTTGGGGGAGGGTGCAGCCATTTCCAAGACAACCCCTGTAGGACTGACTTCCTTCTGGTTGGTCGTGCCTCTGGTCGTGATGTTACACCCAGGGTTTTTATATAAGTAGATGACCCTACACTTAACTCTTTCTCTTTTATTTAAAATTTATTTTATTGATTTTTACAGAGAAGGACAGAGATAGAGAGTTAGAAACATCGATGAGACAAAACATCGATTAGCGGTCTCCTGCACAACCCCCATTGGGGATCGAGCCTGCAACCAAGGTACAGCCCCTTGACCAGAATGGAACCTGGGACCCTTCAGTCCGTGGGCCAACGCTCTATCCACTGAGCCAAACCGGCTAGTGCTCTACACTTAACTCTTGAGTTTTGGATGAAGTTTCTTGGACCTTTTCCCAGTTAATTATAAGTTCATACACTTCTTCACTAATTACATTATTTTTACATTATATAGCTTTCCCCCTCCAATAATGATTAATGCCTTTATTTCCTAAACTTGATTATCCCGGATTAGTTAGACATAATTCAAACATTTAAATATATTCAAGTGCTCACTTTGGCCAAAACCCCACCACACCCCTTGTTCTGTATATTGATAGCATCCATTTTCTTCTGGTAACTATTGTTATTGAAGTCTGTGGTCAAAATAATTTTCATTTTATAATTCAAATCCTTTTTCAACTGGCACACATATAAGTTTCTTTCTTCATTCTTCAAGATCTTAGTAACTCCATGGGGTTTATTGTAGCATTTAACTCTCTTTTGAAATGCAATTCGAGTCTTAATTACTTTAAGATTCTTTAGTTATTAACACTGTGTTTGAAAGTTCCTTCAGTTTGCTGGCTTTTACGTACACACTTGCTTGTGAAAAACAGATCAAAGTGAAAGAGACTGATTCTGTGTGAAGCACTGTAGATCTGGTACCTTGCTTAATGAGCTAACACATTCTCTCTG
Organism: Myotis lucifugus; assembly: GCF_000147115.1. Taxonomy (NCBI): domain Eukaryota; kingdom Metazoa; phylum Chordata; class Mammalia; order Chiroptera; family Vespertilionidae; genus Myotis; species Myotis lucifugus. The sequence continues at coordinate 3,329,444 of NW_005871089.1, read as the reverse complement.
CTTCACCAACTATGGTAAATAACTGCAAAGCATATCCTGGGGCATTGCTTCCCTCCTTTCTAGGAATCCTTGCCCATCCTTTTTCAAAAACCATATTGATGAAAATAAGTACAAGATGGCACTGTGGTTTTTCCTTCAATCCAGCCATTTCAGTGGGGGAAGGGCATAATTAGAGTTTCCTCACCCCGTCTCTCAGATGGTCTAGGTCAGTGGTCGGCAAACTGCGGCTCGCAAGCCACATGCGGCTCTTTGGCCCCTTGAGTGTGGCCACGAAGTTCCAATCGCACTGTACGTGCGCGCCTGCACGTGGTATTTTGTGGAAGAGCCACTCAAGGGGCCGCAGTTTGCCGACCACTGGTCTAGGTTTTTGAGCAGAGATTATAAATCCTCTTCATTCTCTATGGTTCTTTCTGTTCAGTTAGTATGTTTACAAAAATATAGGTAAGCAAACTTGCATTGAATTGGTCAACTTTCCAAGATATCTAGAACTTAATTTTAATTTTTGACTGCTTGACAGATATAAACCAAATAATATAAATTATATTTCAAGGCAGGAATAATTACAGCCTAAAAACTATGGTTGTGGAGATGGGAGATTGGTCACTAGGGGTACATCACTAGGTAGTGTTTCTTTTTGAATTCTGAATGACTGAAGAATCATTGTTTGCATGAAAATCAATATTTAATTTTGTCATTAGGAATTTATCTTAAAAGCCACTAGGGCTTCATCCTATATAATAAAAGGCTAATATGCAAATCAACTGAACAGCGGAATGACCAGTTACTATGACGTGCCCTGACCATCAGGGGGTAGACGCTCAATGGAGGAGCTGCCCCCTGGTGGTCAGTGTGCTCAGCCAGAAGCCAGGCTCACGGCTGGCGAGCACAGTGGCGGTGGTGGGAGCCTCTCCTGCCTCCACAGCAGCGCTAAGGATGTCTGACTAATGGCTTTCAGACATCCCCTGAGGGCTCCTAGACTGCAGGTTGGGCTGAGGGACCCCCCTCCCCCTGAGTGCATGAATTTCGTGCACCAGGCCTCTAGTATTTCATAAAAAGGCCATTGTTGGAGTATTTATTTTCACAATGGAATCAGAAAACCAGAAATGATGAGCAAATTTTACATTATATAGTGGGCTTTTCTACTGTGTATTCTTAGGTTATCAGAGTTCAATCCTCCTTAGGGTCCTTAATGCTCCCATTACATATTTATAAGAAATCAACAGTCTATTGCTATAAGCCTGAGAGGGGACAAACACACACACATGAAAAATTTTAAGGGAGCATTATACTATACACACACACACACACACACATATACACATACATACACACACATACACATATATAAACACACACGCACATATATGCATAAACATGCAAATATACACTTTTACTTCTAAATAAAATAATTTTTAAAATATATTTTTAAAAATTGATTTTAGAGAGATAGGCAGGGAGAGGGAGAGAGAGACACTGAGTAGTTGCATCCTGCATGCACCCCTACCAGGGATCAAACCCACAATGTAGGTATGTGTCCTGACTGGGAAACAAACCCACACCTTTTGGTATATAAGACGACACTCCAACCAACTGACACATACCAGCCAGGGCCTGAATAATTTTTATTTCAACATTCTCATGTGGCATTTTATGGATACCAGACTTCAATTTCAAAAGGCTACAAAACGGTCACAATTATTTTATGTCTTAATTATTGTTCTGACAAAGCACTAAAAGAGGTCTGTGACACCAACATCTCTTGTAGAAACTGCTATTTCAACTATCTTTTGGCCCCATTAACCTACTTCTAATGGTGCAATTTTTTCCACTTTTAGGAAATGTATATTTAAGCAAAAATGTGAAAGAAGGAAAGGAACAGATTAAGTAGATTTAAACCATAGTAATGAATAAGAACTACCATCATATTTGTAAGAACAAAAATAACAGATAAAGCATGAAAATGACATTTGTAAAAGACCACAAAATAGAATAAGAGAAGACACACTAGAAGAGGAGGCTTTCCCCACACACTAGAAGAGGAGGCTTTCCCCAGTCTTTTCATATAGACACTAGAGGCCCGTTGCAGGAAGATTCCTGCAAGAATAGGGCTTCCTCGGGCCTATTCCTGCAAGAATAGGGCTTCGTGCGGCCGGAGCGAAGTGGGCTTCGCTCCCTTCTCTGCTGCCTCGCTCCCTCCCATCTCCGCTGCCTCGGCTCCACTCCGTGTACACGGCCTCGGCTCCGCTCCATGTCTGCTGCCTCAGCTCCACTCCCGTGTCCACTGCCTCGGCTCTGTTCCCATCTCCGCTGCCTCGGCTCCCTCCCTTCTCCGCTGCTTTGCTCCCTTCTGCAGCGCTTGGCTTCCTTCTATGCTGTCTTCAGTCTTCGATCCGTGCCTGCATATGCAAATTAACCGCCATCTTTGTTGGGTTAATTTACATACTCATACTGATTGGTTGATGGGTGTAGCGAAGTGACACCAATTTGCATGTTTCTCTTTTATTAGTGTAGATTAGTTTCACAGCTCAATCCTGTGAAATTCTACATAAAATAGCTAGTAGATATATAGTACAGTACAGTAGGTCCAAGGGTTATGTCGGAGATCCGTTCCTACGGCGTGATGTAACACAATTTTCCCCGTAAGTTGGAACCCACCTACATAAGAACCTATGTCACTCACCGGAGCACATACACAGCAGTAGTGAAGTGAAACAGTAAAAAAAATTTAAAAGAAAAATAATTCCTGATCTTTACTTGTGGTAAATAAATAATAAAAAACATAAAGCACATATGTCCATACGTCAAAATGATGGAACTTTTTTTTTTTTATAAATGGAAGATGGCGACGTAACCACGAAACGACTTACGTCAAGTCCGACGAAACCCAAGGACTGCCTGTATAGCATTATTAGCAAGTTATTAGGAAAAATTGAAGTTCTTTTATTTTTCATTTATAATCCTTGTAAAACTATTAGACTATTAAAAAAAAACAAATTGCATTACTTTGGTAAAAATCATAAAAAGGCTCCTCAAATAGAATGTAAATTTTCATACAAAGTAAAAGATTCACTGCATCCTTTGTGGTTATTAAAAATATGATTTTATTGATTTCAGAGAGAGGAAGAGAGGGATAGAAATATCAATGATGAGAGAGAATCATTGATCGGCTGCCTGGATCAAGTCCACAACCCGGTCATGTGCCCTGACTGGTAATTGAACCATGACCTCTGGGTTCATGGGTTGACACTCAACCACTGAGCCACACTGGCCAGGCCCCTTTGTGGTTTTTAAAGCTATTCTTTCAAAAGGGCTAAAATTTTATGTAAGATGACTGGCACACATATAAACTCTATAGAATTCCACAGAAATAAAACTAAGGACTTAGTGATAGAAAATCTTCTGTTTTTAAGAAAGACTTTTGGCCTTCATTTAAAAAAAAATCTAATCATTACTTATTATGTCAGTAGGACATCCCCTGAGGGCTCCTGGACTGTGAGAGGGGGCAGGCTGGGTTGAGGGACCCCCCCGCAAGTGCACGAATTTTCGTGCACCAGGCCTCTAGTCCTATCCAATAAAGAGGGAATATGCTAATCTACCCTCACACTGTCGCAAAGATGGCAGCGCCCACAGCCAATAAAGAGGGAATATACTAACTGACTGCCCCGCCCTCAAAGATGGCAGCGTCCACAGCCAATAAGGAGGGAATATGCTAACTGACTGCCATGCCCTCAAAGACGGCAGCACCCACAGCCACAAGATGGCCAGCAGGGGAGGGCAGTTGTGGGCAATCAGGCCAGAAGGGGAGGGCAGTTGGGGGCAATCGGGCTGGCAGGGGAGGGCAGTCGGGGGCGATTGGGCCGGCAGGGGAGGATTTAGGTGTTGATCAGGCTGGCAGGTGAGTAGTTAGGGGGTGATCAGGCTGGCAGGCAGAAGCGGTTAGGAGCAATCAGGCAGGCAGGCAGGCGAGCGGTTGGGAGCCAGCAGTCCCGGATTGTGAGATCGGGCCTGTGGGATTGGGCCTAAACCGGCAATCGGACATCCCCCAAGGGGTCCCAGATTGGATAGGGTGCAGGCTGGGCTGAGGGACAACACCCCCCACAGTGCACAAATTTCGTGCACCGGGCCTCTAGTCTCTATATATAAAAGCCTAAGTGACTTTGCAACCAATTGACCAGTTGCTATGATGTGCACTGACCACCAGGGGGCAGACGCTCAACGCAGGTCAGTGTGCTCCCACAGCCAGCCAACGCCCCCCCTTCCCGGTCCCTCCCATCCGGCAGGCCCCGTCTGACAGCCGGCAGTTCCCAACTGGCCCAACCCTGATTAGGACTGTGTGAGATGGCCCCAATAAGCCCTGATCGCCGGCCAGGCCTAGGGACCCCACCCATGCACGAATTTCGTGCACCAGGCCTCTAGTAGTCAATAATATTGCAGTAACTATGCATGGTGCCAGGTGAGTACTTGAAATATCGAGGGGATAACTTTGTAAAGTACTGTATAGGAGATTGTCTAACCACTATGCTATACACCTGAAACTAATACAAAATAGTGAATGTAAAATGTAATTGAAAAAAATTGCCCTTTAGAGAGGTAAAAACAGTGAAATAGCAATAATCTATTGTAGTTTATTATGGTTCAATAAAAATAAATTAATAGTCATCTTTTTATCATCACTAAAAAAAAGTTTTGGATTTTTAATGCTAATCTAAAATTATTTCACATTTTATTATATGTGGTTTATAGGTAAGTATACTGCTCATGTATTTTTAAGAAAATGTAGAATACTTTTTGAGATCAATATAAAATTTTTCCCCTATTGGAGAAAATAAAACCAATTTAAAACAAAACAAAACTGCATGATAACAAAAATCTCCTGAGCTTGCTAAGCAAGAGAGTACTTGGACAAAGAAGCTACGAAATACTACTATTTTCAAGTTGCAGTACAAAAATCGTATTGCATAATTTGAGACACTTTCTGTAATTCGTTACCCTATACTTTATCCTTTTCGGTGCTGAGACACGATGAAAGAAAGTATATTAAGAAACTAACCACAGTGAAACAGAGGTAAGATAACTTCTTCCAGACTTGAATTAGCAAAATTACAGTGTCTTACAAAAAGGCTTCCACACCCATTTATTACAGAAAAATTTAAGTACAGTCATCCCTCTCTCTCGGTGGGGGATTGATTCCAGGATCCTCCAGGGATACCAAATTCTGCAGATGCTCAAGTCGCTCATATAAAATGGCATGGTATTTGCATATAGCCTACACATATCCTCCTATATACTTTAAATCCTCTCTAGATTACTTATAATACCATACAATGTAGATGCTATGGAATAGTTGTTATACTGCAGTTTACGACATAATGACAAGAAAAAAGTCTGTACACTTTCAGTACAGATGCAACCAATGTGGGCCTAACTACACAGTACAGGTGAGCAACAACATCACATTTTTTTTGGTGGTGTTGTTTTTTTCTGAATATTTTAGATGTACAGTTGGTTCAATTATAGATGCAGAACTCATGAATATGAAGGGCCAGTTGTATATATATATTGTTCATTTGGCCCTTTCCACACCACCATATCGAATTCCCATACACCTAAACCCCCATTATTAACATTATGCTAATCAGAAGGCTTTTTTAAAGAATAAGATTTTATTTCATATGAACTTTCAAAGTAGATCTGAAACTATGCCAGGCATTTTAAGAAGCTAATGAGTATTCCCTTTATAACAGAGACTAGAACACTCTACACCAGAGTCTCCAGGAGACACAAATGGTGGTTTCACAGGTATTTCAGCCATACTTAAAGACACATGTTTACCTTCACTGGTAGTTATCCAAGTTCTTTGGCTTGACTATGATTACTTCAATTTACCAAATTCTTCTAACCTAAAGTCCCCGGACCTTCAACAAGTGTACAGGGTACAAAACATAACTTATATACAAATATTCATCCTCCCTACTGCCCTGGAGAAGCTCCAAAGCTTTTATTTCCTCAAGAGACCATACCTCCCCAAATGACAAGAACCAATATTATTTTTAAAAACTATTTTTTACTTCAAAGAAAATTAAGACAGTGGCTTCTATACTTTCTGTCTAAATATATGCATGCAAGTCTATTCCCTCTGCTCTGCTCAACGGTCTTTTTTTTTTTTTTTTCAAGCTACTTGTTTGATTTATGCAATAGTGGGTCTGATTCCAATTAAAGAGACAAATGGTATATAAAAAGAAGCATCATCTTTATTCTTTTGATAACGGTATTTCAATATACTTAATGAAAATCCTCTGGTTGTAAATATTGAGAGCCTCAAAGTATGTTTAATCTAGCTACGCTAAAACTAAAAATAAGCAATCAAAACACAAGACAGGCCCTGGCTGCTGTGGTTCAGTTCGCTGGAGTGTCATCCCGTGCACTGAATGGTCGAGGGTCCTAGTTAAGACACATACCCAGATTATGGGTTCAATTCCCGGACAGGGTGGATACGGGAGGCAACTGATCGATGCCTCTCTCTCACATCAATGCTTCTCTCTCTCCCTGTCTCGATCTCTAAAAAATAAACCAACCAACCAAACAACAACAAAAAATACAGTATATAATTAATCAATTTTTACATAGTTCCATCAAAGATTAAGCAATTACATGTGGAAACTGTGCTAGTTAGTGTCAATATTAATTGTTTTAAAGGAAAGAGAGAGACAGCTACTTGCAAAATGATATGCTAAGTATGTAAGAGGAGAATGCTAGAAAAGTAATAGAAAATACAACTAATGTCATTAAGTCAAATTGACAACATTAAATGTGGTAAGAATTCAGAGAATAAAGAACTGTCAATAAGTGAAACTGGCCCTAGTCGTTTTGCTCAGTGGACACAGCATCGGCCTGCAAACCAAAGGGTTTTGGGTTAGAGTCCAGTCAAGGGCACGCACCTTGATTGCAGGCTCCTCCCTGGCCTGGGCCCTGGTCAGGGCTTGTGCAGGGGGCAACCAATCTATGTGTTTCTCTCTCATCGATGTTTCTCTTTGTCTTTCCCTCTCTCTAAAAATCAATGAAAAAATATCCTCAGGAGAGGATTAACAACAACAACAACAGAAAAGTCAAACTGACAATAGTATATGTGATAAGAATTCAGAGAATAAGAGATCCAGAGGGCATCACACAAGTTGTTGTATGATGTTTAGAAGTATACATAATGTCTGTGAGCACAACCCCAAAATGAAATATTATTGATGATCTCTGAACTTATACAAAGATATAAATAACTCTTGAGGAGACTGGGGCCTGAATAGTGGAGGACATCCCAATAGAGTGTAGAGAAATAAGTATAGACATACAGAATAGAGTAAAAATATGGAAGGATTTCAAAAGTCAGATAGTATAGCTTTTTTAAAATATATATATATATATATATATATATATATATATATTTTAATTACGTCAGAGAGGAAGGGGGAGAAAAAGATAGAAACATCAATGACTGAGAGAGAATCATTGATCGGCTGCCTCCTGCACGCCCCCCACTGGGGATGGAGCACGCAACCTGGGCATGTGCCCTGACTGGGAATTGAACCGCGACCTTCTGGTTCATAGGTCAATGCTCAACCACTGAGCAATACCAACTGGGCGGTATAGCTAAGAGTATTAAGGGAAGGGGGGGGGGGGGCAAAGGAGGGAGAAAGGAATAGAGAGAGGCAAGAGCATTCTTATTGTTTTAAAGTTCTCACTTTAATAGTGTATCAGTTGATTTTCTTGAGTTCCCTAGATAGATGATTACGTGGCATATATAAAACTTTTCCTCCTTTCTAATCTTTACACTACTTTTGTTTTAATGGGCAACTTCTAATGTTTCAACATTAGTATAATTTTGCTGTACATTATTAGTTGATACCCTTTATTCAGATGAGAAATAACCTTTTTAGTTTACTAAAAAATTTTTTTCTAAATCATGGATAAATGCACAATATTATTAAAATGTATTATTGGCATTTATTATGATTACCTTTTAGTATCTCTTCATTAACACCTGTTAAGCTGTAAGTGCTCTACATGAGTTTCTTCCCCAATGGTGACCTGTTCTATTCCTAGGAGAAATCCTATTAGGCCATAAATTCACTCAATTCAATTAAGTAATATTTTATTTATGAATGCAACAGCTATGTTCATAATAAAAATGATTTTCTGACTCTAGTCTGGCACAGTGAAGAGACATGAGAGGTGTAGAATAAATGGAAGGCCCCTGGTGCCCCTCTGTCCCCACGAGGAGGCAGGGCGGAGTACACTTGCATTAAAAAGATTTTCTTATGCTGTTGTCTTTGTTAAAAATTTGTAACCACAGCCCTAGCTTGTTTAGCTCAGTGGCTAGAGCGTTGAACCTGAGCAAAGGGTCCCAGGTTCGATTCTGGTCAAGGGCACATGCCTGGGTTGCAAGCTCGGACCCAGTGGGGGCGGGGGGCGTGTTGGAGACAGCCGATCAGTGATTCTCTCTCATCGTTGACATTTCTCTTTCTCCCTCTTCCTTCCTCTCCAAAATCAATAAAAATATATTGAAGAAAAAAATTTGTAACCACAGTTATTTTAATTTAAGATCCTATATAAGGCTAATATGCAAATTGTCCCTTCGACTGGGAGTTTGACCAGGGGGCAGGGCCAGCCAACCGGACCCCACCAGTGCATGAATTTGTGTACCAGGCCTCTAGTGAATTAATAATGCACTACCTTTTTCTAGTCTGAAATAACTTTCAATAGGACTGGCAGTCCCCTGAAGTTTATTAGAAAGAACTTGTCCTTTAAAATCATCTAGTGCTTTTTGGAGGAGAAATATATACATTTTAGTATATTTATTACATTTCCCCATGATTATCTTTCTACTTCTTCTTGGGGATGGGGACAGTTTAGGTAATTTACATTTCTAATCTTTTAAATGTATTGATAAAAGTAATACACAGTATTCATTTGTAATTGAAATATTTTTCCTATCCAATGATATGCATTATTTCCAATATTATTTGTGCCCTTTCCCCCTAGACTGCCATCGACATTTTCATAGTTTATTTATTTTCCCATTTATCAAAACAGACAACTTTTTAAAGAACAGTTTTAAGTTAACAGTAAAACAGCAGCAGAGAATAGAGCATTCCCACATACCCCTGGTTCCCATATGCACATAACCTCCTCCACTATCCACATCTCTCAACAGAGTGGTACATTTGATACAATCAATAAATTATGTTGACACATCATTATCACCCAAAGTCCATCATTGATTCTTTTGGTATTATACATTCTATGGCTTCGGACAAATGTATACTGACATTTCCCCACCATAACAATTTTATACAGAATAGTGTCACTGCCCTAAAAATCCTTTTGGCTCCGCATATTCATCTCCACCACCACCAGCAATCCCTGGTAACTTATATATATATATCTCAATCCTCACCTGAAGATATGTTTGTTGGTTTTAGAGAGAAGGAGGGGGAGATGGAGAGCGACAGAGAGAAACATGGATCAGTTGCCTTCCATACTCACCCCGACCAGGGACTGAACCTGCAACCTAAGTATGTGTCCTGACCGGAAATCGAACCCAGAATCTTTTGGTGTACAGGACAACGCTCTAACCGAGCCCCCCGGCTAGGGCATCACTGATATATAATCCATTATCTGGATATAATATACCAAATTTATTTATCCATTCACTTACTGAAGGATATCCTTATTGCTTTCAAATTTTGGCAAAGTTAAAGCTGCTATGATCATCTGTGTGCAGGTTTTTGTGTGGATGGAAGTTTTTAACTCATCTGAGTAAAAAACAAGAAGGCAACCTGCTGGATTGTATGGTACAAGTATGTTTAGTTTACTAAGAAACTGCCAAACTGGAAGCAAAATGGCCATACAACTTCAACATTCCCTACTAGCAATAAATGACAGTTCCTATTGCTCCACATCCTCATCAGCATTTGGTGGTGTCAGAATGTGACCAATCTTATCCTATATAATAAAAGCAAAGTTATCCTTTGATAGGAAGAAGAAATAAAGACCTTTCCAGACATGCATAAGCTGAGAGAATTTATCACCAAGAGAACTCCATTGCAGGAAATACACAAGAGGGTTATTCTACCTGAAACAAAGAACGAAAGGTCACAAAACTAGGAGTAAGATCACCGACAAACTTACAGCATAAATAGGGAAAATTTGTGACATCGAAAGTGTAAAAGGGGATGGAGTAAAGGTCTAAATTTGTAAAGGAGGATGGAAGTGAGGTGCATTTAAAAAAACAGACAATAACTACTGTATATATGAAACTTTCTTTTTCATAAACTTAATGGCATGCACACATAAAAAGCCCAAAATGGAAATACATAATTTAAAAAAAGAAGAAACAGGGAGGTGGCAGTAGAAGGAGTGGAGTATGGATTACTACTAGACAAAAAAGGACAGAAATACAAAGGAAAAGAACCAATGGAGGCACAGAGCTACCAGAAAACAGAAGAAAAAATGGCTATAGGAATTCCTCACACATAAATAATTACCATAAATGTAAATGGACTAAATTCACCAACAGAAAGGCAAAGAGTAGCAGAAGAGTGATCAAAAAACAAAATCCAACCATAGGCTGCCTTAAGGAGACACATCTAAGCTACAAAGACAAAGACAGACTCAAAGTGAAAGGGTGGAAAATAATTCTCCAAGCAAAAAGCATCCACAGAAAAGCAGGTGTAGCAATACTTATATCTGGCAAAATAGATTTCAAGATAACAAAGGTAACATGAGACAAAGATGGGCATTTTATAATGATAAAGGAGCCACTATATCAAGAAGATATAACACTTCTCAATATATATGAACCCAATCAGGGGCCACCTAAATGTATAAAGCAACTACTCACAGAACTAAAGGGAGAAACAGACAAAAACACAATCATAGTAGGGGACCTAAATACTCCATTGATAGCTCTTGACAGATCATCCAAACAGAAAATCAATAAAGAACTATCAGCCTTGAGAAACCAAGATGGCAGCATAGGTAAACACCTGAAATTGCTGCCTCGCACAACCAATTCAAAAATACAACTAAAAGAGAAAACGGACATCATCCAGAACCACAGGAAGGCTGGCTGAGTGGAAATTCTACAACTAGAAGGAAAGAGAAAAGCACACTGAGGCTCAGAGGAGGTGCAGAAGTAAAGTGCAGAGGTACCGAGGTGTGCGCGGAAAGGGCTGGCAACTGAGGACACGGTTTGTCTTTTTCAATCAGGAGGGAGACACAAGCTCCTGACGGTCCTGACTCCAGTTCCGGACGAGTCTCTGGGGACCCAGAATCATATGGGGAGAAACTGGACTGCCTGGCAGCGGGCGGAACTCAAGGGCAGCTTTCTCTCAGAGGTGCTTGCAGCGATTACTGCGGGACACTGAAACCCAAGACTTCTTATGGCAGGACTGAGGATCAGCCATAGCTGTTTATTCCGCCCTATTGATTCCCTGAGACCCTGCCCCACCCAAGCTGTGCACAGAGGATGAATGACCTGGCCCTTTGCAATCTAAAATTACCTAACAAACTGCAGCTGGGTCAGAGAGACACAGAACATCCAAAAGAAGGCTCAAGGCCCCACAGCAGCTTGCACTGCTTCACAGCTGGGCCTTATCTGGGCACCTCCAAATCCCAAACAAAGAAGAGGAATCTGAAGGTCTCTCTTTAGCTCCTGCTGGGTAGCCTCAGGCAGAGGCTAAATTAGCACCTCCTTAGAGATCCAAGTGCCAGTGTACCTAGTGGTCAGAGTGGGACCATCCAGATTACAACTCCTCAGATCCATAAGGGACACACCCAGGGGTCAGACTCAGTGAGCACCAAAGCCCCACTGAAGCAAGTCTTGCCCCAGAAGGGTGTCTCCAGCACAGAAGTTCTCCCACCGTAGACACAGCTGATTCTCACAGCCAATTGGCCTGGAGGTCAATTCCTCCCAGTGATACCAACTACAATCAAGGCTCAACTACAACAAGACTGTGCACACAGCCCACAAAGGGGTGCACCAAGAGTGTCCACCTCAGGTAATTGGGGAGGCTGAGCCACTGGGCCCTATAGACACCTAGCACAGAAAGTCACTCTATCAACAAAGGGAAGCAGCCAAAATGCGGAGACAAAGAAACAGGACACAAATGACAGAAATGGAGGAAAGCAAACTACTGGATATAGAGTTCAAAACCACACTTTTAAGGTTTTTCAAGAATTTTCTAGAAACCGCCGATAAATTTAGTAAGACCCTCAATAAGTCTAGTGAGACCCACGTGGATATGAAAAAGGATCAACTAGAAATTAAGCATACACTGACTGAAATAAAGAATATTATATAGAGATCCAACAGCAGACTAGAGGATCGCAAGAATCAAGTCAAAGATTTCAAATACGAAGAAGTAAAAACCACCCAACCGGAAAAACAAAAAGAAAAAAGAATCCAAAAATACGAAGATAGTGTAAGGAGCCTCTGGGACAGCTTCAAGCGTACCAACATCCCAATTATCGGGGTGCCAGAAGAAGAGAGAGAGCAAGATATTGAAAACCTATTTAAAGAAATAATGACAGAAAACTTCCCCTACCTGGTGAAAGAAATAGACTTACAAGTCCAGGAAGCACAGAGAACCCCAAACAAAAGGAATCCAAAGAGGACCACACCAAGACACATCATAATTAAAATGCCAAATAAAAATAAAATAAAAAGAGTGAAGTAAGATGTCAAAAAAAAAAAAAAAAAAGAACTATCAGCCTTAAATGATACATTAGACCAAATGGACATAATTGAAATTTACAGAGCCTTTCATCCCAGAACATCAGATTAAGCATTCTTCTCCACTGCACATAGAACATTCTCAAAGACAGATCTTATGTTGGGTCACAAAATTAGCCTCAACAAATTTAAGAAGATTGAAATCATAGCAAGCATATTCTCTGACCACAATGCTTTGAAATCAGACATAAATTGCATAAATAAAAAACAAGCCCCACAAATATTAAACAACATAGTACTAAAAAGTGACTTGGTTAAAGAAGAAATAAAAAGTGAATCTTATCAAAACTTCTGGGATGGCCCTAACTGGTTTGGCTCAGTAGTTAGAGCATTGGCCCGCAGACCAAAGGGTCTGGGTTCAATTCCTGGTCAAGGGCATGTACCTGGGTTGCAGGCCCGATCCCAGCTGGGTTGGGGCATGTGCATGAAGTGACCAATTGATGTGACCCTCACATAGATGTCTCTCCCCCAACTTCCACTCTCTCTAAAAATCAATGGGAAAAATATCCTTGGGTGAGGATTAACAACAGCAAAAATTTCTGGGTACAAGCCTATCTCCAGAAACAAGAAAAATCTTAAGTAAACAACCTAACATTACATCTTAAAGAACTAGAGCAATAACAAAAGCAGCCCAAAGTCAGCAAAAGAAAGGAAATAAAAATCAAAGCAGAACTGAGTGAAATACAGAACAAAAAGACTACCAAAAATCACTACAACAAAGAGCTGGTTCCTTGAAAAGATTAGTAAGATTGAAAAATCCCTGGCTAGACTAAGGAAAAGAGAGAAAAGACTCATAAACAAAATCAGAAATGAAAGAGAAGTTACCAAAGACATCACAGAAATACTAAGGATCATACTAGAATAGTATGAAAGACTATAAGACACCAAATTCAATAACCTACAAGAAATGGATAAATTCCTAGAAATATATAACCTTCCTTGACTGAACCACAAAGAACTGGAAAATCTAAATACACCAATCAACAGTGAAGAAATTGAAACAACCATGCCCAATGGATTTGTGGCTTAGAACCAGCAGAGACCAGCTAGATCCAACATGGCAATTAATTTCATATTACAGAAAACGCCAAGCTTCATGACATCCTCATAGTAATACATTAGTACACTAAATAAGCCACTCTATGCCACCATAATCAGAAACCAAAAGCCTGTATAAGGGCACAAAATGGTTCATGGGGCTCTTCTGATATGTCTCCATAACCTTCCTCGAAAAATCCTGAATATTCCTCACCCTTACTGAACGCCCTGCCCTTGATTAAATAAGCTTTAATAAAAGAAGTAAATCACAATAAGGAAAAGCTGCTCTGTCTGTGTAGTAGCCCATTTTTGTGGCTCACTGCTTCATTAATAAACTTACCTTCACTTAAAACTCTGAAAAACAAACAAAACAAAAAAAACCACACAATAAAAACCCAAAACCCCAAAATAAAACCCCATGACCAGATGGCTTCATTAGTGAAATACACCAAACATTCAAGGAAGATTTGATAATCTATACTTCTCAAACTTTTCCAAAAATACTGAAGGAGGCAATACTTCCTAGCACATTTTATGAAGCCAACATAACCCTGATACCAAAATCTGGCAAGCATTACACACAAAAAAGAAAACTACAGATAAATATCTATGATTAACACAGATGCAAAAATCCTAAACAAAATACTAGCAGATCAAATACAACAAACATTAAAAAAAAATAATACATAACCATCAAGTGGAATTCATACCAGGGACAGAAGGATGGTTTAACATAAGCAAATTGATCTGCATAATACACCACATTAACAAAACAAAGGATAAAAACTATGATCTTACCAGTTGATGCAGAAAAAGCATTTCATAAGATACAACATCCACTTAAGATTAAAACACTCAATAAAATGGGTATAGAAGAAAAATACCTCAATACAATAAAGGCAATAAATAACAAACAATCAGCTAATATTATACTGAAGGGTGAAAAACTGAAAGCTTTTCCTTTAATATTAGGAACAAGACAAGGATATGCTCTCTTACCACTCTTATTCAACACTAGAGGCCCAATGCACAAAATTAGTGCACTGGGGGAGAGGAGGTTTTCTCACCCTGGCCTGCGCCCTCTCGCAGTCAGAGACCCCTCACTCCTTACTGCCCGCCTGCAGCAGAGGTGGGAGAGGCTCCTGCCACTGCCGCTGCACTCGCCAGCCGTGAGCCCAGCTTCTGGCTGGAGGGGCACTCCCCCTGTAGGAGCGCACTGACCACCAGGGGGCAGCTCCTGCGTTGAGCGTCTTCCCCCAGATGGTCAGTGGGTGTCATTCTGCTGTTTGGTCAATTTGCATATTAGAGTTTTATTATATAGGACTAGAGACCCGTTGCAGGAAGATTACTGCAAGAATAGGGCTTCCTGAGACTGGAGCGAAGCAGAGAAGGGAGCAAAGCCCACAGAGGCGGGCTTCGCTCCCTTCTCCGCTGCCTCACTCCCTCCCTTCTCCGCTGCCTCGGCTCCCTCCCTTCTCAGCTGCCTCGCTCCCTCTCTTCTCTGCTGCCTCGCTCCCTCTCTTCTCCGCTGCCTCGCTCCCTCCCTTCTCAGCTGCCTCGCTCCCTCCCTTCTCCGCTGCCTCGGCTCCCTCCCTTCTCCGCTGTCTCGCTCCCTCCCTTCTCCGCCACTTCGCTCCCTCCGGTGTCCACTGCCTCAGCTCCGCTCCCATCTCTGCTACCTCCGATCCGTTCCCTTCTCCACTGCTTGGCTCCCTTCTACACTGTCTTCAGTCTTCGCTGGGTACCTGTGTATGCAAATTAACCGCCATCTTTGTTGGGTTAATTTGCATACTCTTCTGATTGGCTGGTGGGTGTAGCAAAGGTATGGTCAATTAGCATATTTCCCTTTTATTAGTGCAGCTAGTTCTAGAAGTCCTAGCTAGAGCAATCAGGCAAGAGATAGAAATAAAAGGCAGCCAAATTAGAAAGGAATAAGTAGAAGTGTTACTTTTTTTTTTATGTAGTTTATTGATTTTTTACAGAGAGGAAGGGAGAGGGATAGAGAGTTAGAAGCATCGATGATGAGAAAGAAACACAGATCAGCTGCCTCCTGCACACCCCCTACTGGGGATGTGCCTGCAACCAAGGTACATGCCCCTGACCGGAATCGAACCCGGGACCCTTCAGTCCGCAGGCCGATGCTCTATCCACTGAGCCAAACCGGCTAGAGCAGCGGTTCTCAACCTGTGGGTCGCGACCCCTTTGGCGGTTGAACGACCCTTTCACAGGGGTTGCCTAAGACCATCCTGCATATCAGATATTTACATTACGATTCATAACAGTAGCAACATTACAGTTATGAAGTAGCAACGAAAATAATTTTATGGTTGGGTCACAACATGAGGAACTGTATTTAAAGGGCCAGAAGGTTGAGAACTACTGGGCTAGAGCTAGAAGTGTTACTTTTTGCAGATGACATGATTCTGAATATAGAAAGCTCTAAAGACTCCACTAAAAAAACTATTACAAACAATAAACAAATACAGTAAAGTTGCAGGATGCAAAATCAATGTACAAAAATCCACTGCTTTTCCTATATACTAACAATGAAACTTAAGAAATAGAAATGAGGGAGGGGGGTAAGAGATCAACCGAAGGACTTGTATGCATGCATATAAGCATAACCAATGGACATAAGACACTGGGGGGTAGGGGAGGCCAGGGGATTGTCAAGGGCGGGGGGGAAAAAAAGGACACATATGTAATACCCTTTGTAATACTTTAAGCAATAAAAAAAAAAGAAATAGAAATGAAAAAAACAAAAACCCAAACCAATTTCTTTTGCAATTGCTACCAAAGGAATAAAATACTTGGGAATAAACTTAGCAAAGGACATAAAGGACCTATATACTGAAAACTACAAAGAACTATTATCCAAGATTGAAGAAGACACAATTAAATTGAAAGATATTCTGTGTTCATGGATTGGAAGAATCAACACAGTTAAAACGGCCATACTACCTGAAGCAATATACAGATTTAATGCAATCTCCATCAAAATCTCAATGTCATATTTTAAAAATAGATTTATATGGAACCACAAAAGACCGCAAATAGTCAAAGCAATCCTGAGAAAAAAGAATGAAGCCAGAAGTATCAAACTACCAGACTTCAAATTATACTATAGAGTTACGATAATCAAAACGGCATGGTACTGACAGAAAAACAGACACAAAGACGAATGGAAAAGAACTAAGCCCAGATATAAAAAAATAATTTTTGAGGAAGGAGCCAAAAACATACAATGGAGAAAAGAAAGCCTCTTCAATAAATGGTGCTGGGAAAATTGGAAAGCCACATGCAATGAATGAAACTAGACTACAGTTTGTCCCTATGGGCAAAAATTATTTCAAAATAGATGAAAGACCTAAATATCAGATCTGAAACAATAAATTGCATAGAAAATAACACAAGCACTAAATTTATGGACCTTGGTTATAGAGAACATTTTATGAATTTGACCCCAAATACAAGGGAAGTAAAGGCAAAAATAAGTGAATGGGACTATATCAAACTAAAAAGCTTCTATACAAGCCAAAGAAACCAACAAAACAAAAAGGCAATCAACCAAATAGGAGATATTTTCAAACAACAGCTCCAACAAGGGGTTAATATCCAAATATATAAAGAATCATACAACTCAACACCAAACAATACAATTAAAAAATGGGCAGAGGACCTGAACAGACACTTCTCCCAAGAAGACATACAGAAAGATTCTAGTATGTCGGTGGAGTAAGTGGAAGCTCACAGGCATGCTCCCTAGGACCAAACTGGAATTACAACTAAAATACAGAAAACCATCCTGAATAATCAACTGAAGACTAGCTGGAGAGAACTCTGATAACCAAGGACGGAAAGTGGAGACCACACAGAGACTGAATCAGGAGTCTTCCCTCTGTCTCTTAATAAATTTGATATCATAATTAAAAAATAAAAAAGATGACATACAAATGACCAACAGATTTATTAAAAGATGTTCAATTTCACTAGCTATTAGAGAAATACAAATCAAAACTACAATGAGAAACCACCTCACACCTGTTAGAATGGCTATTATCAATAAGACAGGTAAGAACAAGTGTTGGAGATTGTGGAGAAAAAGGAACTCATTCACTGCTCATGGGAATGTAAACTGGCACAGCCACTATGGGAAGCAGTATGGTGGTTCCTCAAAATATTAAGAACAGAGTTACCATATAACTAGCTATCCCTCTTCTGGATACCAACCCGAAAAACTCAAAAACATTTATTCACAAAGATATATGCACCTTTATGTTCATTGCAGCATTATTCTCAGTGGTAAAGACATGGAAATAACTGACATGTCCCTCGACAGAGGATAGGATAAACAAGATTTTTATATGTATATATGTAATGGAATACTACTCAGTCATAAGAAAAAATGCAAAACTGTCATTTGCAACAACATGAATGGACCTTAAGAATATTATGCTAAGCAAAATGAGTCAGTCAGATAATGCCAAGAACCATATGATTTCACTCATATGTGGGATATGAAACTCACAGAGATAGACAACAGTATGGTGGTTACCAGAGGAAAAGGGATAGGGGCATAGTGAAGAGTAAAGGGGGCCAAATATGGTGACAGAAGATGATTTGACTTTGGGTGGTAGGCACACAATACAATATACACATCATGTATCATAGAAATGTACACTTGAAACCTATATATTAACCAATGTTGTCCTAATAAATTTAAAAAAGAAAAAATTAGGAGACTTGGAAATGAGATCCAGAAGTTTCAACATGTGAATAACAGGAATTCCTGAAAGCATTAAGAGAATGGAGAGAAGGTATTATTGAAGAAAGAACGACTAAGAATTTCCCCAAATCAAAAACATGAGTATGAAGAATGTAAGGGCCAAAAGGTTATGTTTTCAAAACGCACCCTCAAATCTCAAAATATTTCTCTTTAGAGCACATGAATAGTTATCACATATGAAACTTGATTTAAATGACTAAAGGATATATTCTAGAGTATGAAAGGTAAATTTGGAGAAAACAGTGGACTGCAATAAACAAATTAGAAAAAAAGTTAAACATATTGAGTAAAAATACTTAACATCAAATGGAAATTTCAAATATCAATGTATCAAGCTGAGAGGAAAAAAGGAAAGGATAGAGAAGAAAAGTATGCTACAATTTTTATCTTGTGCAAGGCATGGATATCAATACTGTAATTAAATATTGTTACAAACTTAATAGGCTTGAGGGTTTTTTTGTTAATCTTCACCGGACAATATTTTTTTCCACTGATTTTTAGACAGAGTGGAAAGGGAGGGAGAGGGTGTTGGATGGGGGAAAGGGATGGGGGAGGGTTTAGGAGATGGGCAGGGGGAAGGAGGAGGGTGAGGGGGAAAGGAAGCAGGA
>NW_005871089.1:3287904-3310125 GCF_000147115.1 Myotis lucifugus | reverse complement strand
GATTAATTCTTTGCTTTTTGTTTCTTTGCTTCTCGCACATGTCCTGGGGCCAGGGATCTAACAGGTGACCCTAGCAGTGGAGGGACCAATGCTCTAACCACTGAGCCACACCAACCAGGGCCATACTTATAGTTTTAAGTACGCATATACAAATTTTAAGGATGGTTACTAAAAATAAAATATATAACTTTTAAAATTATTGGGGGCAGGGGGAGAGGGTGAAAACTTAATTAAGGCAACAAAATAACCAAAGACATGGT
This sequence comes from Myotis lucifugus, assembly GCF_000147115.1. Lineage (NCBI taxonomy): Eukaryota > Metazoa > Chordata > Mammalia > Chiroptera > Vespertilionidae > Myotis > Myotis lucifugus. Next base: position 3,309,865 of record NW_005871089.1, on the reverse strand, counting down.
AAATATAAAGCACAACTTACTAAGGCAGTAGTAATCATAAAAATAAAATGTGACAGTGGTAATATTAGACAGCATAGGATATAATGTGAAACTCATTAAATGAGACAAAAATAGTACATATTGATTTTAAAAACACTAATTTGGAAAAATGCATTAATAACAAAAACTGTAAATAAATCTAGTTCACTAAAAGCGTATCAGATATAAACAAGAAAACTCCTTTTCCTAATAACGGTGCCATAAAACAAGCCTTAAAATAAATGTTACTAATTTAAGAAATATCACTGACTTCAAAAAAGATGGTGAGATGCATGGGGGAACAAAAACAAACAAAAAAATAACAACATAAAACTAGTCAAGGAGCATTTCATTTATGAATCATGGGAAAGATAAATACTTTGTGTTTAAGAACATAAGCTTAGGAGTCCAACAAACCTGAGTCTGAGTGGTAACTCCTTGTGTTACAAAACTGAGGTAAATATATTATTAAACTCTAAGTCTTAGTTTCTGCATCAATTAAATATAGTAATTTCTTAGCCCCATAAGGCTATCAAGATGATAAAATGAAATAATGTCTGGCACAGAGGGTTTAATAATTGACAGGTATTATTGTCACTGTTAACCCTTTGAGTGCCAACCAATATCCTAGGAACTATGCTAAAATTGCCAAGGCATTTTTGCTGATTTTACAGCAGTTTAGGAAAAAAATTATGAATCGCAAGTAAATGAAGTTACATATTCAAAAACTTAAGGAAACCTTTACTACATTGACATATTTAGCAATATCATCACCACTAATAAAAGCATACTTAGAACTGGATGCCATTTCGAAGCTTTGATAGCGCTCCCGGCACTTTTGGCGAAAGACAGGAGGAGCGCCATCGCGCTCCCCGGCACTCAAGGTGTTAAACTGTAGTTGGGTACAAGGTGTGAGAAATCATGTAATACTCTTGGTATTAACTAATATGTTTTACAAAGTGCTTTCAATTTTCAAATCAAAGGGGAAATATTTTTATTTACTTTTCACAATATCTGGGTTCTCAGTTCCCAATAACTAGTTGTAATTTTTTATTAAAATTAGGATTGCTAATTTTAGACTGAGAATAAAGGCTGAGAGAATAGAGGCTTTTAACCCTACTCCACCTTAAGTGTTCCAAATTTCCAATCTAAAGAAGAGAAAAAGATTAAGAATGGCATCAGTATTAGAACTAGAAACATTTTCTGAGAGAAAATAATTTTAAATCACCTATGGAATATAATCTTGCACTGAAACCAGAAAATCAGTTCAATTAGCCATTTTGGTGGCCAGGATACCAAGAGCAACTTCTTTATTTTCTTTTTACTGAATAAATGTCATTAATATGCCTAACATGGATTTAAAGGTTTATGGGCAAGAAATTTTTTAAGTAATTTAAAGATCTTATGCATTTTTGAAAACCTACTTTTAGTTCTCGGTACTCAAAAGGAAATATATGTAGAAGATACTGAAGCAGAGCCCTCCATTCACCTCCAAAATAAAATAAGAAACATTCATCCCGAGTTCCCTTAAACACTAAATTTATTGCAAAATTGTGGATGGGGAATATAAGAGATTAAACCAGATACTGCTTGCATTTTGGTTTGTTCACACACTGGTATATAAATCAACTCCTTACTTGCTTCTTGTAAATTCTGTTCAATAAGTTTTCTGTGTTACTTTTAAGTTCAAAGCTGACATGATAGTTCCTTACCTTTCCATTAGCTTCTCTTTATCCCAATTGAAGTGGCTAAGGAGTATTCTTGTGATAGTTGCTGGATTCTAAAGGGGGAAAAAAAGTCATTTTCAGGTAATAGCACTTCATTAACATTTAGTGATTTTTTAGGTTGAATTTATAACACTCCACCCAAATTTCCTTTCCTACGATATTTTTTATCCCCTTAAAAAATGATCAAGACTATTTAAAAATAGTAAGCCACACCAATGAGGCAGGTTTCTATAGGATTCTAAAGCAGAAGTCAAAATAAGCCAAAAAGGAATTAAATGAAAAATTACTGCATTAAATCAAGCACTAATGAAAATTAACTTTTGCAATTAAGAGTTAACATCTGCCACATCAGCACACTATTAATCAATAAAATTTCTAACACCCTATGTATTGAATAGTTCAAATGATTATAAACCATTTTAAATCAGAAGGTCCTTCAAAGACATTTAATGAAAAAAAAAAGATAAAAAATCTGTACTGTGTAATAATTTATAGAGTATAAAATAGGTTGGTATTTCATTTCCAGAAGAAAAGGCTAATGCCATGAAACAAAAACTTTATTGTCCTATCACAATGCTGTTACAGATTTTTCCATTTCCCATGAAACTAGTGAGCTTACTACCTGGGTACAGAATTTTGACTAGTCCATAGGTAGCTCGAGGCTCAATCCACTGAGCCAACCGAACCAGGGCTTTCCATTGATTTTTAGAGTGGAAGAGAGGAAGGGAGAGAGGGAGAAAGAAGGTGAGAGAGAGAAAGAAACATCGATGTGAGAGACACATCATCAATTGGTTACCCCCTGCACACACCCCCTATCGGGTCCCGGGATCTAACATTCAGCCCAGGTACATGCTCTTGACCAAGAATCCAACCCACAACCCACAACCCACCCTTCCATGTGCAGGACAGCGTTCTAACAACTGAGAGACACCAACTTTTTCTTAGAAGTGTGACAATCTGACTTCTCGATCCTGGCCAAGATGGCATAGGGCAATAAGCTCACTTTAGTGTCCCTTTCTTCCACTGATTATAATGAAAAACTCTGGAAAAAATACATCTAACAAAGTACTCTGAAAACGAAATAACAGCAAGCAGACTGGAGAGGGAAGTAAGTGAAGAACAACTAATAAGGTAGTGGTAAGTATCCTGTTTTGTTTTGCTTTCCCATTTACTTCTTGGCTTTGACCCAAGGGTGGGCCAAACAGGGAAACTGTAACAGGCATGATCAGTAAAAATTCAGAGAAATGTGTGTGTGTGTATTTGTGTGTGTATCCAGAAGACAAGGGCAAAAGGCTCCTGGAGAATGTGTGGAGAATACCTTTTTCCTTTCTCTTGTCCCGTCCCCCCTCCCAGCCCCCCATACTGAAGCCAGACCAGCCATCAAACTACCCAGCTGCAGAGTGAGCATTGAAAACCAAAAGAGAAAACATTGCTCTGAATAAAGGAATCAGGACGAGGGTCCCTGTTGTGAAAAGAAGAGTGTAGAGCAGGGGTCCTCAAACTTTTTAAACAGGGGGCCAGTTCACTGTCCCTCAGACCGTTGGAGGGCCGGACTATAGTTTAAAAAAAAACTATGAACAAATTCCTATGCACACTGCACATATCTTATTTTGAAGTAAAAAAACAAAACGGTAACAAATACAATATTTGTATTTGCATGTGGCCCGCGGGCCGTAGTTTGAGGACCCCTGGTGTAGAGGCATCCATTCTTTTCTTTTTTTTTCTCCTCCCACTTCACCCCAAGATATGACAGGCAGGAAACTAAAACGGAGAGAATCCCATATTTCTGGCTCTAGGAATAAAGAAAAGGGCCCTTGGAGCCAGAGAGTTCAGGGAAAATCAGAGAGAGACGGAGAAGTAGATCTCTAATTCTGTATGTGAATCAAGTTCTGGGCCTAACTATAGCTGTACATGTGTCAAAACCAGCCAAAGAAGTACAAGAGAGGCTTTCAGAACAGAACTATTACATGAATCACTGCCTAAGTCCTAAACAAACTAAACAGGAATGGAAGGGCAAATTCAACATAGCAAAGGCTTTGAAATGGAACAGATAATGGAACCACTGCCTATTTAAAGCGAGAAAGAACTTGAACTTATAATCTCACTGGGTTGGCTTGTTTACTAAAAGTAATTTAAATAACCTCACCATTCTCAAAAGGATTTTAACAGGACAGAGAATCTTACAACATAATATTCAAAATGTCCAAGACAGAATCCCAAATTATCAGACATAGCAAGAACAACTAAAAATCTGATCAAGGGAGATGACAATATATGCTAACCCCTAGATGACCCAACTGTTAGAATTATCAAAGCTCCTAAAAGCAGCTATTAATATTAGGTAAGGGTGAAAACCTTAAAATGAATTTTAAAAATTCTTAGGAAAGAAAAAAATTCTAGCCCTAGTCGGTTTGGTTCAATGGATAGAGCCCTTCCACGCCAGAAGCTTGCATTTCGATCACTGGCCAGGCCTAGGGACTGCACCCGTGCACGAATTTTGTGAACCGGGCCTCTAGTGTGTGTGTGTGTGTGTGTGTGTGTGTGTGTGTGTGTGAGAGAGAGAGAGAGAGAGAGAGAGAGAGAGAGAGAGAGGTATTTATTGGTTTCAGAGAAGAACGTAGAGGGAGAGAGAAACATCAATGATCAGAGAGAATCATTGATTGGTTGCTTTCTGCACAGCCCCTACTGGAGATTGAGCCCACAACCTGGGCATGTGCCCTGACGAAAATGGAACCATGACATCCTGGTTCCTAGGTCCATGCTCAGCCACTGAGCTGGACTCGGCTGGAATATATATATTTAAAATTTATCTTGAAATCTAACAAGAAGAAAACAACTCAATTTAAAAAATAAGCAAATGATTTAAAAAGATACTTCACAAAAGAAAATCTATGCAGAGGCATAAATAATATATGACAACATGCTCAAGGTCATTAGTTATTCAAGACACAAAATTGAAACAATAATGGTACCATTACATGCCTATTAGAATGTGTGTTGGGGGTGGGGGTGGGGGTGGGGGAAAATCTGACAATCCCAAGTGCTACAGAATATATGGTGTGACTGGAACTCTCTCATATACTACTGGTGATAATGCAAGAGTACAGCCAATAAGAAAAAGTTTAGCAGTTTCTTACAGTTAAACATATACTTAATACAATTCCAATATCTCACTGTTACTGACCCAAGTGAAATGAAAACTTATGTTCATCCAATCACCTATAAGAGATTAACAGCTTTATTTGTACTTGACAAAAATCAGAAACAAAACTGTGGTACATATCCCCACGATGGAATACTACCCAGCAACAAAAAGAACTACCCTATACAATGAAAGCCTAATATGCAAAATCGTCCCCTTGACTGGGAGTTTGACCAGGGGGCGGGGCCAGCCGGCCAACCACAGGAAGAGAGGCCCCAGCCAGCTGCAGGCAACTGCCTGGGGAAGGGAGGCCGCAGCCGGCTGCTGCTAGGGACCCTACCCATGCACAAATTTCATGCACTGGGCCTCTAGTCTATATATACAACAAGAATAATCTCAAATGCAAATTTCCAGTGAAAGCAGCCAGATATAAAAGGCTACATATTGTATGATTCCATTTATGTGACATGGTGAAAAAGGCAAACTATAGGAATGGTGTACAGATGTCTGGTTTCCAGGGATTAAGTGTGGGGGATGGTTTAAGCAAACCAAGTAGAAAGAGGGAATTATATAGGAGGTGATGATGGAACTGTTCTGATTGTGATGGTGGTGGTTATACAACTCTAGGCATTTGTCAAAATTCATGGAAGTTTAGATCCAAAAGTATAAATTTCATATTGAATATAAATTAAAATATAAATTTAAAATACTAAATTATAAAAGTAATCCAACCCACACTGCAGTACCTATAATGGAGTTCTGTTAAAAGTACAATGAACATAGATGTGAGGTTATTTAGTGCCAGACACTTTACATATATTTAATTTATTCCTCACATCAATACTTAATGCAAGGTAGGCACTAGTTACATTTTACAGATGAGGTTAGAGAGGTTAAGAGATTTGACCCAAGATAAAATAGGTCAATAGAAATCGAATATTAGAGGAAGTTCATCAAAATATGTGCTGCCCCACCACCCTCAAAGATTCTGATTTAATTAAATTAGTTTAAGGGACCAGTGAAAGGAGAGAAATCTACCTATGTGTGCTACAAAAATTCATAATTAGTTTAGTGAAAAGCCAATTCAAGCTCTTGGTTGAAAAATAAACCTCTTCATCTTGTTTTTATTGATATTCCTCATTTTTTAACACTCCGGTGTGGGGTGAATTTCCCGCCAAAATATAAGATGGCTCTGTCTTTTGGTTTTGTTCCATCCACCAAAAGGGTGGATTACAAACAAATATTTGGTAATACGCAGTTACAATCGGCCCGAGTTTACACGTTTCCCGCACTCCACCGCAAATCTATATGAACCGAGTTAAAGACGGCTCCCGCGGAGTACACGCAATTCACGCGAGCCGACTTAACTCGTTTCCCCCACTCCAAGTGTTAAAGCTATAAACAATCCAAACAAAAAGTGAATGGGCAAAATAACTATAATTAGAAAACTAATACTGGCAACTGTACCTTTAATTTTTAGGACAATAAAGCTATAATCTCAAATCTTCTCTATTTATAAGCTCTAAAATAATGGTTCCCCATTCTAGCTACATATTAGAATCTCTTGTTGTTTAGGGTGGGACACAGGTATCTGTATTTTTTACCCAAAGTTTTTGCCTAAAGTTCCCCAAATAATAGACATATGCAGCGGGAAATAGGAACTACTATTCTTTGTTTCCCCATTAAGGGGGCCCTGAAAAGTAAAGTATATATGTGAAATTCCATATGAATATAGAAGTATAATATTTTAGTAATTTGAAGAATATTACATTCTAGGGACACAGAAACAGTGTCAGCATATAAAGTTCTGATTCTGCATTTTTTTAAAAAAATGGGTCTGATTATGCCAAATGTCCCAGCTGAGGTTTTAATATTAATGGGCTATCATTCTCTAATCCTTTGATCAAGTATTTCTTAACTTTGGTAGCATATTAGAATCATCTGATGAGCTTTTAAAAAACTGATATGCAGAACACACTCCAAGCCATATCAGAATATGGGGGAGGGGGATTTCTTTTCTTTTAATCTTTACTGTTGAAAGTATTACATAGGTCCTCCTTGTTCCCCCATTAACCTCTTCCAGCCCGCTCCGGTCCTCCCAAGCCCTCCAGTCCGTCATCACCCCATTGTCTATGTCCACGGGTTATACACATATGCATACAAGTTCACTGGTTGATCTCTTCCCACCTACCCTCCTCTGCCTTCCCGCTGAGGTTCAACAATCTGTTCATGCTTCTATAACTCTGGGTCTATTTTTGACCATCAGTTTACTTGGTTCATTAGATTTCACATATGAGTGAGATCATGTGATACTTATCTTTCTCTGACAGGCTTATTTCGCTCAGGTCCGTCCATGCTGTTGCAAATGGTAAGAGTTCTTTCTTTTTTTATTGCCGTAGAGTATTCCATTGTGTAAATGTACTACAGCTTTTTTACCACTCATCTGCTGATGGCACTTAGGCTATTTCCAAGTCTTAGCTATTATAAATTGCACTATGGACATAGGGGTGCATATATTCTTTCTGATGAGTCTTTCAGGTTTCTTAGGATATATTCCTAGAAGTGGGATGACTGGGTCAAATGGGAGTCCCATTTAAATTTCTTGAGGAAACTCCATACTTTCCACAGTGGCTTATACAAGTCTGCTTTCCCAACAGCAGTGTACTAGGGTTCTTTTTTCTCCACAACCTCGCCAACACTTGTCATTGGTTGATTTGTTGATGAAAGCCATTCTGACAAGTGTGAGGTGATATCTCGTCATTTTGATTTGCATCTCTCAGATGATGTGATTTTGAGCATTTTTTCATGTGTGTCTTGGCTTTCTGTATGTCCACTTTGGAGAAGTATCTATTTAGGTCCTTTGACCATTTTTTAATTGGATTGTTTGTCTTCCTTTGTTAAGTTGTATGAGTTCCTTATATATTTTGGAGATTAATCCCTTATCAGATGTATCGTTGGCAAATATGTTCTTCCATGTGGTGGGATCTCTTGTTATTTTGATGATGATTTCTTTTGCCATGCAGAAGCTTTTTATTCTCATGTAGTCCCATTTTTTAAAAAAATATATTTTATTGATTTTTTACAGAGAGGAAGGGAGAGGGATAGAGAGAAACGTCGATGAAAGAGAAACATCGATCAGTTGCCTCCTGCAGACTCCCTACTGGGTATGTGCCTGCAACCAAGGTACATGCCCTTGACCGGAATCGAACCTGGGACCCTTGAGTCTGCAGGCCGACGCTCTATCCGCTGAGCCAAACTGGTCAGGATTTCATGTAGTCCCATTTGTTTATTTTCTCCTTAATTTCCATTGTCTTAGGAGATGTATCAGTAAACATATTGCTACAAGAGATGTCTGAGATTTTGGTGGTTATGGTTTCTTCCAGGACTTTTATTTCACATCTTACATTTAAGTCTTTTATCCATTTTGAGTTATTCTTGTGTAGGGTGTAAGTTGGTGGTCGGTCTAGTTTCATTTTTTTGCACGTACCTGTCCAATTTTCCCAACACCATTTATTGAAGAGAGTATCTCTGCTCCAATGTATGCTCTTGCCTCCTTTTTTTTTTTTTTTAAATATATTTTATTGATTTTTTACAGAGAAGAAGGGAGAGAGATAGAGAGTTAGAAACATCGATGAGAGAGATCGATCAGCTGCCTCCTGCACGCCCCCCAGTGGGGATGTGCCCGCAACCAAGGTACATGCCCTTGACCGGAATCGAACCTGGGACCCTTCAGTCCGCAGGCCGACGCTCTATCCACTGAGCCAAACCGGTTCGGCATTGCCTCCTTTGTCAAATATTAATTGAACATAGTGGCTTGAGTCGATTTCTGGGTTCTCTGTTCTGTTCCATTGATCTATATGCCTGTTCTTGTGCCAGTACCAGGCTGTTTTGAGTACAGTGGCTTTGTAGTATAACTTGATTTTTGGTATTGTGATTCCTTCAACTTTGTTCTTCTTTCTCAAGCTTCCTGCAGCTATTTGGGGTCTTTTTTGGTTCCATATAAATTTTTGGAGTGTTTGTTTAGGTCTGTGAAATATGCCATTGGTATTTTAATAGGGATTGCATTGAATCTATAGATTGCTTTGGGTAGTATGGGCACTTTAATTGAGATGTTGATTCTACCAATCCATGAACATGCTATATTCTTCCACTTGTTTATATCTTTGGGGAGGGGGATTTTTTTTTAACCCCAATTAACATACATAGAAAGGCCTCCAAAGCCTAGCTTTTTATTCATCTCAGAATTTGATCTGAAATAGAATTAAATAAGTTATAGACTCCATCTAAAATCTCAGTTTGAATGGACTCATGTTTTTACATTATGTTTCTATCTAGCTTAATCTCTAAGCTCTGTAAGAATTGCTGATGGCCCAAAATTTGTAAACTATTGTTTTGGAATGCCTTTTTAAACAATAATAGAAACTCAAAGCCATAAAGTATAAAACTTCTGCCTAGAAACAATAAAAGGTAAATTAACACAATGTCTATAAAAGACAACCCAACAAAAATGAACAGTTTATGAATTCACACACAATACAACTGGCTGGAAAACAAAATATTCATTCTCAATATGAGGGCTTTTAATCTCTCCCAATGGCTAAGATCTTAAAAACTGATAATATTCAGGGACAAAGGTGTGGGGGAGTGGTCCACAACATGTTAAATGGCTGACACATTTGGTAAAAACTTTTGTGAGAGATTTGGCAGAACTGACCAAAACTTAAAATGCACATGACCTCAAACCCAGAGATTCCACTTCTAGGAAGCTACTCAACAGAAATATGTGCAAATGTAGGAGGGTACAAATAAGAAATTTAACATGCAAATTATTTGGAAACCCAATAAAGCAAGAATAACCTACATTTCCCCAAGAGACTGCCTATAAATTATGTTGTACTTATACTTAGTATATACAAGCACACCACTTTATTAAGCTTTGCAGACACTGCATTTATTTTTTTTTTTTTTTTTTTTTTTTTTACAAATTGAAGGCTTGTGGCAAGCCTGAGTTAAGCAAATCTATTGGTGCAATTTTTCCAGCAGCATTTATTTGTTCACTTTGCATTTCTACATCACATTTTGGTAATTTTCCAAACTCTTCATTATTACTTCATTATTACAGTTTGTTTTGATCAGTGATCTTTGATGTTATTATTTTGAGATGCCATGAACTGTGCCCACAGATGTTGAACTTAATAATGTGTGTGTGCTCTGCTCAATCAACAAGCCGTTTTTCCCTCTGCTCCCTACCCCCACCCCCCTTACGCTAGGTTTTCTCCCTTTCCCTATTACCTGAGACATGACAATATTAACATTAGGCCAATTAATAACCCAATTAATAACCCAGCAATGACCTCTAAGTATTCAAGTGAAAGAGTCACAAGTCTTCCACTTTAAATCAAAAGCTAGAAATAATAGTGAGGAAGGCGTGTTGAAAGCCGAGATAGGCCAAAAACCAGGCCTCTTGTGCCAACTAATCAAGCTGCAAATGCAAAGAAAAAGTTCATCAAGGAAATTAAAAGTGCTACTCTAATAAACACATGAATGATAAAAAAGCAAAACAGCCTCATGGCTGATATGGAGAAAGTTTTAGTGGTCTAGACAGAAGCTTCGACATTTCCCTAAGCCAAAGCTTTATCCAGAGCAAAGCCCTAACTCTCTTTAATTCTATAAAGGCTGAGAGGTGAGAACACTGCAGAAGAAAAGTTGGAAGTGTCAGGCGTTTGTTCATGGAGGAATGAAACACACCTCCATAATATAAAAGTGCAAGATGAAACAGCAAGTGCTGATGTACAAGCTGCAGCCAGTTATCTAGATCTAGCTCAGAAAATTAAAGAAGGTGGTAGCTACACTAAACAAAAGATTTTCTTACTTTTTTCTTAATCCTCACCAGAGGATATTTTTCCATTGATTTTTAGAGTGAGTGGAAGGGAGAGGGAGAGACAAAGAGAGAAACATTGATGTGAGAGACACACTGATTGGTTGCCTCCCGCACACGCCCCAACCAGGGCCAGGGATGGAGCATCCAACTGAGGTACATGCCTTTGACCAGATTGTACCTGGGGCCCTTCAGTTTATGAGCCGACGTTCTACCCACTGAGCCAAACCAGCTAGGGCTAAACAACAGATTTTCAATGTAAACAGAACAGCCTTATACTGGAAGGCTCCATCTAGGGTTTCCTGGCTAGAAAGAAGTCAATGCCTGGCTTCAAGGCTTCAAAGGATAGGTTAATTCTCTTAACCTATATAGAAAATATTCAGGAACTAATGTAGCTTGTGGCTTGAAGTTGAAGTCATATGGGAGGCAAAAGGTTGATGTTTCTCTCTACCCCCTCCCTTCTCCTCTCTGAAGAAAAACAACAACAACAAAAAACTAAAAAAAAGAAAAACAGATTGGAGAAAAGAGCTATAACAATTATCATACATTAAGACATTAAGAAAAGGTACAAAGGATTTGAAAAGTCAATTCAGAAAAATGGTAAAACAACCATTAGTATTTTCTTTATCAAACTATTGAAAAACTTAAGATTCTTAATAGTGTCAGCAAGGATATAGAGAAAATGATAGTTCACACACTGCTGGTGTAAAGATAAACCCAATAACCTTTTTTGAAAACGTCCAGTCTTATTTATAAAAACTATAAATAAGCCCGGCTGGCATGGCTCAGTGGTTGAACGTTGACCTATGAACCAGGAGGTTGCGGTTCAATTCCCGGTCAGGGCATATGCAGGCTCCATCCCCAGTGTGGGGCATGTGGGAGGCAGCTGATCAATGATTCTCTCTCATCATTGATGTTTCTATCTCTCTCTCCCTCTCCCTTCCTCTCTGAAATCAATAAAAATATATTAAAAAACAAAACAAAACCACCAAACTATATATGTCTATACCCAAAGCCCAACAAGCCCATTTCCAAGATTAGGTTAGGTCTAGAAAGGAAAAGGAAGGGAAGAAGTCACATGATACAGAATGAAATAAAAGGTTCAGCAATAGGGAAAATGATAAACTTATATGGTCATATGAAAAAATACTGTACAATTGTTAAATTAACAATATACTGTTGAAAAAAACAGCAACTTGCAGAGTAAGGTGAAATTGGAGCAGGAAATGAGAAAGGGCACAAATATAACTCATTTTTCTTTGAAAATAAATCATTTCAGTTGTAGATTATTGACATGAGAAAGCACACTTTAAAAAAAAATCAAATCTGAACGATTTAGGATCCAGTTAAACAGTTCCCATATTAATCAAATTTTGTAAAGATACCACCAACATGCAGTTTAAGAAAGAGAAACTAAAACGTAGATGCTAATGCTACTTTTAAAATGTCAATAGTAGCTGAGTCATGATTAAAACAAAGGTCTCTAAAATTCAGAACTATTTTGCTTTCTATTGAGTTGGACTGCCAGGTATGACAATTTTGAATAAATTATAGATTCATGACAATTATTCATTTTAATATTGTCATACTACAAAAGGTAAAAAAGACTTATAATCTATTTAAACCATGAAATATCTAAAATACATTTAGAAGAAGGTGCTAAATATGAAATAAGGAATGCAAAAAGAATTTTCCAAGGCAAAAAAATGGGGCCATCTTAAAGCACACCAAAACATCTTGTTTTAACACTACTGAATCAAAATACCTCTCTCCACTATGGTACACCATGAAATTTCACTTCAAAATGTTTCCACATTCAAGTAGAGTAGATGGCCTCAATATAGTATATAGTTTATTCAAGTGATTACTGCCCTTGCCGGTGTGACTCGGTTGGGCATCAGGATTGCAGGCTGGTTGCAGGCTTGATCACCAATAGGGTGCATGTAGGAGGCAGCTGATAGATGTTTTGCTCTCATATGTTTCTCTTTCTCCCTCTCCCTTCCTCTCTCTATAAACAAATATCTTTTTTTTAAAAAAAGCCTGTTTAAAGTGTTAACTACTAACATCAGCCTTCTGGGACAGAATTTAGGCTGTGGATACTTAAGATCTTGGGTTTTACAGTAATTTTGAAAACCCAGCAATCTTCTATGAAAACCAAATACAAACTTTTATCTGTCTTTTCATTTAGGAAGTCTTGAGAAGCACTGTATTAACTTATGTGGAAAAACATAGCCCCTTCATTTTAGAAGTCTAATAGCAAAGAAAATGATATGAATTCCTGTATCATTCAGCTATCCCTGTAATTCCTCACTTTACAACCAATACTAAATAATATAAATAATCAACCTAGCACTTCACACCTTATACATAAGCCTTTCATTTTGTTTTCTTCAAATGTTTGCAACAATTTATTTTGTTTCTTAAGTGCCAAGGTAAGCTTCTAGTTTAAAAGAAAAATAAAACTGTGTCCTTATAAATACATATATTAAATTTGTTATGTCAGAACAGGCTTTCCATAAAGATTTACAGACTAAACAGTGTGAAATGAGGTACTTGCTGCCAATATATGTGCGCATATATATCTTTAATGGTCCTTTAGTGACTTTTCTTTGGAATGATTCTGTCCTACCTTTGCTGCTGCAGCCCGCCTGTCCTTTGCATCACTGAATTCATACTTCTGGAAGTACCCAATATGCACTGTAACAGACAGATGGACAGATCAATGGGCCACAGCGGCAAAGGCCAGACAGACAGACTTGATAAAAATTAAAATCAAGGTATATAAGGGGGAGGGGAAAACCAGAAGAAAACGTATCTATCTATATCTAGAGTAAAATACCTGCTTTATGTCTGCAACCCTCCCATACACATACCCAAATAAACTATTCTTGATTTTCATACTATTTCCCTTCTTTCAAGTAGAAATAGTACCAATGCAATAGGCAAAATAATAAGTATTTTTAATACCATCAACAGTTACTGGCACTTCTGTAACCATGCCATGCAATTTCTCCAAATAGATGTTGCTCTTTTCATATACAAGAAACTATCATATCCAAAGACTTTCTCTGCCAAAATTAAAATGGCAATTATTACATGCATAAATTTTCTACTATGCTGCCAAGGTGTGATTAGAGTATACTTGAAATCACTAAATAAAAGTCATATTTCAGCATTTTACCATTCTACATTTTTCTATGTAAAAACAGTTGCTAGCACCACATCTACATAAGATAATTTTAATTATATATTCTTAAAAGAATATATGATAGTGCCATTCAGGTCAATTACCAAGATATAGTAAAACATATACAAAATTACTCAAGGTGTTCCCTCTCTTGAGCACTCCTTGGAATTTCTCCACCCCTTTCTTTCCCCAGGATGTATTTTTTCTCTCTGGAGCATGCCTGTGTCTTTCCCCCACACTTCCTCCCAGGTTATGTTACCTCTGCTTTCTTTCCCCTAAGTTCCAGACCATTCTTTTGCCTCTATAACTTGTTTCCTGCGCCCACGCAGTCCAGCTGGCTCACTTCTTTCTACTGCTGTGACTTTCTAAAATAAACTTCTTCTTATAATTTAAAAAAAACCTTATCGATAATACCTTTAAAAGTTATATAGAGTCCTGTTACCTCAAATTCATTCAAATGAGTATTCAAGTAGCTTCTAAGTTATTTTTTTAAAAGCACTTTAACATCTAAAAATGCTGACTTGGCTTAAGCTTCATCAAAAGCTTACATTCATATAAAAGCCATTTTAATTTAATCAAATGTTTTATTTTGCATGCATCTAAAATAATATAGATCCATGTCTGATATTTAAGGAAGACTGAGGGAAAATGTTTCCCCTTTTGTTTCCAGGGGATCTAATCATTTATACATTTCTTACTGTAGCCCCACAAAAACATGAGCAGGTAATGAGACGTGATAATCAAGTATAATGCATGATCCTTGATTAAATTCTAGACTGGAAGAAGAAAAGCTCTAAAAGACATTACTGGCCAAAACTGGGGAAGAAATCTGAATGTGGTATATATTGGATTTTTTTCCTATAACAACTTGTTCAGATATAATTCATATATTCAGAATTGTGATACACAGTTGTGTCACCCATTAATTTTAGAACATTTTATTTCCCCAAATAGAAACTCATACCCATTAGCAGCCACTCCTCATTATCCAACCCAGCCTCTGACAACCACTGACCTACTTTTTGTCTCTGAATTTGCCTATTCTGGACCTTTCATATAAATGGCATGACAGAGTATGAGGCCTATTGTGATGGCTAATTTCACATTTAATTTTACTTATCGAGGAAGGCCAACAAGTGAGAGCTTGCCATAGACATCAAATAGGTCCGTTTTACTGAGGGAATGAAGAAGAGAAACTTTTAATCTAGGAACTTACTTAAATGAAGATTGCTTAAAATTTCAACTACGCTATTATAATACTTTATGGTGCCAAAGACTTAACCACTAAGCTATTTTTGTCTCAATAAATTAACTCACGGATTCTACAACCTAATGTCTTTTTAAAGAATGTTTTTATTGTTTTTTTTTGGGGGGGGCGAGGAGAGAGAGGGAGGGAGAGAGAGAGAGAAACATCAATGGGCTGCCTCCTGCACAACTCCCACTGACCCACAACCAAAGCATGTGCCCTGACTGGGAATCAAAACAGTAACCTCCTGGTGCATGGGTCCACGCTCAACCACTTAGCCACATGGGCCAGGCTACAACCTAGTATCTTGAATGTGACTCCCTCATCTCGGTTCCTGCCTTACTAACTTCATCATATTTCTTATTCAGATTATTTTACAGACTTCTCACTATCCTCCCTGCTTTCTAATCTCATTCTGTTCTATTTCCTATACTGTCAGCAAAGTGTTCTTACCTACCACCTCCTATCATACTACTTCCCAATAATTTTTAGCAATATTCAATTCTTATTGTTCACTCAACATACCAGACCATTAATTGCTTCTGCCTTTATACATTCTATTTCTCCTCCTCTGTAATGTTATCTCCAACCCTTTCTGGCTAGTGAGCTACTTACTATTCATTTTTCAAAACCTAGCTTCAAAACCCACTTCTACCAGGAGGATTTGTCAGTCCTTCACAGAAAACAACATTAAATATTCCTTCTCTAACCTTTCAATTCTACTATTGCACATACCACTGCATAGTAAATTATTTTTACATGCCTCCTTAAAGAGTTGTTCAGTATCTCTATTCCTCCAGCACAGTGTAGCAGCTAGAGAAGTATTTGTTGGTAAAAACACACACACATAAAAAAAAAAAAAGAGAGAATCAAATATTCAAGTTATATATTGTTCCCAATTAAACTAAAGCATTATTTTTAGGAACCCATTATCCTCAGAAAAATCATAAAATAATTACAATATATTTAGGATCTTTTTTTTCTTTTAGTTTAGTTTACTGATTTTTAGAGGAGAAGGATAGAGAGAGAATTATCGATGTGAGAGAGAAACACCAATTGGCTGCCTCCTGCATATACATACCCCCTATGGGGGATTGAGCCCGCAACCCAGGCATATCCTTGGGTGAGAAGTAAAAAAAACAAACAAAGAATGAGCATAATAGTGGTTGCCTCTAAGGAAGGGAACCAGGTAGTTAACATATTTTTACTTTTTAATCTTTTGTACTTTGAAATTTGAGCCAAAAAATTATATGTGTAATCACATTTTTTTAAATCCTAGAAAAAAAGTTTGTCAACAGTGTTAGAATACTAAGGCTGTTTCAGGGATGGCTGGAGGGGGTCAATGGGGGGGAAAGGCGGACATATGCAATACTTTCAACAATAAAGAACTATTTTAAAAAATGATGCCTAAAAAAAAAAAAAGAGAAGGCTGTTTAAAACTCCCTTTTTTAAAACTCAGAAGTTATTGCCTAGGATGGGGGTAGAGGTGGGTTAGAAGAGGTCAATGGGGGAAACGGGGGCATATGTAATACTTTCAACTATAAAGATTTTTTTTAAAAGTTATTGAGGAGAGTTCAGTCATATTGGCCTCAGCATGCAACTTAATTCTTTGTTTTGGTTACACAGAAAGAAGAAAATCCTGATTAACAAAGATAAGACATTTGCATTGCAATTTCAGGATATTCTTCACTTAAACTGACCCAGAAGCTTAATAAAGGTAGCAGAAACATTTTATTCAGAGCTAACTCATTAACACTGTCTAGCAACGACTTTTATTTTTATAAATGCAGAGTCAGAGGAAATATACAGAACTCAAAACCCCAAAATTATTAATAAAACTATAACATCAAGATTAATTACCTATTCACTTGTTATTGCAAAACCTGCCAGTGTCTGCAGTGAGAGTATTAACAAACATACTTCGCCTTGTCTGGCATTTATTTAACTGAAAAGGGTGCACATGTGCCACTGTGGTGTTAGACCTTACATAATTTTAGAAAGGCTATCATGAAGAAGGGTTAAAACCAGGCAGGTTCAAGTAAAAAGCTACAGGTAAACAGATATTAATATATGGAAGAACTCAAAATCAGAGCTGTTAAATATGAAATGCACTCACTTCTACAAGCAGTTGTGGGGGGTTTAAATCACTGCAGAGGTTTTAAGAATAGGTTTAGGGACCACTCAACAGGAAGGTGGTACTTGATAAGTGGTTGGCCAGGAGATCCTTTAAAATCCCTTTCATCCATGTTAATCTGACTCTGTGAATAAAAAACTGTGTTGACTCCGATATGA
Source organism: Myotis lucifugus (assembly GCF_000147115.1). Taxonomy (NCBI): domain Eukaryota; kingdom Metazoa; phylum Chordata; class Mammalia; order Chiroptera; family Vespertilionidae; genus Myotis; species Myotis lucifugus. The sequence continues at coordinate 3,292,375 of NW_005871089.1, read as the reverse complement.
AACAAAGATTAGACAAGCTTACTGTCATCCTTAATTCTTTAGCTATTGTTTAAATGGTTTACTTTCATTCTTAAGAATGACTAGAGGATTTCTGTGAGTTCTAAAGTCCTATTTTCACTCTGCTGGCTTTACAGCTGGGTAGAATGCAAAAATTTAAGTCAAGCTTCAGACAGTCATATATTCCAAGGACCCAGCTATATTAATGCAATATTAATTGAGGCGATTATAGAAAACAGAGACAAAGTTTACGGCCAAAGAAACCAAATTACTACTTTTAAAAAGTCAGACTGGTGAGTAAAATTATATACACTTACTTTTCAAAGAAATATTATCCCCATATTAAATAACAATCTCAGGCCCACTCTAAGATTTTGCTTCATAAGAACTGAAGTACTGAACAGTAGGTTAAAAGGTAAAGACACTTCCTTACATTTGAGTTTAAATGGTATCAATAATAAGCTCCTCTGAGAACTTCACAAAAGAACAATTTCTCATTATTTAGCAAAATAAGTCAGCTATTCTCCCCTTAACATATCAAGCATTTGTTATCTTGCACTTCCACAATTTCACAATGCTATTCTTTTTGTTGTTGTTCAACCTCACCCAAGGATATTTTCATTGATTTTTAGAAAGTGGAAGGTGTGGAGGGGAGGAAGAGAGAAACATTAATGAGAGACACATCGATTGGTTGCTTCCTGCAAGCGCCGGGGATCGAACCTGCAACCCAGGTACGTGTCCTTGACTGGGAATCGAACCTGAGAGAGTCAGGTTCAATTCCCAGTGGTGGGCAGTCTGACACTCCAACCACTGAGCACCACCGGCTCAGTGTTCACAATGCTATTCTTCCAGAATCTGTAGATACTTCTGTCAGACCACTGGTGTGTTCGAAATTTCATACATAAATCATGAATAAATTTTACATAATATATACATACGTATTATAACATAGGTCAAGTAGAATTATTTTATGTTAAAACTTTGTGTTTTTGAATGCTTACATTGGACTAAAAAATAATAAATGTTGTAATAGCCATTGTGGCTTAAAATTTTCTTGAGGATGGTACATATGTAGGCTCTAAAGTTTAAGTGTGGCCTTCTGATTCTATTCCACTTTTACTATTTGGATTCATAGGTCATAGCAATGAAGTCACAAGTCAAAGCCCAATGACTCAGTCTACACAAGTCAATCTCCTGGGACATAGAGCTGGATGGAAAAAGGGAGTGTGGATCTGACAGACACAACAAAAATTACCCAGCACAAAAGACAGCAACATTCACATATGGTTTATTTATATTTAATGATATAAAATACTGAGTTCTGACTCCAGCTATGAAAGCCTGAGCAAGTTATCCACAAAATAGTAAAAATACAATCTACTTCAGAGAATAGTTGTGATGACTTATATTTCTTTAAATAACTGGTTAAGAGCAAAAAACAGTATATTAGAGAATGAGAGAAGAGTTAATTCAGTGAAGTCAACAGAAGAATGTGAACAATTCACAAAAAATAAAAATAGGAATAGCATACCAAGATTTTTGTCAATAACAAAATCAATAAAAAAACTCATTCATATTTAATTTTGACTATTCAAAGTCTGTTTTCAACTACGTTCCAGGAACTGTGCTGGTCAATGGCAATACCAAAAGTAATACACTGATCCTATCCTTAAGGATTTCAGTCTATGCAGTGGGAGACTAAATAAGAGAGATAAGAGCTTCTTTTTAATTAAAAATTCTGCCCTGGCAACTGTTGGTTGAGTGTTGTCCTGTGCAGCAAAAGGTCACTGTCTCAATTCCGGGTCAGGGCACACACCCGGTTTGTGGGCTCCATCCTAAGTAGGGGTGCATGCAGAAGGCAACCAATCCATTTCCCTTTCACATTGATGTTTCTCTCTCTCCCTCTCCCTTCCTCTCTTTCTAAAAATCAATAAAAACATATTTTAAAAATTAAAATTATTATTTTAATGTTGATATTACTGAAGATGTCCCCATTTTCCTCCCCTTTGCTCAGCTCCACCTTCCCCTCCCTTTGGCCTTCACCACACTACTCTCCATGTCCATGGGGTATTCATATATGCTCTTTACCAATCCCTTCATCTTTTTTATCCAGTCACTCCCACCCCCCATTTCTTGGATACCCAACAGTCTAGTCCTCAAAACAGACTCATTAGATAAGAGATTTCAAGAAATGATGTTTAGCCCTAACTGGTTTGGCTCAGTGGATAGAGTGTCAGCCTGCGAACTGAAAGGTCCCAGGTTCGATTCCTGTCAAGGGCATGTACCTTGGTTGCCGGCACATCCCCAGTAGGAGGTGTGCAGGAGGCAGCTAATCGATGCTTCTCTCTCATTGGTGTTTCTAACTCTCTATCCCTCTCCCTTCCTCTCTGTAAAAAAAAAATCAATAAAATATATTTAAAAAAAAAAAAAAAAAAGGAATGATGTTTAAGCCCTAGAGTGCCGGGGAGCGCAATCGCGCTCCTCCTGTCTTTCGCCAAAAGTGCCGGGAGCGCTATTGCGCTCCTCCTGCAGTGTCACTATTAGATGCTAGTAGTTCACTCTTTATTGACAGATGGCACCTAAGTGCAGATTACTTATGATGCTGAATGTTTGTAGTTCTAAAACTGACCACTGGCATTTATCTGCCTAATTTTTTACAGGTACTACGATTTTATGAAGTTTACTCAGATTTTGTAGCTCTAAAGCTTTGAAATGGCGTCCAGTTCTAAGTCTGCTTTTATTAGTGATGATGATATTGCTAAATATGTCAACTCTTGCTGTGAAGATGACGATTTTGTGGAAGATATTGGAGAAGGGTGTCCCTCTATTTTAACATTATGTCTTTTGTTCAAATTTTTTTTCTACTAGTATTTTATAATACAATCAGCAAACAATATATGTCAAAGATGAAAACAAATGTAGTAAAGGTTTCCTTAAGTTTTTGAATATGTAACTTCATTTACTTGCGATTCATAATTTTTTTCCTAAACTGCTGTAAAATCAGCAAAAATGCCTTGGCAATTTTAGCATAGTTCCTAGGATATTGGTTGGCACTCAAAGGGTTAAGGTGCATTCTGAACGTGAATGAGTTTATCAAGGAAAAAACCATACAAAAGCATAGAGAAAAGTTCTACAGGGAGTATCATTATTTTGCTATGCCAAGATGAGTGTGAAGAAATGGCAGATAAGGTAGGTAGGAGTTGAATTATGAAAAGCCTGATCTATCATACTAAAGAATCTTTTATCCAAATCTGCATCCTCTTAGAGCCTACTTATTGGATTGGGACTTCTAGGCTCAGACCTCAAGGCTAAGTAGGCTCCTCATAAGCACCATTTCCTATCTAATTTCCACCCCACTGCTTAAGAAGAATGGTTAAAGATCTGGTAAACTTTCTCAGGACATATGTGTAAACCAAGTATAAACATTTCTGACACTAAATAGATGATCATACTGTACGAAAAGATATTCAGTGTAGGGAGCGGCTCTAGAGTTAAGCCTTGGATTGACCTGTGGCAGAGCCACAAGTCCCAGCTTAGAGGGCAGAGCCCTCTTAGCATAATTAAGCTTGACCTTATGACCCCCCCTAGATCCTTCCTGGGTAGCTAATGGGCTGTGGGAGGTGCAGCAAGTGCTGCCAAAACAAGTGAAACTCACAAGAACATTGTAACTATTTGACCACTACCTTGTTTTTCTCTGACTATAAAATAAAGCCTCAGCTTGCTGGCTGGATCTTTCTCTGTGGCCTCATCCAGGCACAGGAGATCCACCGAGCCCCAGCTATATTCTCTTTGTCTGTCTTTTCTTTAATCCTTCACTGCCCCTCCTCGGGCTCACCGAACCCTTGGCTGTGCTGGCACGACACAATTTAGCATTCCCTGGAAAATCTGTGGTGACTATACTATACTACTCACAAGGCCCCATTTTTCACCAATATCACCCTTTTCACGTTCTTTTGATTTTTCTGATTTTGCCAATGAGAGCCTTCTACTAACCTCTAACAGCTTCTAAAAAGACTCTACTTATTAATACATAGGCCAATATTATCCTTCTTTACTAAACACTTGTTTAAGGAAAGCCCTGGATGGCAGGGCTTTCCTTAAACAAGGAGCAAAGAGGGACCAACACTCAACAAAACCAGGATTGACTGTAAAAATAAAACTTCAGAAGTCAAATTAGTAGGTATGGGACTTAAGATTAATGGCAGTGCATATATTTAGATCCTCTACTTCAAAAACCAGGACAAGGCAAGTCCAGAAACAGGAAATAATAGAGAGGCTATACATGAATAAAAGTGGGCTGGGTCCTGAGTTATTTATTGCCTTTATAATCAAACTAGAGGCCCAGTGCACGAAATTCATGCACAGGTGGATGGGGGGGGGGGGGGGTCCGGCCTAAACCAGCAGTCGGACATCCCTCTCATAATCCTGGACCACTGGCTCCTAATCGCTCACCTGCCTGCTTGCTTGGTCGCCC
>NW_005871089.1:3247629-3287739 GCF_000147115.1 Myotis lucifugus | reverse complement strand
TGTGTAGCAGCATTTTGAAGGGGGGCGTGAGGGTAATGCATATTACCTCTTTATTATATAGGATATTTATTCTTTTTATAATGATTTTTATTTTTAAATGTATTTCTTTATTGATTTCAGAGAGAAAGGGAGAAGGAGAGAGAGATAGAAACATCAATGATGAGAGAGAATCATTGATCGGCTGCCTCCTGCACACCCCCCACTGGGGATCAAGCCCGCAACCCAGGCATGTGCCCTTGGCCGGAATCGAACCTGGGACCCTTCAGTCCGCAGGCTGACGCTCTATCCACTGAGCCAAGGCGGCCAGGGCATATAGGATATTTATTTACATGTCTGCCCTTCCTAGAGTAGGAGCCCTGGAAAGGAAAGGAATGTTCTACACTCATCTCTGTACTCCTAATGCCAAGTACATGTACCAAGAGGTGGCATATAGCTGTAATGGTTGAGTACAGATTTGGCAGAACATAGCTTCTTATCTTGGAAGCATTCACAACTAATTATCTTCTGTCACAGTTTGAATTTTATAACTGAAAAAGAACTTTGAAAAGTCATTAAGTCAAAATAGTTTATTCTGTAAGGACAGATTCAGACTACTGATTTACTAAGGTCACACATTTAGTATCATAGATGAGACTAGACCAGGGGTGGGCAAACTTTTTGACTCGAGGGCCACAATGAGTTCTTAAACTGGACTGGAGGGCCGGAACAAAAGCATGGATGGAGTGTTTGTGTGAACTAATATAAATTCAAAATAAACATCATTACATAAGAGGGTACGGTCTTTTTTTTTTTTAGTTTTATTCATTTCAAGCGGGCCGGATCCGGCCCGCGGGCCGTAGTTTGCCCACGGCTGCTCTAGTCCTATACTATAAGGTACAAGAGTTTTATGTAATTTATCACATATAAATTAAACAAAGTGACTGTTATGTTCTTCTCAGCTTTATAAATACTTGCTGTCTCACATATGCAAGAAGTTTTTAAATACTGATTTTGGTAAACCTATTGTACTATGCAAAAGGAAGCTGCCTTGCCCAGCCAGTGTGGCTCAGTGGTTGAGCATTAACCATGAACCAAGAAGTCCTTGCTTCGATTCCCAGTCAGGGCACGTCCCTGGGTGTGGACTCGATCCCCAATAGGGAGCATGCGGAAGGCAAGTGATTGATGTTTCTCTCTCATAGATGCTTCTAACTCTCCCTTCCTCTCTTTCTAAAAGCATATTTCTTAAAAAAGGAAGCTGTCTTACACTCAGTTTTCAAGTTCACTTTTTATTCCTCATTAAGCATAACATCATTTTAAAAAATAAATCTCATAATCCTGGAACTAAAATCTTGCCTCACAGTCATATCCCTGTATCTTACACTTCCCTTCACATGGTATCTGCAGTAGCCAGCCTCCAAGATGGTCCCAAATGAGCCTCGCCTCCTGATATCTGTGTAGTCCCCTCCCTTCAGTAGTCCACGGCTGTGTAGTCCAGGGCTGACTAGACTGGCCAAAAGGACAATGCAGGAATCACAAAGTATGACTTCCAGTCTAGGTAATAAAAAAACATTATTGCATCTGTCTGGCTTTCTTTGATACTTCTAGCAGAAGCCAGCTAACATGTAGTGAGGACACTTAAGTAGCCCTATGGAGAAAGCCGGGTGAGAAAGAACTAAAGCCTCCTACCAACAGTCATGTAAGTGAGCCATCTCAAAGCAGTTCATTCTTCAGCCCAAATCAAGCCTTCAGACAAATGCAACCTCAGCTGATAGGATGACTACAACCTCCTCAAAGACTCTGTGGCCAGACCACCCAGCTAAAGCATTCAAAAGTATGACAATAAATATGTGTTGTTTTTAGCTTCAACAAGCCACTTGTTGGGGTAATTTATTGTGTAACAATAGAGAACTAATATAAGTGACTCATCTAAAATCAGAGTCAATTAGCTACAATGAAAGATCATTTTAGTATTGTTTCCAGTATACAAACAGAGAAAACTTAAGTACAAAAATTTGACTTAGTCAAAAAGTCCAACTAAAGTCTGAAAAAAGTCTGGTATAGCAAAAAGAGCTTGTACTTTTAAAAGTAAAAAGGACCCAGTTTCAATGACCTCCTGCTCTCTAAAAAACCCATTTCTCAGCTTCTCTAACTTCAATTTACCACTTTTCTCTATATCTGAGTCTCCCTTTAAATATAAATGAAATTAGATCTTTTTCTCCCTCCAGCCTGTTATTCTGCCAAATCTCAGGCAGATTCCTATTCCAATCTTTAAGATGTCATACTTTCTAGCTGAAATCCAAGTTCAAAAGTGCATTCTCTAGACCAACTGGTGTGACTCAGTGGTTGAGTGTCCACCTATAAACCAGAGGTCACAGTTTGATTCACGGTCAGGGCACATGCCTGGTTTGTGGGCTGGATCTCCAGTAGGAGGCCTGCAGGAGGCAGCGGATCAATTATTCTCATCATTGATGTTTCTCTCTCTCCCTCTACCTTCCTCTCTAAAATCAATAAAAATATATTTTTTTAAAATAAACAAATAAAGTGGAAGAAAGGGGCAAAAGAGAAAGAGAGTTGAAGATGCTATGCTGGTAGCTTTGAAGATAGAATAAGGAGCTACAAGCCAAGGAATGTAGGCAGCCTCTAGAAGTGAAAAAGGTGAGGAAAAAGATTCTCCCCTAGAACCTCCAGAAGGAACACAGCTGATTTTAGTCCAGTGAAATTCACTTTGAACTTCTTTCAGAAATGTAAGATAATAAACGTGTTGTTTTTAAGTCAGTAAATTTGTGACAACTTATTAGAGCAACAAAAGGATATTAATACTGAGACCTGACGGGATATCTCAAAGAATGGTCAGTATTCCCCTTAGAAAATTTGCTGAATTCTGGGATTGCTCAGGGCCAAGACTAAAAATCTAAAGGTAAAGCCTCTAGCCCTGGGGTAGCTCAGTCATTAAAGTGTTGGCCTGTGCACTGAAAGATCATGGGTTCGATTCCCGGTTAAGGGTACATATCTGGGTTTCAGGTTCATTCCCCTGGCAAGTGCGGGAGGCAGCCAATAGATGGGTCTCTCTCACCTCTCTCTCTCTCAACCAATAGATGGGTCTCTCTCACACCTCTCTCTCTCTCTCTCTCTCTCTCTCACACACACACACACACACACACACACACACTCACACATTTCCACTCTCTCTAAAAATCAATGGAAAAAAATATCCTCAGGTGAGGATTAAAATAATAATATAATAACAATAATAATAATAATTAAAGGTAAAGCCTCTGAAAAGCAGATGGTGCTTCCAAGAGTCTAAGGAAACAATGTGAAAGTTTGTGACCCCTAGGGGAAGAACTGCTGAGAATACATCAGGTTCTTAGCTGAAGAATCTAAAGGGCCAGTGGCAGATCACTGAACATGGCTAGAACTCAACCTTATTAGATTGAGGTGTCCATTTACCATTCTAACAGCCAATTCAAAGAAAAAACGAAAATCCTCAATATTGAATGTAAACTGTAATTGAAAAATACATTTTAAATAAAAAAAGAAAATCCTCTCTGGAGTAATCTATCATCATCCAGAATCTCTAAAATAATTTAGACACAATATATGGCATGCAATCAAAAGTATGCCAAATGACAGTAACACATGACTGAAAACTGAGAGAGAAAAAAACACATGGAGACTAACAGATAATTTGAATATTGGAGTTAGCTGACAAAACTTAAAGAAGGTTAATATGCTGAAGAAAATAGAGCAAAAGCTGAAAAACACAAAAGAAATCACCAAAATATTAGCATCTATAAAAAAAATTACATGGAAACTCTAGAATTGAAATATACAATATTTGAGGTGTTAAACTAATTAAAAGGCGTTTAACAGCAGATCAGACATAGGAAAAGACAGATTTGGAGATCCAGAAGAGAAAAGAGGATGTACACAAAAAAGCACTGGACACAAATGGAACATAAAACGCCCTAATAGATGTATTATAACTGGGGTCTCAGAAAGCATGGAGAGAAAGAAGGCAGAACTGAGAATTTCCAAAATGATAAAAGACATCACTCCTATATATTCAAAAGGATCTGAAGACCCAAAACAAGATAAACACAAAGAAAACCATGGTACGCGTATTAATAGTTTTCTACCAGTCTTTCAAAGACAAAGTAAAAATCTCACAAGCAATCAGATTAAAGGCTCATTAGCTTCCTCCCACCATAAACAATGGGAGCCAGTAGACAATGTAATCTTTAATGTGCTGAAAGAAAACTACCAACCTAAAATTATATACATAAGATATTCTTCAAAAATGGAAGTGAAAGAAAAATATTTATACAAAAAATGTTTATTGTCTACTATGTGCCAGGTATTGTTCTGAGAGTACAGCAATGAATAAATAAGACAAAGCTCCTGCTCTGATAGGGTTTTGAAGTCTGAATATAAACAAAATAATAAATGGTATATGTCAGGTGGTATCTCTGTAGCTCCTCTTTGGAAAAATTAATTTTCCAATAATTTCTCCCCCAACTAGTCATATCTTACTATTCTATTTCTAGATTTTATTTTTAAAGTACATTTCTGTTAAGACCCTCCACAGCATCTAAAACAGCTTTACATATAAATGTTTCTGATTAATCAGTAAAACTACTTACTTTGTAGTTTATAACCCATTGCTAATTTATAGTAAACTCATATAGTACAGTTGGTTCAGAATATCAGAGAAGCGATCTCAACCTATCTGGTCTCAGAACTTTTATTTTATCTTAAAAATTATTAAGGATGCCAAAGAGTTTTGTTTGAGTTATAACTATCAAAATCTATCATGTTAGATATAACTGAGAATTTAAAAAATATTAATGAATTCATTAAAACAGTAATAAACCTTATTATGTTAATACATTTTATGAAAATAAATAGGTTCTAAAACAAAAATTTAGTAAGAATAGTGTATTATTTCACATATTTGAAAGACTTTGATATCTAGCTAACTAGAAAACAGCAGGATTCTCCTATCTTCTTCTGCATTCAATCTCTTGGATATGTCGTTTTGTTTGAAGAATAAAGAGAACATGGCCTCACAAAGATATGTATTTGGAAAAAGGAGAAGCACTTTCAGCTAATTATAAATATTCTTTTTGATATTACACCAAAACGCAAAAAGTGGCAGTTTCTTAAAGGCTAGTTGCAAAGTAGAATCTGAAACCATATCAAAGAACTTCCCCCCTCACACACACACTTTCCAAATTTATCAAAGAAAAAGCAATAATGGTAAGTCTCTAGAACATAATTTCTTGGGATTCTTCCCTTGAAAATGTGAACATCTGATTTCTAAACACACGTCAGGGTGTACATGGTTCCCAATTGTACTAAGTAGGTGAGAGGCTGAAATCCTAAAGTATTATCCTTCTAACTTTTCCCAGTTTGTGGTCTTTGTCTTTGGATCAGCAACAATTGCCTTAACAGCTACTATGTCTTAATTTTTGTCTGTAGCTTTCTGAGCTCTTCTATATGTAGCAATCGCAATATTTGAGCAGCTTCATTAAGAACTGAATCTCTGGGGGGGGGGGCGGGGGGCGGGGGAGGTAAGAGATCAACCGAAGGACTTGTATGCATGCATATAAGCATAACCAAATGACGCAAGACACTGGGGGGGGGGGGGGGGGGGAAGGAGCATATGTACTACTATTTGTAATACTTAAGCAATAAAATTTTAAAAAATTATCACTATCATAAACACAAAAGAGGAAAAAAATATATAGACAAAGAAAAAAAAAAGAACTGAATCTCCTATGTCAAAACCAAGAACATGCCTGTCTAAAGCAACAGGCTTTAGTTTTGTTTGATTTGCTCTTGTTTGAGTTGCTTTAGCAACTGCATCCTGTTGTCAGGCGCTCCAGGACCAAAATTCAAATTGCCTTAAGTATTACCAGGTAATCATCATCAAACTGAATCTGAAGGTTAGAAAAAGCCATTACACCAGCCTTAAAATCAAGATTATTTATATCCAAATTGACCAATGGCTCTGCATTTTTAGCTGCAGTGATAGCATTTTTTATATAATAAGGTCCGAAGTCCTTTTATTTTTCAGCATTATTCTATATTCAAGTCTAACAGCTAACCCAGGAATAAGAAGCCAGTCAATTGCTTCTTGAGGATCTTGAATCTTGAAAGGACAGTTACCATCTCTGAGATACTTTTCAAAGAACTTGGACCAATCACTGCTGTAGATGTTTCTTAAATTACTTGTCTTCAATCTTCTAGTGTCTGATTTTTCTGGTCTTCAAGCCAAGCAATAAAGTTTCTAAATTGTTTCATGTTTGCAGTTGAAGCCTGCAGAGTTGTGGTGTTGAAGGCTGTCAGCTTGCATTGGAACATGGTCCGGCCTTCTCACCCTAGTCCCCTGGGCTTTGGCCAGGAGAGGAGAGGCAAAGCAGTGTGGGCAGTCACAAGCACTGATAACACTTCATACTCTTGTTACATTAAAATCCAATGGCTCATTCTGTATTTTGAATGGATCACTTACCAATAATACATAATTGTGAAATATCACAACTGGTTATTGGAAAGTTGGTCATTTGGAAAATATTGGTTCATTATGTCATGCAGATCTTCTAAATGTTGATAGTTTATTATATAATGTCTCATTATAAGTTTTTAAAAATATATATATTTTTATTGATTTCAGAAAGAGAGAGAGGGAGAGAAAGGGAGAGGGAGAGGGAGAGATAGAAACATCAATTATGAGAATCATTGATTGACTGCCTCCTGCATTGCCGCCTACTGGGGGATCAAGCCCACAACCTGGGCATGTGCCCTTGACCAGAATCGAACCAGAGATCCTTCAGTCCACAGGCCGACGCTCTATCCACTGAGCCAAACAAGTTAGGGCTCATCAGAAGTTTTTAAGGGCTAGGAAGCTGACAGTCTCACAGGGCAGATAAAAGTTTTCCAAAATTCTAAGTTTCACTTTAAAACTTCAAATACTGAGCAATTTTGCATGAAATGACAGGTGTATTTCATTCACTTGAAGAAACATTAACCATATGTTTATTTGCCATTTGTCTAAATAAAGTTTGTCAGTCATATCTCCAATTTTGCCACATAAGCTACTAAGATGTGTACTTAAGGGATAGGATATAAAACTAATAATTTTTACTGCTTCATCAAGGACAATAGTGAAACTAGTACTTTTTACTGTGTGGCAGTGAATAATACAATACAATGAATACTAGTATAGTATCCTGTGGTTCTACCTAACCATTGCTTCTGTACCATTGGTACAAATGTGAGCACATTTAAAAAGACAAATAACTTCTTAATATTACCATAAAATAGTTTTTCTTTCACAGACCATACTTTGAAAACTATTATATAGGAGTGACTTAATTATTTTTAACATCACTATTGTTAGACAATGCTAAGAATAGCTATAATCCCAGTCACTTCTCCCCAGGCTTGCTTTGCTATCTCCTTTGAAACTCTAATACTTATAAGTCACATATTAACTGACTCCAATTACTTGATAATCTATTCTTTCTCTTAATTACAACATTACAACTTTTTTTTTTTTTTTAGGGATTAAGTATCCTAGGAACTAAGAAGTAGTTTCTGATTCTTAGTAAGTACTTATAAGGACAAACCTCTAATGTGGACACATTGAATTTTGAGACATTTTGGACAGGCATTTCTCTGAAACCCATTTGAAACTCAAATTTACTCCCTTCTCTCAAGGCTCCTCTACCTTTGATTTACTTACCAGTTAACCATTCTTGGAATTTAAAAATCATCCCCCCTGCCCTAGCTAGTTTGGCTCAGTGGATAGAGTTGTTTGTTTGCCTGTGGGCTAAAGCAGGGGTTGCCAACCTTTCGGACCTCATGGACCACTGATTGGCAACTGCTGGGCTAAAGGGTCCCGGGTTGGATTCTGGTCAAGGGCACATGCCTAGGTTGCAGGCTCAATCTCCAGTAGGGGGGCGTGCAGGAGGCAGCCGATCAATGATTCTCTCCCATCACTGATGTTTCTATCTCTCCCTTCCTCTCTGAAGTAAATAAAAATATATTTAAAAAAAAATCATCCCCCTCTGCATTTCCCATAGTCAAGTTAGCCCCGATCAAGTTACCTCTAAAATTTGTTTTTTATTATTGCTAACCTTTTTACTAACTAATCCTAATTTACAGCCTTTTTTTTATTTTATCCTTACCTCTAGGCTTCCAGCCATACTACCAAATACAAATACAGTAGTCATTTTCCTGCTAAAAAAAAAGACTTAATTGCCCCCCCACCCCCCCATTATAAGTCTAGTCTGATTCCTTAATAGGGCATTCATGGCTTCCCCATCTTGATGTCAGCTAATTTTTTCAATTTCATCTGCTGTTGTGCCTGATTTTTTCTACCACCCCCATTGCACTACTTCTAATTCCTTAATATATAATACACCTTTATGTTTTCCAACTTTTGCTCAAGCTCATCCTTCTGGTGATAAACTTTCTCTTCCTAACTACCTTATGTACTCCTATTCAGATCCTGCTCAGATATTACCATATCTTTTTCCAGGTCCCTCTCCTCTACCTTTCCAAGGCTCCCTTATGTTTGCAGAGCACTTCATACGAAGTTTGGTGTAGCCTACATGAGATTGTAATATAGCCATCTCAATACCTAAATGTCTCTAGATATGATAGGTGTGAGGGGTGACAGATGAGTCTTCTTCATCCATAGCATGCAGCACACTGAAACAATCTCTGACATAGAAGAAATTCAGTTTGTCCCTGCCTAGTACTATGTGTACCGGTTAATTATGCAGATTTTTTTCAATAGATGGAGTTACACATATGTTGATATATATGCGATTTGATATATATATGCTATTTTGTTGTATTGATAAGCTTCAAAACTTCATATGTCAAATTTTCTGAAGGTCTTAACATCATAGATATCTTTACGCTTAAAAATGTTGAATTTTGTGCCCCAAAAAAAGCATTTGCGGGAAGTTTTAATTCATTATTTTGAAGAAAAGTGCTGCTGAAGGTTATCGTATACTACTTTGGGAAGCTTATGGTGAACATGCTCCATCTCAAGATACTTGAACTCTGGTTTAAACACTTTAAAAGTGATGATTTCGATGTGAAAGACAAAGAACATCCAGGTCAAACGAAAAAGTTTGAAGACCACCAGTTACAAGCATTATTGGATGAAGATGCATGTCAAACTCAAAAACAACTTGCAGAAAGATTAAATGTTGCTCAACAAACACTTTCCGATTGTTTACAAGCAGTGGGAAAGATTTTAAAGGAAGGAAAAATGGGTGCCACATCAACTGAATGAAAGACAAAATGGAAAACCGAAAAGTCATCAGTAAAATGTTGCTTCAATGGCACGAAAGTCTTTTTTGCATCGAATTGTGACTGGCGATGAAAAGTGTATTTATTTTGAGAATCCCAAATACACAAAATCATGGGTTGATCCAGGTCAACCATCAACATCAACTGCAAGGTCAAATCACTTCGGAAAGAAGACAATGCTCTGCGTTTGGTGGGATCAGGAAGGTGTGGTGTATTATGAGCTTCTAAAACTAGGTGAAACTGTTAATACTGATCACTACCGACAACAAATAATCAATTTGAATCACGCTTTGATGGTAAAAGGACCAGAATGGGCCAGAAGACACGGCAAAGTAATTTTGCTTCATGATGACGCACCATCACACACTTCAAAACCAGTTGAAGACACGTTAAAAGATCTTGCCTGGGAAGTATTAACCCACCCACTGTATTCACCAGACCTTGCTCCTTCAGATTACCACTTGTTCTGATCGATGGCACATGCACTTTCTGAGCAGCACTTCAAAATGTACGAAGAAGTGGAAAACTGGGTCTCTGAATGGTTTGCCTCAAAACAAGAAAAGTTCTATTCAGACGGTATCCACAAATTACCTGAAAGATGGGGGAAATGTGTAGCTAGTGATGGACATTACTTTGAATAAAGCACTTTTGATGTTTCTCTTGAAATTATCATGTTTTCTTTTATTACAAAATCTGCATTACTAACCGGTGCACCTAGTAAAAGCTTGCTGCCTTAGTTTCTTTACCCAGCCGCGAGTTTGACATGCTTGCTGTAAACCAAAGGGAGATAGACAAGATTTTTTTATGGAATTAATAAACTTTTTTATGACTTCTAGAGAACACCACAGTAATAGTATAAAAAGATGGCAAGAAAAAAAGTGTTTAAATTCCTAGAGGACAAGCTTTTTAAGGCCTCTGAACACATGGTGACTCTTTTATAAACTATTATTTGCATATAGCTCCTGGCACTTTATTTACCACCCCCCCACCCCCCCCCCACCCCCCCACCCCGGCACTTTATAGAAACCAGGGGTAAAGAACCTTTTTTCTGCCAAGGGCCATTTGGATATTTATAGCATCATACACAGGCCATACAGAATCATCAACTTTAAAAATTATCCTGCTATATTTGATCAAACATTTCATTAACTCACCCCCTAACGCCTTGGCAGGGCCAGACCAAATGATTTTGAGGGCCTTTATTCGACCTGTGTACCGGACATTCCCCACCCCTAGTCTTAGTACTAAGGAAATGTTACCTAATACTTCATTATCTGCTCTACTTTCTGCCAAAATGTATTAAGTGTCAGGTCAATTGTGATACTTCTTTCAAATGGAATACAGCAAAAAGGAAAACTGTTATTGAACAATGTTTACATTTAAAAAAAATTAGATGGGAGGCCCTGGCCAGGTAGCTCAGTTGGTTACAGTGTTGTCCCAATACACCAAGGTTGCGTGTTCAATCCCCAGTCAGGGCACATACAAGAATCAACCAATTAATGCATAAATAAGTGGGACAACAAATAAGTGGTTTTCTCCACCCCCCCCTTTCCTCTCTCTCTCTCTCTCTCTCTCTCAAATCAATCAATAAAAACAAAGTTAAATTTAAAAATTACATGGGAAAACTACCAGCACAATATTTGGTATTTCTCATTTATACCCTCACAACCTTTTGGCCTTAATACCAGCATTCTCATTTTTTTAAATGAAAAAAGTAGGACTCTAAAAAGTCAATCTGCCAGTGCAGCTGCTAGCTCAGTAATAACTTTTTAAGCTGCCTTTTGAGATACCAAATTACCAATGAGGCATCTATTATGCACCAATATATATCAAGGAATGAGACATTATATCCAAGATCAAGCCAGATGACAACATATCACTGGGTGAATGACAATTTAGGAAGAAAGCAAAAATTTAGGAAGAAATTACATATATACTACTTAAAATATGTACTGTTTTTTGGAATTGAAGATTCAACATTAGCCATTTTAATTAGCTAGGACAATTTTGTTTTGCTTTCTTTTAAATACTGTTCAGCTTTTTGAAAACATTGAAAATAAGGAAAGGACTTCCACTACTATTTCTATGAGTCTCACTCACCCCAGGTTAGAAGTCTCTGATCATTCTCTCACCTAATAATAAGTGATCATCAAATGTTAGCCTCAATAAATTCTCATCCTTCTATTTATCACATTATGTAAAGGGAATAAATAAGCTCTTTATAAACTTACATAGTAACCTAATGTTAAGATCAAAAGATGACCTGTATATATTTTGACAAGATCTTAGCAAAGTTATGGCCTGTGATACAGTGCCTAGAAGACAGTATCTATCTAATCTATAATAATAAAAGGGTAATATGATAATTAGACCGGACGTCTACCAGACATCATTCTGGACGTCCATCCTTCCTGACGAAGCTGGGGCTGGAAGGAAGCCAGTCTGGGTCCTGGGTGCCTGCAGGCAGCCTGGGGGAAGCCAGCCCTGGTCCCAGGTGCAGGAGGGAAGCCGGTGCCAGCAGCCGGGAAGGGAGGCCTACTCTTGCACGAATTTTCATTCATCAGGCCTCTAGAGTTAAATAATGAAGTAGGGCAATGTGCATAATCAAAGATATAGGTTCATGTCATAAAAGAAATGAAGAAAGGGGGATTGGTTTTAAAAACAAAAGTAATAACCTAATCTTTGGCAGGGTTTGAAAGAAAAGTTTTTCCTTCAAGCTTCCAAAACAATAGTTATGTTTTAAAAAAAATTTTTTTTCACACAACAGGCCACCCTGGGAACAATGCCTATGAGTAAACATGAAAGCAGATGTTAATTCCATTTTTTTAAAAATCAGGAGTTAAACATTGGAATGAGCTACATCATAAAATAGCTCAGTCATTTATTTGTACTTAAGCAGAGATTGGAACGTTACTGAAAGGATTCTTTAGAGACATTATGCAAGAACAGGGGCTCTCAACTCTGAATGTACATTAAAATAATCCAGAGAAGGTAAGATTTTTATTTAATGACAATGCCTACTCCAAATTCTGGGACCCATTTTTAGTCTTGGGGTAGGGCCTAAATGCCGGCATTTTTTAAAATCCTTAAGTAGATTGCATCAATGTCAACATATTGGTTGTGATATACTATAATTTTGCAAGACATTACCATTGCAGATAAATCAGTAAAGGGTATGTGGGATCTCTCTGCATGTAAAAGCTAAAGTTTAAAAAAAATCAGTGGTCTGAAGAGTCTCAAATTACTGCCAAATCTTAGAGACTACAAACTGTCCTTCTAATCTTAGCCAACTGAAGGTAATTAGGAATGCTTATCATTTAAAGGTATGATAATGCTTTGCAAAGCCAAATACAAATATTTAAGGTTAATCCAAACTAAAAATCCAAAACTACTAAGCCTTCCTAAGAGTATATAAATTGACTGGATAAACAGTATACATATTTGCAATTCACATCTTGATTGAGCCAGATAGATAGATAGATAGATAGATAGATAGATATAGATATATAGATATGCATCTATATATCTATATATTTGTGTAATCCCCTCTTCTTGATTATGGGCTGGATTTAGTTACAAATAGAGTATGTTAAAGTGATGGCATATCACTTCTGAGATCATTATAAAAAGACTGTGGTTTCCATCTGGGTACTCTCTCTCAGACTTGTTCTGAAGAAAAGAAGCTATTGTGCTGTAAGTTACTTTATGGAGAAGCCCACGTGGTAAGGAATTGATGTCTCTGGCCAACAACCAACCAGTGAAAATCTGAGGCCTGCCAACAGCCACACAGATGACAGTGGCAGGGGATCTCCCCCAATCAAGACCTGAAATCCTGCTTGATATCTTGGCTGTAGCCTCATAAGAAGAGGCTCTGAACCAGAAGCACCCAGCTAAGCTGCATCCAGAATTGTGACCCCATAGAAAGTGTGAGATAATAAATGTTTGTTGTTTTTAAGTCACTAAGTTTTGGGGCTAAAGAGAAGTAGCTACCATAGACCAAACCCCAAAAAAGAAATCTAATGTGGTGACTTCTGCCTACCTTTCTTCATAGTATCAAAGCTTCAATAACACTATCACCAATAATTTATAAACTCTTCTGCTTTGGCTGACCTCACTATTAGCCAGACACCTTCCTCATTCTCAATTTCTCAGAAGGGCTTCCTATTCCTCATTTCTATCCATAGAAATCCTAGCTATCTTCCAGATCTGAATACTTATTACTATTCACTTAGCACTTAACTAAACTACTAACTGACCTAATAGCTTTGAGTATCTAAATTCAAAGAGATACGAACTCCTTCAGAAATCTCATAAAACCCCAAGCAGTGGGGGAAGGATTGAAAGAAAACCAAGTGATCCATCCTAGAATGTCAGATGTCACTAGTTTGGTTTGCCCATTTGAAAGAACTGAGTAAAGACCACCTTATCTGAAGGATATCAGTAATGATGACAAATCTTCAACTCTATGTTTAGCCTAGTAAGTGTTGTCCAGGCTCTTAAAATTTTCCTTCCATTAGTTTCTTAAACAACTTGCTTCCATCATTAACCCACCTCTGTAGTAATTTACAGCAAGTTAAAACAACGAGAAACACTGCCATTAAATTTCAACTACATCATTGGTTCTCAAACTTTAGCTTGCATTAGCATCACCTGGATTGCTTGTTAAAGCAGACTGTTGGACCCCACCCCCAGAGTTTCTGACTCAACAAGAATATAATTTAAAAGTTATAGCTCAAAAAGACAGGCTAGAAAAAGATAAAAAAGTTCAAGAGGAGTAAACCATACCCAACACCTTAAGAGCTTCAAAACACAAACCCACACTCTCTTTCTCCTCTTCCTCTCCCTCTTTTGCCCCCTATACTCCACCCAAACAAACTAACTAAGGTAAGTTCATCTTGGTATGCACACTAGAGTATGCACACTAGAGTTCAACTTTTTGGAAACAATGAGCATCTCCAATTAAGGATGTTAAACAAAACATTAATGTAAAAAAGATCAATCTAGTAGTTCAACTCTCTTGTTTTAAAGTCCCAGATTTAAAAAACAACAAAAACAAATAACAAAAAAAGCAAAACTGAAGGTTGAGATGTAAATTAACTTGTCAGTTAGAAGAAAAGCCAGGGCTAGAACTTGACTCCCAGCCAGTATAAAATATGCTGGAATAAAGTACCTCTCAATTTATGCCTGAAACCTCACTTTACTACAAGTTCTTTAAAGTAAATCTTTTAATTAAACAAATATGTAAAATATCACCAGCCAGTAGAAAATTGCCCTGCCAAGCATTAGGTTATTACTTTTGTTTTTAAAACTGGTTATTAAGCATAATAAATCTTCCCATGCCCCTCTTTCTCAGTATACCCTTTAAATGTGGTATTGTTAAGAGTTATTCACCTTCTCACTCTACTCATTCTCCCTGAGATCAAAATCATGACAGTGCATGAACTTTAACTATTCTAGTGGTTCAGATTTATCACTGCAGTGGCTAAAAATATATAGATGTTCAGGCTCCAACTCAGACTTAACATATGCACAACAATCTCTGGGAATGCTCCTAGGGCAAAAACTGTGCCCTCTACTTGACATGGCAACTGGAACACAAGGCACAATCAACATTTGCTGAACACTGTTGTGGAAACACAAAATGGCAAGTTTAAACATTCCTCAGTTGCAGAATTGAGCAGTGTTTAATAAATTACCTAGCTAATCAGGCAATTACATAAAAAAAAACACACCTTACTTTTTAGTATTAGCAATACTAATTAGTACAGTTGGGTAAGTAAGAGCTTTATGCATTTCTCCATCATTGGTATAGGTTAAAGCTAAAGAAAATCCTTAATCTTTTCTTAAAAGTTCAAAAAGTAAGCTAGAATTTAAATAAAACAAGACCAAATTAAACTTTAATGAGACTTACAGAAAGTCAGAAAATCAAATTTTCTAAAAGAAAAAGTGTTGACTTATAACCACAAATAACAGTAAATATCTGTTGTTGGCTGAACTACTTTTCCAGAAAAAGTAAACAAATTCCCAAGGAAAGAGCAACTTGATGACCTTTTTACATTTCAATCATTTCCTCCTGAAAAAAAAAAAAAGTATATGTGTGTGTATGTGTATACACACACACACACACACACACACACACACACACACACACACTTTTTTTTTTTAATTGATTTCAGAGGAAGGGAGGAGAGAAAAATCAATGGTGAGAGAGAATTATTGATCTGCTGCCTCCTGCACACCTCCACTGGGACTCGAGCTCTATACCCAGGCATGTGCCCTGACCGGGAATCAAACTGTGACCTACTGGTTCATAGGTTGGCGTTCAACCACTGAGCCACACCGGCAAGGCTCCTACAAATTTATTTTCAAATTCACTAATAATATACCTGATTTCATATTGAAAAGTAACACTGGGGGAGGGGGGCAGGGAATTTAATATGGTTTTTTAAAGATATATTTTTTTGTCAATCGTCACCTGAGGATCTATTTCCCGTTGCTTTTCAAAGAGAGTGAAAGGGAAGGAACACTGGGCAGGGGGAATAAAAGGGAGAGAGAGAGAAACATCAATGTGAGAAACACATGGACTGGTTGTGCCCTGCAGGCACCCCGACCAGGGGCAGGGAGCAAACCCGAAGCTGAGGTACATGCCCTTGACGATTTTAACGGAGAATCGAACCTGAGACCCTTTGGTGCACAGGCTGATGCGCAACCACATTGGCCAAGGCTTTAATACGTTTTCATTGATTTTAGAGAGAAAGGAAGGCAGAGGTAGAGAGAGAAACATCCGATGAGAGAGAACATCAACATTGATTGACTGCCCCCTCACTGGGATCAAGCCTGAAACCCAGGCATGTGCCCTAACCGGGAATTGAACTGGGGAACTCTTGGTGCACTTACACCACACTGGCTGGACAGATTTAAATTTTTTAAAATTAACAGTAAGCTCTCTAATTTGAAATAAGTAAAACAATGTTTTTTAACTTAATAAACTTAAAACTTATTGTTACATTAAACCAACATTAGTTTTTTTAATTGAAAAAACTAGTCTGATAATTAAAGCCTCTATGAATATAAAGAGGTCTTATAAATAAAAAATAAATATCCCAAAAGGGGATAAAGTGAGCAAACGCGAGGGCAATTTACAAAAGAGACATCAATGCCCAATAAACATGTTAAAAGTTTAACCTCATCAGTTTGTTTTTTTTTAAGTAAATTTTATAAATGATGACCATTTTAACCCCATCAAGCACCAACTGGTGGGGGAAACTAGCATAACCTTTCTAAAAGTAATATGGTAATATTTCAAATGTCTTGAAAATAAGCAAATCCTTTGGCTTAGCAAATCAATTTATCCTAAGGAAATATTCAAAGATTTAATCTATGACAGGTATTCCCAATGAGGTTTATAAAAGCCAGAAATTAGACAATAAAAAAGGGAGGTCAATAATAATAGATTGATTAGATAAATTAGTTTAATTCTGTGATCATGTGAGCACTTGAAAAATATTTACTGACAGGAGAAAGTTGAGATACCTTCAGTTTTTTTTCCTACTGAAAACATAAACATATATAGTACCATTCCATTATTAAAAATATGTATAGCTTACCCAGAGGGTCTAGAAAGAACTAGTTACAAATTTTGATGTGTCTCTCTGGGTGTTTTTTTCTTGCCATTTTTTCTTACAGTGCGCATGTATTACCTGTGTAACTTTTCAAGTTTAAATCTATTAACATAAATAACCTATAACATAACCAGAACCTAGTCTAGATCTAGTAAGTATACCATTTGGAGAAAAGATGGTCTGGAGTAAAATCCTATCCTTTGATTTACTGATATTTCTAAATATGAACTTTTAACAAGGAATAATATTTATATATTCAGGAATTCTATTTAAAAAAGAATGAATGATGTGGAGTGCATTACCTATATGTCTGTTCCAGAAATGCCATAAAGAACTTGCAAGGTTTGACCTCAGTGATTAAAACACACCTAAAAGCTGAGAAAGTTGGATGAGATTTAACTACATGAACACAGACCATAAGTTAAAAAGTAAAATATCCATGAGTTTTTAAAGCTAATTGAAATGCCAATAAGCTAGGTAACATATTTGAAACGTCAGATTTTATATAATTGCAAATAATGAAAACAGAATTCAACGTTTTACTGTGAATTCTTTTGATAAAGTTTCCTCAAAAAAAAGAAGAAAAAAATCTCAATGTAGTGACTGAAGAAGTCAACTGTCATATTTTGGGAACCAGAAAAAGAGCAGTAAAACTTATCTTTCTTCTACAACCCTTCAAATTCCTCCTTAGACTGCATTATCTATATGAAAGTTTGAGATTTCCACTGTTTAGCAATAGCACCAGATATCAGATTTATTTTTTACTATAACTCAAAACACTGCCTTCCAATGGGCCTAAATAGATGATTCAATTCTCAAAAGAAAGTTTTGCTTACTAGACGATACTGTGAAAAATCTGTTAATTGTGCAAACTCAGTAAGTAGGCAGTAACATACTGCTAATTTGCCAGTGAATATCAGCCAACCGATTTTAAGGTAAAAAATGTAATGACTGACATCACAAGAAGGCAATAGTTACTTGTTGCTCACATATGTAGTTTCCTTCCATGTAACTTGTGTTTTCTAAAAGTTGCATTGAATAGAGACTTTTTATTCTTCCATGTATACCTGAGCCCTCATAATAAAACTTATTTCCTAAAATTCAAAAATGCACAAGGTTACATAAAATGTGGTTATCAAGTTAAACCAAGCCTAACTTACTGACCACGAAATAGAAAGGAGTCCAGAAGCAAAAAGCCTCTACTTTCTAAATCACAATAGAGTCTTGTCCAATATCAGACAATAACATTGCGTTTTGTTGTTGTTTTATCTGCAAGGCTGGGTATGCAATCTGCACTAACTCTCCCAACAGCTTCAAGTTAAGTCATACACCACTACCGCGGAAAGTAGCAGGTCCCAAACAAACAGCAAAGAAGTAAAAAAGATGCAAGCAAGAGCCTCACCATCGGAAAAGAAGGCCCATCAGCAGCTCTTCCGAGAAACAGTTCCCTTCCCCCATCTTTAATATGCACTTAAGACTGCCAAGCAGATCCATTTCTTTATTAACTGATGCCCTCTTGGGGCAACCGTATACCAAGCTGCTCTTAGGCCTACTCTAACTCCTTCCAAAAGTGCTCAAGTGAGGCTGAAGGCCGGGGCAACCCTCTAACGAGCCTAATTTTCCCTGCTCTTCTCCACCACCACCCTCCGCCCCGCCCTCGTAGGCGCTCCTCCGGCCAGAGGAAGGGCACCGGGCCCGGGGACGGGCAGAAATTGCCCGCAAGAGAAGTCTCAGGCGGCCGGAGGCCTCCGCCATAGCCGGGCCTGGAAAGTACCGCCCCCAACGCATCGCCCCACACCCGGCGAACCGGCGAACGTCTGCTTTCGACACCCCGTCCCCAGCAGAGGCAGCGGAGGAGACAAGGGCGGGGAGGCATCGGGCTGGGCTGCGCACCAGGCCCAGGCCTGCCCCTCGGGGCCACGCGGGCCGCCCGAATCTGCTCCCCGGTCCAGGCCGGTCAAGCCAGCTCGGCGGCCACCCTCACCTGGATGACCTCGTTGACCTCCCGGATACATTCCACCATGTGTTGCAGGATCTGCTCGGCCGTGAGCACCTCGTAGCGGTAATCCTCCTCCTGCTCGTGCCCCGGCCCGCCGCCCCCACCGCCGCCGCCGCCGCCACCGCCGGACCCGAGAGCGCTGCCGCCGCCGCCGCCCGTCTCCCCGCACAGAAGTCCGTCCCGCTCCCCGCCGACGCCCAGCCCGGGCTCCACCAGCTCCACCTCGCCCAGATCCAGGTTATCGTCATCCGGCTCGTCCTCGTCCTCCTCCTCGGCGCCGCTGTCCTCCTCGCTGCACTCTTCGTCCTCGTCGAACTCGTAGTTGTAGCCCTCGTCTGAGTCCATGGCGCGACGCGCGGGGGCCCGGCAGACGCTGGTCCTGAGGCGGGGAGAGGGCGGGGACGCCCAGGCCCGGCTCCCGCTCCGGCTCCGGCTGAGGTCCGGACGCAGGCCTGGCTCCGGCCCGCGGGCCGCGGCTCCTCCCGGGCGCGGCGGTTGGCAGTTGGCGGCAGGCGGCGGCGGGGAGGTCGCGGAGGAGAGAGGGAGGGAGCGAGGGGGCCGCTCGCCGCCCGCCTCAGTCAGACGCGGCTCCGCTCCGGCCTCCAAGAGAAAAGAGTCCCCAGCGCCACCTCCACGGCCGCTGCTACCTCTACTGAGCCAACAAAGGGGCGTGCGTCATCGCGTCGCGCTGCGTATTCGCGTCACTAGCCTTGGCGTCACCGTGCCCGCCCCTCCGCCCCTGCGTGGAATTAGGGGAGACCCCACGGCCCGGCCTGGCCCTGGGAACGCGGCACCGCCAAAGTCGCCTTCGCGGTTCCAGCAGCGGTCGCTTGGTGCGGGGAGACCAGTGGTCCCTGTACTTGACGCGGCAGTAGGCTCCCCGTCGCTGTGAGAGCCCCAGGACCGCCCTGGGGTATATTTTGGCGCAGGCCTTAGGGATCCGGCCCCCCCCCCCCCACCGAGTTATTCTGGGAAGATCTCTGCTGTTGAGCCAAAATTCCGGTTACCCAGGCTACTGAGTGGAAATCTATTTTATGCAGAACCTCTAAACTGTGACAGGTGAACCTCATTTTAAGTAGTTTGATTACGTACACTGGTACCGACCTGCAGTGGTTTTAAAGTCGCCTATAGTGACGTCATTTTAAAGAAACTTTTCCTAAACTCCGCCCAAAAAGCACCAATTAATTGAGCACTGAATAAGGACTTTATGTATATTCTCATCTTCATGGAGCCACAGTATACCATCCCCTTTGGAAAGGGACTTAACCAAGGCCACAGAACACTTGCCCTATTAGCTTCTGCATGACCTAAAATATCAATCATAAAAATGCTTTATAATGCATAATCTGTATTAAATACTACAGAGTATATGAAATGCATTTTAGTACAACACAAGTCAGGCAATAATAGAAATATCTACAGGGACCAAATAAAGCAGAGAGATAGCGCTTCTCTCTTATCTGGAAATGTGCTGTGTGAGCTGAGTGTTAATGGATGCTAGAAGGTAGGTAAGATGGTCGAGCCTCAGGGAATAACAGAAGCAAAGGCACAGTAGGTGTAAAGCATTTTAGTTTGGGGAACTTAAAGAGTAGGAAGGAGTAAATGGCAAGATATTAGACAAGTTAGGGGCTAGGACAGTAAGGTAGTTTATGTCATTCTAAGAGTGGACTTAAATCTTTGTAAGTAGGACAGGAGTGCCAAATAAGTGTTTGGAAGGAAGAAGAGGCATAAGAAAGCTCCCTCTTGGGATAATTTGAAGGATTGGTCAGATTGAAAATCTTTTCAAATCTGAATCCCTAATTTATTGATAGGAATCCCTAACTGTTCAGCATAGTTTCCCTCAGGAAATTGAATTTGAAAAGTTAAAAGTTACGCAATGTAAATAAGCCTGTACTAATTTGTCCACTTTTTTTAGTTTTTAAATAATCAGATTTTCTAAACAGGATTTGCAAAATATAGCTTTTAACATCATTTCTCATAGGTCTTGGTCCTCTGATTCTTAGCAACCTTATGTTGCTGCCACAACTGGGGCAAGCTAAGAACACTAGCAACCCTCCTCTCCATCCCACCCCCATTGTTATATACCTACAGAAAAAAATCAGTAACACTTGTCAGTACTCTAAACCCCTTTGCCCTATCTTTTTTTTCATCGTACCCCTACTTTGAATGAACCCTACTATTCATGTCATCTGCCTTTGGTACTAGAGCAGCTGACCACCACTGGAAAAATTTGTATAACAACGTGCATTCTATTTTTTTAAAATCCTGACCCGAGGATATGTTTTTATTGATTTTTAGAGAGAAAGGAAGGGGTTGGGGAGAAAGAGAAAAATCAATCAGTTGCCTCCCATGCACACCCCAACCTGGGATCAAACCTGAAACCTAGCCCTTACTGAGAGTGGAACCCACAACCTTTTGTTGTATGGGACAGTGCTCCAATCAACTGAGCATCCAGTCACGAAGCACAGTGAATTCTCAACACTGCCCAGCAATACTGCTAAACTTTTCTGAATTGTTCTCTCACTTTAGGCAATTCTTTCAAACCACCAGTTTTCTCAAAACCCCAACCTTTCTTATCCAAATCCTCTCAATGTATTTGGCTTTACATCACAGAGAAATTTGAAATCATAAGGACCAATGTGACTGAAGCATGCTAAGCAAAGAAGACTGTTAAGGATTATGGTGAGAGAAGCAGATCAAGGCAGAGAGTCAGTAGTGCCTTGTAGACCATCTTAAGTTACATCATGGAAGTGGGAAGCATTGAAGAGTTTTAAGCAGAAGAATGGAACAATATGATCTGTGAGTGTGTTTATTTTTTAAAAAAAAAAACACCTATGGCTGCTTTGTAGAGAATGGACTATGAAAGCAGAGATCAGTTAAGAGGCTATCTCAGTAGTCCAGGTGAATAGTGATAATGGCCTGGGCTAAGGTTTTGATAATGAAGATGAGAAGTGGTTAGATACAGATATACTTTAAAAGTAGAGCCAACAGATTTGCTGATGGCTTGACTGTGGGTTTGATAGAAGAATCAAGGATGCCCTTTAATATATTTCAGTAAATGGTGCCATTTACTGAAATATATTAAACTTGAGATGATTTTTAGACATTAAGGTAGAGGTGTTAAATAGGCAGTTCAAAGTTAGGGTTGGAAATAGAATTTTAGTAGACTTTACATCAACAATGTTGAGAAGCAGCATAGGCTAAAAAGGTTAAGAGCTTATGCTTTGAAGAAAACAGAGTTGAGTTTGCCTGTGCTCCTCCAGTTGCTGTCTATAACCTTGAGCAAATTACTGAACCTCTCTGAGCTTCACTTTAGGCAGTGGTTCTCAACCTTCCTAATG
This sequence comes from Myotis lucifugus, assembly GCF_000147115.1. Taxonomy (NCBI): domain Eukaryota; kingdom Metazoa; phylum Chordata; class Mammalia; order Chiroptera; family Vespertilionidae; genus Myotis; species Myotis lucifugus. Next base: position 3,265,468 of record NW_005871089.1, on the reverse strand, counting down.
CCGCGACCCTTTAATACAGTTCCTCATGTTGTGGTGACCCCCAATTTCACTGTTACAAATTGAACATAATTAAAGCATAGTGATTAATCACAAAAACAATATGTAATTATATATGTGTTTTCCGATGGTCTTAGGCGACGCCTGTGAAAGGGTCATTCGACCCCCAAAGGGGTCGCAACCCACAGGTTGAGAACCGCTGCTTTAGAGGATTATAATTCCTCTTCTCATAGGATTCTTTGCATTTAAAGCATTTGGCACATAGTTAAGTGCTCAAAAAACTAGAACTATAAAAAAATGTCATATATCATCTTGCATCTTGTGGGAAAAACTATAGCCAATTAGATTCAATTTATAACCTTTCAATGGATTTTATTTTAATCATGTATGTATTTACATAGCCTGTGTCATCCCCATTTTCTAGGGTGAAAATGGGTCTGCTTTTTTCTCAGAAACCTTTTCCATTATCTCATGACTTCTTTTTTTGGTCAATGTCATGGGAAATATCGTAATGCTTCTGAATTTTGGGGTCTCCTATTCATGGATAAAACTTCATCACCAAACTTTTTCAGCAACACTCATTCCATTGATATTTTGTAAATTATCTTAGAATCAGGTTAGGTTATAGTGCTGTTTAAGGAAACCAGTATAACAACTTCTCTCTCGCCCAAACTTCTCTCTATTGGCCTACGACTGACCCACATACAATGTTTTTCTAAATGACTTGATTATAAAGGCATTGCCTGTGTTATTGCTTTCTCAGCTATGGTGATTACGGGGTAGAAGTAGAGTAGTCTGTAAACAACAACAGGACAAGGTCCTTGAAAACAGAATAGGCAAGTTCATATTTCCTTGGTGCCAAAAGAATCACTGTTGGTAATTAGGTATTCCCATTGTCCCCATGTCCTAATAGCGTAAAAAAATATTAGTACATGTTTATTAAATATCTACTCATGAAGGAAAACTTCATAAATGTTTATATGCTCACCAAATGGTTATGAACAAAATTCCAACAGAAAGAATATGAAAGTGCTTTTCAGATAAATAGAAATTAAAATAGCACTGGAATTTTTCTAAGGGCAGCTAATAGAGTTGTAAGCTTTGGAAAAGCCTTTAGTAATGGTAGGGCACAGAGTGACTGACCATTCTAGTTGGCACAGAACACAGGTTTCCCGGGATGTGGAATTTCCAGTGGTAAAACTGGGAAATCAGAGGCAAATTGGGATGGTTGGTCACCTTACATAGTATGACACCAAAAATTCTTGTATAATGTAATTAAAACACTGTTTCAAAAACTAAGTGGAAAGAAATTACTTTTTGTCATTTTGTTTATTAAGTTTGTTTTAATGCAGCATTTTTTGCTTTGTTTTTAAAAATGTTTTTGTTGTCTTACCAAGCATAAGAAAATTAAACTTTCATATAAATTTAATTTAAAATTAAATTTTAACAAAAAGTATAGAGATACTCATAAGCTAATAGAGTATTTTGCATTTCTTTAAAAACATCTGTCTGTGTACTTCAAATTTTGTTACAAATAACAATTAAGTGTTACACCATTTTTGAGAGGCAGATCTTATTACATAAGTTCTATGTAGTAAATAATAATAAAGCTTAGAGAGACTGAGGTTATATGCCTCATTAGAAGTCTGGTAGAGCCCTGACTGGTTTGGCTCAGAGCATCGGCCTGTGGACTGAAGGGTCCCAGGTTCGATTCCAGTCAAGGGCATGTACCTTGGTTGCAGGCACATCCCCAGTGGGGGGTGTACAGGAGGCAGCTGATCGATGTTTCTCTCTCTCATCGATGTTTCTAATTCTCTATCCCTCTCCCTTCCTCTCTGTAAAAATCAATAAAATATATTTTTAAAAAAAGAAGTCTGGTAGAGATAGTAATAACTAAAAATGGAACCTGAGATTCCTGGCTGCAGCCCTTTCTCTAAGCTATTCTCTACTATCTTTCTTCTAGAACACAGGGTCTATAGTATGTGGTAAATTAAAGCTGGAACTAGAATTAGAGTACATGCCCTCACAATTAGGCAAATGTACAAAACTGTGTGTCTGTGTTCTTCATAAATTGAAAGGCAGGTTTGGCCTAAGAGTGTGCTTATGCCCCAAGCAAAAACTAGCAAATGATCACCTCCCCCGAAGTGATAATATACTGGTCCTAAGGGTTAGCCACTTGAAGAAAAAGTATTATTTAACAAAAGTTTGCAAAAGAAATACTTCTTTGTATTTCACAGTATCTCTAGTTTATCCTGTTGCCTTATGGATGTATTTGAATGAATGGATGGATGAATGAGTGGGGGAAAAGTGAGCAAATGTATTATTAACTCTCTATGCCAGAATAAGTGCATGTACATTTAATTTACTCATGATCTTGTGAAGTTGGAATTCTTAACCTCATATTATAGATGAGGAAAAAGACTCAAAGATGAATAGTAATTTGCCAAAGTCCACAAGAGGTGGAAGATCTTTGATTCAATTCCAAGTCTTTCGAGTTCAACTCCACTGTTTTTATCATACAACCTCAGGAATTGTAATAAGATCTTATTCCTATTCTAATATGTGCCTTTGTATTTGTTATAATGGAGTAATTGCTACCAAGCCTACTGTTGTTCAGTAGGGTTTGGAAGTTCCCAAGTGAGGCCCAGCTGTGAAGCAAGGCAGGCTGGTGCTGGTGCCAGGTCTTGGGCCTTTTATTAATAGGTTTGGGGCATGCTGACATTAGCTGCAGCTTGTTTGAGAGATTTTAGCAAAGTCTGAAGCCTGAGCCAGGACAGGCCATTCATATGGAAAAGCTGCTGCAAACAGCTTGGGTGGGGCTGCACATTGGATGGGGCAGGGTCTCAGGGAATCACCAGGGCAGAGAAAACAGTGTGCTCCAGGCTGATGGGGACTCAGGTATGTTTGCCAGTCAGCCCTGGGACTGGGGAGGTCTTGGCACAGCAACAATGACCCCTGCAAGCACCTCTGCCTGGTAGGAAGTCACCCCAGTTCCTGCCCCAATGCCAGACAATCCAGTTCTTCCCCATATGTGTCTGGGTCCCCCAACTCCTCCTGACACTAGAGCTCAGAGAAAGCAAGTCAGAGTAAGTTTTTCCCAGCCCTTTAAGAGAAACACCTGGCTCTCTGGCAGCCTCTGTGTCCCTCAGCCACAATTCCTGCTGGTTTTTACAGGCCAAAGTTATGGGGACTTCTCTTTCCAGCTCTGGGACCCTGGGTCGGGGGTCTGATGTAGGGCTGGGATCCCTTGCTCCTCATGATGGCCTCCGAAAGGATGATCTCCCTCTGGATTAAAAAAATGGTCCACATGGGTACTGGATCAGCTGCTTCCGTGCCTCCATCCCTCCTACCAGTCTCAATGTGCTTTCTTCTTTCTTCTCTAGTTGTAGGACTTCCTTTCAGCCAGCTTTCAGGAAGTTCTAAATGATGGTTGTTCTGTATTTTGGTTGCAAATTTGATGTGATTATGGGAGGTTGGCGAGTATTGGCGTGGGAGGTGGCGAGTATTGGCATTTACCTAAACTGTCATCTTGGTTCAGGCCAATCTTAGTATTTTTTTAAAAATACATTTTTAAAATTAATTTCAGAGAGGAAGAGAGAGGGAGAGAGAGAGATAGAAACATCAGTGATGAGAGGGAATCATTGATTGGCTGCCTCCTGCACACCCCCTACTGGGGATCAAGCCTGCAATCCGGGCATGTGCCCTTGACCGGAATCAAACCCGGGACCCTTCAGTCCGCAGGCTGACGCTCTATCCACTGAACCAAACCGGCTGGGGCAAATCTTAGTATTTATAATGAAAACTTGTAATACATAAGTTACGATTTTTGTTGGTCAACCAATCAATAATTATTTATTAATATTCCACTCAGTGCAAAATATGTTTTCGGGCATTTCGGAGAGAAAAAGAAGAAGAACCCTGCCATCTAAACAATCATAATTTATTTAAGAGGAAGAGACTTAAATTAAAAGAAAAGGTTAACTATAAAAAAATGATAACTGTGCATTGAAAAGATGTCACAAGCCAAGAAGAATGGCACAGATGGCAAATGCTGAAAGAAGGAGACAGAAGTCACTAGACATGGGTGTTCTAAGAAATAATATCCTGCCCAGCTGGTGTTGCTCAGTGGTTGAGTGCTGACCCATTAACCAGGAGGTCATAGTTAGAGTCCTGGTCAGGGCACATGCCCAGATTGTGGGCTTGATCCCCAGTAGGGGGTATGCAGGAGGCAGCCAATCAATGATTCTCTCTCATCATTGATGTTTCTATCTCTCTCTCTCTCTCATCATTGATGTTTCTATCTCTCTCTCCCTCTCCCTTCCTCTCTCTGAAATCAATAAAAAGAGAGAGAGAGAGAAGAAGAAGAAGAAGAAGAAGAAGAAGAAAAAGAAGAAGAAGAAGAAGAAGAAGAAGAAGAAGAAGAAGAAGAAGAAGAAGAAGAAGAAGAAGAAGAAGGAGAAATAAATCATATGCTGAACTTTCTCATACATCCATGCCTTTGCATCTGCTGTTCCCTCTACCTGACATCCTTCCCAACCCCTCTTTTCCCCTCAACTAATCTATATGCTTCAACACTACTTTTTTTTTTCAAGCCATTCCAAACCTGTCACTTGATGTCTGGAAAATGAGTTATTTGTGTATCTCCCATTCCTAACAAATTTCCAAAATTTGATGTTGAAATGAATTAATATAAACCTAAAGCTGTAAACCAATAGACATTTGTCGTCATCTTACCTCAAAGTGTGTTGAATTTTGCCAACATTGTATCAACATTGGTGTTCTTACCTGTTAATTCTTCTAGGTCTCCATAAAAACTGGAATATTGTGTGAATAAGGACAAAGGGGCCTGATGTGCATGTCCTCCATGGCACCCTTTATCTTGGGTTTCTGTATGGCAAATGTCCATCTCACCTCACATCCCCAGTGGTACCTCAGCTTTTAATACTTCATGGCTAGAAAATAATATTGTGATTCAACGGATTGGACACAACTTATATAACACAGACTGATTGTGAATGAGTAAGGGACTGTAATAGGGAGCAAAAAAGAAATGTCTTAAGGACCTTAAGATTAGAGTAACCAAGAGGACCCAGAAACAGTAGTACCTGACAGGTCCACCTAGCCCCAAGGTTTTCACAAATGAAAAAGCTCTTCATTTTTAAAATATTTCTTGTTTTGTTTCTCTCTTTGGTCTCTTTGTTTTGTTTGAGGCAATACCATGATTTAAAAGACAGTCACTTCTTCCAGCTCCAGGAAGCAGATGCCACTCCTTACAGTTATTTTGCAATATAGCAAGAACCAGTTTTTCAATTGTATTTTTCCTACTGTACCCTCAGAGATATCATTAGTAAAGTAATAATGGAGGACTTATGATGCATGACTTCTTGTCCAGAATTGTTTATAAGCTGCTTCACATTTTGCTTTCATGAAAAGATAATTTAACATGTTCAATGTGTGGTTTGACACACTCAAATGCTGAAGCACTAAACAGAGTTCCCATTTTATTTATTTATTTTTAATTTTATTTTTATTGATTTCAGAGAGGAAAGGAGAGGAAGAGAGAGAAACATCAGTGATGAGAGAGAACCACTGATCAGCTGCCTCCTGCACTCCCCCTACTAGGGATGAGCCCGAAACCGGGGCATGTAACCTTGACCAGAATCAAACCTGAGACCCTTCAGTCCACAGGCCCACGCTCTATCCACTGAGCCAAACCAGCTAGGGCAGAGAGTTCCCATTTTAAAGAATTTTAAAGGTCAATAAAATAAAATACATTGTATCTAAATGCCATTAAAATGGAATAGTTCCAAAGGGTTATACCATATTGATTGTTGTTGTTTTTTTTCACATAAAGCAACGCTAGGTTTATGCAGACACATTTTGTTGTGAACGATAAGCTGCATGCATGAGCTATGAGCCTTTATTTTCTTCTCGGTAAGTGTATGTGGGAGATTGCAGATCAGAGGGATGTTGTGCAAAAGTGAATATTCTTACTCAGCTAACTTTGAGAGCTAGCTTTGTGTCAGCACCATAGGCTCCAGAGCAAGAAGTCCCACTTATTAAGTACATATAATATATGACCTTAAGCAAGTTACTTAACCTTGCCATCTAAAAAATAGGAATAAAAATAGGATTTTCCTCATTGGATTGTAATAATTAACTGACTTAATGTAAAGGACTCATTACAACATTATTATTGGACACAGAAAATGTACAATATTTTTTATCAGACCTCAGAATATACAAAGATGATTATTCAATCACTTTTTTAAAATATTTTTTTATTGATTTCAGGAAGAAAGGGAGAGGGAGAGAGAGGTAGAAACATCAATGAGGAAAGAGAATCATTGATTGACTGCCTCCTGCATGCCCCTCATGGGGATTCAGCCCACAACCCAGGCATGTGCCCTGACCCTTAATGGAACCGTCACCTCCTGGCCCATAAGTCGATGCTCAACCACCAAGTCACACCAGCCGGGCTCAATCACTTTTAAAGCAGTGGCCCTTTGAAGAGTACAGACCATTATTCACTTGTTAAATTGTTGAAAATGTTTCTGTGCTCTTCTTGTATGCCTGATTTTTTATTAATTAATTCAAGTGATTATTCACCAAAATTATGTCAGGCACTGTGCTAGATATTGAGAAGAAAATAAAAACATTTCAGCTCTTAAGCTACTTATAGACTAATGAGGGAAACAGACATGTAAACCATTAATTACATCCTATCTAATAAAAGAGAAACATGCAAATTGACCATACCCCTGAACGCTTACCATTGGCTAATCAGCAGGATATGCAAATTAACTGCCAACCAAGATGGCGGCCGGCAGCCAGGCAGCTGAAGCGAACAGGAGGCTTGCTTGCTCCAGTGATGGAGGAAGCCAAGGTTCCCCGCCTGCCGATGCCAGCCTCTGAGCTTGCACTCTAAGCAACTATGTTGCAATTATAGAAGCTAAACAAAACCCAGAAACCTTCTTTCAGCCATCAGAGCTGGAGCGAGCAGGACCGAAACAATGTTGCAATTATAGAACCCAAACAAACCCTAGATTCCTGCTTTCAGCAGCCGAGGCCTCAAGCTGGAGCCGGCCTCAGAGCTAAAGCCGGCTCTCAGTTCCAGTGACAGCCGTAGAAGGTAAATAAATCCCAGAATAAAAAGAAAAAAGAAAAAAAGGAGAGGTTGGGAGGTTCAGTTGCCCACCAGCCTGAAAACGGCCCTCAGCCCCTCACCCAGACTGGCCAGGCACCCCAGTGGGGACCCCCACTCTGAAGGGGGTGTGACCAGCTGCAAACAGCCATCATCCCCTCATCCAGGCTGGCCAGGCACCCAAGCGGGACCCCCACCCTGAAGGGGGTGTGACCAGCTACAAACAAGCCATCATCCCCTCATCCAGGCTGGCCAGGCACCCAAGCGGGACCCCCACCCTGAAGGGGGTGTGACCAGCTGCAAACAGCCATCATCCCCTCATCCAGGCTGGCCAAGCACCCCAGTGGGGACCCCCACCCTGAAGCAACAAGATGGCGGCTAATTTGCATGCTGAAGGCAGGCGGCAGTGAGCAAGGCTGTCTGCGGTCTGGGACCCGGATCTGTGACCCTGCCAGGCGGGGGCCAGCGCTTGAGGCTGTCCACGGTCTGGGACCCGGATCCATGACCTGGCGGGTGGGGCGGGGGGCAGCGCAGGAGGCTGTCTGCTGTCCCATGACCTGGATCTGTGACCCTGCTGGGCGGGGGCTATCACGGGAGGCTGTCCGCTGTCCCGGGACCCGGATCCATGACCTGGCGGGCAGGGGGCAGCGCAGGAGGCTGTCTGCAGTCCGGGACCCGGATCTGTGACCCTGCCGGGCGGGGGGCAGCGCTTGAGGTTGTTCGCGGTCTGGGACCCGGATCCGTGACCTGGCGGGTGGGGGCACCGCAGGAGGCTGTCTGTGGTCCCAGGACCCAGATCCATGACCCTGCTGAGCGGGGGGCAGTGCTTGAGGCTGTCCGTGGTCTGGGACCTGGATCCGTGACCTGGCGGGCGGGGCGGCAGCGCTTGAGGCTGTCCGCGGTCTGGGACCCGGATCCATGTACTCGCGGGCAGGGCGGCAGTGCTTGAGGCTGTCTGCGGTCCCAGGACCCGGATCTGTGACCCTGCCGGGCGGTGGGCAGCACTTGAGGCTGTCCACGGTCCCGGGACCCGGATCCGTGACTCTTCACGGTGGGGAGGCAGCTCGCACAGGGGTGGATTGGCCGGGGTTGGGCAGGGCAGGACGCCTGGCTTCTGCCCAGCCCCAGTCACTCTGTGCAGGTGAGCAGCGCAGAGAGCCTCTGGACAGGGGAGGCAGGCCGGCGGAGGGCGGCCTGTACTCCCACATGGTGGTGGTGACAGCGGTGAGCGCGCCAAGCGGAGCCTGCAGGCTGAGCTGAAGTAGAGCCTGCAGGCCATCATCGCCCAGGAGTGGCTGCGCAAGATCTGCCTTCTGGCCCAGAAGGTGCAGGATCGCAGGGACAGCCACCAGGCGGGCCAGTCTGATGTCCTCCTGGCTGCACCACGGGGGTTTGCGGATCTGCAAAGCCAGAGGCCTCCGGTGTGCACATACCCCCCTGGCGTGCGAACATCCCCCAGCACACTGTCACCCTCCCGCGCCTGCAACAGTTGCAAACCAAGGCGTGCACAAGTTCCCCCCGCCTCTCCACCGCACTTCCATCAACCCTGCATGCCTAACACCCCCACAGGATGTGCACACATCCCCTCTGATGCGCTCACGTCCTTTGGAAAGTGTCTGGGTGTTCTGGGTGCTGAGAGTGGGTGCCTGTGAGATGACAGTGAGAGGGCGGAGTGGTGATGCCCTGTTCCCACGGAGGCCAGTGCAGCTACGAGATCACCTCTGGGGAGTTAATGCAGGTGCTGAGGCAGGAGCAGGTGCAGACAGACACACCTGGTGGGCGCGGGCGGCCCTCTCTGAGGTGCCTTTGGTCAGTGTTCAAGATCAAGAGCCCAGAGGCAGAGAGGAATTCCGTCCTCTCAGTGAAACAGTGGGATAGTCGGGGCGACTGTAGAGGAGGAATGTGCACTTTGGGTGCCAGCAACCATGAGCGAAGGCTGCCCTGACTGAGCCTCGCTTGCTTGGGGCCTAGCGCACTCCTGGCGGGCAGCGGGTGACAGGACATGCTTTTCCGAATTAATGAGAGAAAACGTTGATTCTCCTGCTGCCCACGAAGGTGGAAAGTGAAGTGGGGAGACATGTGGGGAGTGAGCGAGGTTCCCTGTCTGGGAGTTTTAAATCTGCTGTTGGTTTCTTTCACCGCTGACTAGAGATATACAGGGTGTCCCCCCAAAATGTATACACACTTTGAATACCTACTAATTCCAATGGTTTTAAGCATAAGAAAGAAACAACAACGGAGCTGTTATCTGTTAAAAGTGTGGGCACAAACAGGGAGTTGGACATTCCCTGAGGGGTCTCAGATTGGAGAGGGTGAAGGCCAGACTGAGGGGCCCCTTCCCCCCCTACCCAAGTGCATGAATTTTGTGCACTGGGCTACTAGTTATAATATAACTAGAGGCCTGGTGCACAAAAATTTGTGCACTCGGGGGGGTGGGGAGGGGGGTCCCCCAGCCCAGCCTGTGCCCTCTCGCAGTCTGGGACCCCTTGGGAGATAACGACCTGCTGGCTTAGGCCTGCTCCCAGGTGGCAGAGGGCAGGCCCAATCCCTAAGTGCAGCCCCTGGTCAGGCTCAGAGCAGGGGCCGGTTGGGGAGTTGGGGTGCCGCCCCGTGATGCACAGAGCAGGGCGGATCGGGAGGTTGCGATGCCACCCTCAGTCACGCTCAGGGTAGGGCCGATTGGGGGGTTGGGGCACCGCCCCCTGTCACACTCAAGGCAAGGTCGATGGGGAGGTTGCGGCACCACCCCCTGTCATGCACAGAGCAGGGCCGATCAGGGGGTTGGGGCGCTGCTCCCTGTCACTCACAGAGCAGGGCTGATAAGGGGGTTGGGGCGCTGCCCCCTGTCACTCACAGAGCAGGGCCCATCAGGAGGATAGAGGCTCCGTACCCTGTCACGCACAGAGTGGGATAATCAGGGGGTTGAGGAGCTCCCCACGTCACTCACAGAGTAAGGGCGATAGGGGAGATGGGGCACCACCCCCTGTCACACACAGAGCAGGCTGATTGAGGGGTTGGGGCGCTGCACCTTGTCACACTCAGGGCAGTGCCCATGGGGAGTTTATGGCTCATCCCTGTCACACCCCAGAGCTACGCTCCAAGAGGGGGGGGTGGTGGCGCCATCCTTTTATCACCCACAGAGCAGGTCCCGATTCAGGGGGTGGTGGGGCGTCTTTGTTCACACTCGGGGCAGGGCCAATGGAGAGGTTATGGCTCTACCCTTTCACACACAGAGCAGGGCCCGTGGGGGGTCTGGGGGGGGGGGGGTTGGGGCGCCGCACCCTGTCACACACAGAGCAGGGCTGATCAGGGGGTTGGTGCGCTGCACCCTGTCACACACAGAGCCGCAGGGCAATCAGGGGATTGGGGAGCTCCCCCCTATCAGGCACAGAGCAGGGCTGATCAGGGGGTTGTGGCCCCGCCCCCTGTCACACACAGAGCTGCAGGGTGATCAGGGGGTTTGGGCGCTGCCCCCTGTCACGCTGATCCCGGTGCCGGGAGCCTCACTCCTCCGCTGATCCCGGTGCCAGGAGGCATATTACCCTTTTACTATATAGAATAGAGGCCTGGTGCATGGGTGGGGGCCGGCTGGTTTGCCCTGAAGGGTGTCCTGGATCAGGGTGGGGGTCCCCAGTGGGGTGCCTGGCCAGGCTGGCTGAGGGGCTGAGGGCTGTTTTCAGGCTGGTGGGTTGACTGAAGCTCCCAACCGCTCCTTGTTTTCTTTTTTTTTTTTAAATTCTGGGCCAGCTTTAGCTCTGAGGCCTTGCTGCTGAAAACATCGATACAATGTTGCAGTCCGGCTGGCTTTCAGTCCGGCTGGTTTCTGGGGTTTTGTTTAGCTTCTTATTTGCAACATAGTACATAGTTGCTTAGAGTTGCAGCTGAGAGGCCGGCAAGTTAGGCGGGGAACGTTGGAGTCCGCAGTCACGGGAGCAAGCAAGCCTCCCTGCTCTCTTCAGTGCATGGCTGCCGGCCGCCATCTTGGCTGACAGTTAATTTGCATAAGGATACGCTGATTAGCCAATGGGAAGGGTAGCGGTCGTACGCTAATTAGCATGTTTCTCTTTTATTAGTGTAGATAAGTACTATAATGAAGTATGATCTAAATGTTAGGGGACCAAAAAGATAGGCATCTCAATGTGGGTGTCATGGAGGGCTTTCTGGGGGAGGGGTGGCCTGAACTGAGTATTGAAGGAAAAATAAGATGTTCTAGAAAGAGGGAGTATGTATATGCATATAAGTATGAAAGAATATGGCATATTTGCACCATGACCTGTTTTGGGAATTGCCAGTAGGTCAACATGTGTGAAATTTAGGGTGTACATAAGACTGTTAGAAATGCCCTTTTCCCTCTTTCTAGCCTTCCCATATTCCTTTGCCTTTCCCTGTTCTTTTTATATTCTCTTCCCTTCATCCTTAAGTAACTTATCTAAAGATTCCATAGCTTGTGAATGGTAGAACTAGAAATCAAAGCCTTGATTTATCTCTCTGCCTCCAGAGTCTATGCTTCTGCTATGCTATTTTAAAGAGTTTTCATTCTTTTAATAAAGTTTGTCATTATTTTTCTAGAATTTTTGTGAAAATGACTGTCAAGTTGTTTGCTTTACTAAAACAATTTTGATTATTGCATTTGGATTATCTATCTCTATATATAAAAGCCTAAGTGATCATCTGACCTTTCTACCATTTGCCTGGTAGCTATGACACACAATGACCACCAGGGGGCAGACGCTCCGACCAGTAGAGGAGGGAGCTTCACGGAATCAGCAGTGGTTTAGGTTGCTGCTGGGGCACTGTTGGCCCAAATCTACTTCACCTGCATTCCAGAGAGGAGGGAGCCCGATTCTGGGGTATGTCACCCGAGAACCCCCCTCTCACAATCTGGGACCCCTCAGGGGATGTCAGAGAGCCAGTTTCGGCTGATCCCCGCAGGCTGGGCCAAGGGACCCTACCGGTGCACAAATCCATGCACTGGACCTCTAATATTGGATAATAGAATTGGTGCAAGGAGGGTAAGATGTGTTCCACCTTAATTCTATTAAATATACTTTTACTGAATGCAAATGGATATAAACCATTGTACTGGGTATTATTGAAAATACAAAACAAATTACAACCCTGGCTGGTGTGGCTCAGTTGATTAGTGTTGTCACATGCATCAAAAGGTGGTGGGTTTGAGTCCCTGTCAGGGCATATATCCAGGTTTTGGGTTTCATCCAAGGTGGAAGGCAACCGATTGATGTTTCCCTCTTTCCCTTCCTCAAACTAACAACAAAAAAGACAACCTCATTTAAAAAAGCTATATTTCCTCTCCTTAAGAAGCTTACAATCTAATATAGAAAATGATACTTACAGGAAAAAAATTTAATGCAAGACAGCTCATTTAACAGCTGTCTGTTAGGCTTAACACCAGGGTATGGTTCTCAACCTTTTTTGTTTTCATTAGCCTCTAAGGAACCTTTTTATAGCTTTTATTCCTAAGCACTGCCCCCTCCATGAAATTTTAATACCACAGATATACTTACTGTATATCTACTTATGTACTACATGTAGATCTGTGCTTTATACATAAAAATAGTACTCCCTCCCCCGACACGCCCCCGGGAAGTAATAGTTGTCCTCTTGGGGGCAATATTGCCCATGTTGAGAATGTACACACTTGGCTAGACTATCAAAGTCTAAGATTGGCAATTAAATTCTAGTTTCAGAATTTAACAAATATCCACCAAAGATTTAGTATAATTTAAAAATTAAATTTTCTGAGTTAAAAAAAACACCATGGCATTAGATAAAAAAATAAAAAAATTGTGTATATTCATACTGTGTGGCTGAGCTCAGGGTTGCCACTGTGTAACTCCAGGGAAGGATATTCACAATATAGTCTGTAATGGGAAGGGGAGTATGGAAAATAATTTGAAGTTATAACCATGCTGTGGTTAAAAGAGAAACTCAAGTTCATAACTTATTTAATCTTCAGCCCACTCTAATCATCTTAAAATATTTCTAATATTCCTATCCTGCACAAAATTATGTGTTTGTCTTCTGCAATATATAATTAATTCTCTGTGAATTCCTTATTCACAAATTAATTTATATACAGGCCAGAAGTATATACCAACCAGAAAATTCACAGGGTATGCACTCTCATTTTAGTCTTCAATCTAGAACTAAGATTACAAATGATATGCTAATTTTTTACATTCTTTACAAATCAGTTTATCAAAGCTAAAGTGCCCTCTCCAGGACAAAATTAAATTCTCCCGGCCTACGTGCCCAGGAACTGAGGGAGGTCTCCTGCCAACAGCCTGTGAGGAACTGAATCCTTAGCAAGGAACTGAAAGCCTTGGTTCAAAAGCCTATGAGCTTTTAACCAAAGAACTTAAAGGGTGTCCCAAAATTCACGCAAGAAGTAATTTTGATAGAAAACACAGGTTTATAATTAAAAATTGTAAATTTTTTATTGATTCATAAAGTATATAGTATAGGGTTATGTATGGAATAGCACATCGGGTAAATGGCCTCCACGGCTTTGCTGGCACATATGCAAAGCCATGGACTTCATTGGTCTTCATTGTCCCTGCTCCTGGGCCATAATTGGTACTTGGTAATGCTTATCAAATTGAAGGGATTGAAATCAAAGGGCAACAGATACTAGAATCTGATTCAATAAACCAAGTAAAATTAGGCTTTTATTTGTTGTTGTTGTTGTTGTTGTTGTTAATGCTCACGCAAAATTCAAATCTTGCGTGAATTTTGGGACACCCTTTATATGCATACATAAGACACAGACAATAGTGAGGTGAAGGCCTGGGGAGAAGGTGGGAGTGGGGAAGAGGAGCTCAATGAGGGGGGAAAGAGGACATCTGTAATACTTTCAACAATAAAGATTAAAAAAAAAACAAAAACTAAAGAACCAAAAAAAAAAAAAAAGCCAATGAGGATATGAGGAGCTCAATCCTGCCAATAACCACGTGAGCATACATCAAAGTGACTCTTCCAGCAGTCAAGCACTCAGGTGAGATTGCAGCCCTGGCTAACACCTTGTTTGTATTCTTGTAAGAGGCCCTGAGACAGAGGACCCAGCTAAGCCACACCCAGATTCTGACCCACAGACACTCTAAGATAATAAATGTTTGTTGTTGTTATTTTAAAAAATTGAACTCTCCTTCACTCTAACCAAAATATCTCCCTTTAAATGGACAAACATAAATTGAGATACAAATTTCTAATAAATGATGCAAAAGGTCAACTTTATTTGTAATTGAAATCTAAATTAACAAGATTCGATTTTTACCTGCCAAAATAGTAGAGATTTTATAAAATGCTAATACTAATTTTGATGGGAAAGAAGCAGGGACAGAATGATAGCTTATAAGAGTACAAATTGGTACAGTTTTTCTAGAGGGCAATTTGTAAGTAAGAAAAATCTTAAAAATGAGCATACCTTTTGATCCAGAATTAATTCTTCACTAATAACTTAACCTAATGAAATTTGCACCAAAATCTAGCTGCAAAATGTTCCAGGAATGAGTTGGTTAAACAAATTACAATATAGGTGCTGGCTGGGTTGCTCAGTTTGTTGGAGCATCATCTCCTACAACGAAAAGGTTGCAGATTTGATTCCCAGTCAGGGCACATACCTAGGCTTCAGGTTAGATTCCTGGTTGGGCATATATGGGAGGCAACCTATCCATGTTTCTCTCTCTCCCTTCCTCTTTCTCTGAAACTAATAAACACATCCTCAGGTCAGGATTAAAAAATATAATATAAAAATAAAAAACTATGCTACCATTTAAAATGATATTATAGAAAAACAGGAATTAGTCTAGAAAAATGGTCATGATATGTGGTTAACAGGGGGGAAAAATGGCAGTTACAAAGCAGTGTTAGAGGATAGTCCTATGGTGTATATGTGCATTTGCATGAACGATTTAAGGGGATTTTAAAAACTTTATGAAGTTTTAATTTACATATCCTAAGATGCACACATTTAAAATGTACAATTCAATGATTTTAAATAAGCTTACAGAATTGTGCAACCATCATATTCAGTTAAAGGGAGTTTTTTTTTCTTATTTATCCATATTTTCTTATACTTCTACAATAGGTGTGTATAACTGATACTTTTTAAAGTTAAATTCCTTCTTCACTATTGACTTCTCAAAAAAGAAAAAAACAGGCAAAATATGAATTGCCAAAATAATTATAATGGCAGTTAAAAGGTTTTCTAAAGAACAAAAGAGTTGGCAAGTGAACACATGTTAATTCTCATAGAGAGATTGAAGACTTACAGAGATTGAAGGACCTGCTTTCAGTTTGTATGTGTACCTGTTTACAGGGGTTTTACTCTTTTACCCCCACTGACCCTCTTTCTCTCTGACCTTTTTGATGCTTTCAACACATTTCAACTTAAAGGAATAAGGAATTTTAGTTCTGGAGCCGTTACAATTTCTAATTCAACTTTAATTCTTAAAAGAAAATGGAATTAGCCTGGCCGTTGTTGCTCAGTGTTTGAGCATTGACCCAGGAACCAAGAGGTCACCAGTTTGATTCCCCGGTCAGGGGTCAGGGCACGTGTCTGGGTTGCCGGCTTGATCCCTAGTAGGGGGATTCTCTTATCATTGATGTTTCTATCTCTCTCTCCCTCTCCCTTCCTCTCTGAAATCAATAAAAACATATTTTTTAAAAAGTAAATGGAATTAGGCTTGATAAACATAAAAAATGAATTTTAAAAAATAAATAGAAACATGGAATCAGAAAAAAATAATGGAATGGATTGCTTTTTGAAGCAATAACCAGTTGTTTTGGCTATGGAAACTATAGGATCTGTACCAAGTAAACACTGGTTTCTTGGGCAAAACCACAGTAATATTCCACCTTTAAACATCTTATGCCCTCATTGAGAGATCAGATCTAAAAATGCCCTAAAAATAGGGATGAGATTTGAAATTTTCTAAAGTTTTATCCCACCCAAACACATTTTGCTTTACAGAAATAAAAATAGAACGTATACTTCTGTTTCACTGCTAGTATGTAAGCTAGTGCTGGAATTAACATGAGAATATTTGAGAGGAGAGTGAAATGTCAGGGAAAAATAAAATCCAAAGATACATTTTTCACACAGTAGGATTACAGAATATTGTGAAATGAAATACTAGTTTTATCTACTTCAATCTCTTTATTTTATGAATGAAAACATTGAATGATTATAGTTTGCCCATGATGGTTTTATTAGTTAATGTCAAAAAGCTTAAATCAAAACCCTCATTCTTTCTTCTTAATCTACTGCTATCTTCTTTTAATCCTTGCATATATTATAGGCAATATAATACAGGCTCTGGAACCAAAGTGTTTGGTTTCAAATTCTGGGTTATCACCTGTCGAGTAACACTCCCTCCACGTTCTGCGTGGAGTAGGGTTCGGTATCTGAAAGTGGAGCCGCACAACAAATGAAAGAAAAAGACACGAGATAATTTTGCAATATTGGGGGACCAGGCGGGCAAGTCCCGAAGGACTTCCTCTCTGTGCTTAGGTCTCACCAAGCTTTTATTGATCTGGGATGCACTCATAGCATAGCCCTTAGGCAGGTGACCCCATTAACAGGCAGACTAGCCCATCAGCAAGGATTTACATAATAATATATGGGAATTAAGGGAACTAAGGTGAAGATGCTTCAGCTATTATTACCTAAATTAACTGGGTGGTTCCTAGATTAACTGGGTGGTGCAGTTCTGACCTTTGCTAGGACTTCAAAGGTTACTAGCTTTTGGGGGTCTCTGTTTAAACTCAGCTAGTGAAGACAATGAATGGACTCCGGCAATCACCTACCTAGCTAGATAATCTTGGGTAAGTCAATTTTTAATCATTCTCAGTCTCATCTGTAAAGTGGAAGAACTAACATAATTTACTTCTTAGGAGTTTGTGGAGATTCAGATATTAATATGCAAACTGCTTAATATGGTGCCTGGTACGTAGTAAGCATTAGATAAACATTAGCTATTTATTATTCAGTGTAAATAAAGTTTTTAAATGATAACATGATAGGCAGGAGTGTGACAAAAGAATTATGGAACAAAGGGTCAAAGAAGTTGAATTTATGTGTGGAGGTGGGAAAGAAAGTATAAACCAGGAAACAAACTAGGATTGAGTTACGTAGAGCAAGATAATCAGAAGGAAACTGGATCAGGGACTAAAATCACTGTAGAGATCTGAGCTATGGAAGAATTGGTAGCGCTGGGTCTTAGTAGTAATAGGCTTCAAAAACCCAGGATTCCTGTGTCAGAGAGAGAGAGAGAGAGAGAGAGAGAGAGCGAGCTAGCCAGTTTTATGCACTTGTCTGCCCAGGGCAACTAAAGAAAAGTGAAAGGGCGAGGGCTAGGCCCTCCACCTTGCCCAGGGTAAGGGCTAGGCCCTCCACCTTGCCCCAGGGTAAGGGCTACGCCCTCCACCTTGCCCCAGGGTAAGTGCTCCATCTTACCTTGGCCACGTGCTTGGCAAGGAGCTTCTTCCTGGAAGTCTAAGCCTCTGCTAGCCACACCCAGGAACAAGACACTGACTTGTGCCTGGCCAATCGGCAGAGCACAGTCCTTTCTCCTCCCCTTCCTCCAACTCCCCCTATATAACCCGTCTCCACACAGGGTTATCTCTCTCTGCTTCCTGCTGCTGTGTCGGCAAGGTGGGGGAGCCGAGCTAGCTCGA
>NW_005871089.1:3237514-3245072 GCF_000147115.1 Myotis lucifugus | reverse complement strand
ATAAAACCGCGAGAAAAACCTCTACGAAACCCACCACAAAAAGAAAATGCAACTTCCCCTTTTGACCGGTGGCTATAAATATTGAAAGCCGTCTCCTCAGCTAGCTTTTGAAAATTTGAAATTTCCTTACCTTTCTCATATAAACACAAAAAAATCGCAATTTGTGCCAGGCCCAACCCCACCAGACCCCGAAAAGTGATTTTCCGTACTCACTCCACACCCCTAAATGCCATCGAACAAAGAAACAATCGGAGACCCCCTGGGTTGGCGAATCAGCTCTGGCTCACGATTTATAACATCTAATTTCCCCCTATTTTCTCAAATGGGGGGGGGAGAGGGCGGGGGCTGGCCGAGCCACTGTGCCGGCTTGGGCACCCCCAGAGCGAACATAGGAAGTGGGGCAGGGGGGCCTGGGGCGGAAGTCAGGTGAGGGTCCCGGCTGCCCGTGGCAGCGGTCAGGCCTGACTCCCGCGGTGGCCCACATTTTTTTTGGTTGATTTTTCTTTGTTAAATGGCATTTAAATATATAAAATAAATATCAAAAATATAAATCTTTGTTTTACTATGGTTGCAAATATCAAAAAATTTCTATATGTGACACGGCACCAGAGTAAGTTAGAGTTTTTCAAAATGCTGACACACCGAGCTCAAAAGGTTCTCCATCACTGGGCTAAGATCTAGGCCGCTTCTGGCTGTAAGTCCCAGACAATGTAAAACATCTGAAAGATCCATGAAAAGAACTCTGATTTATTAAGTCTTGTCTATGTGTTATGCGCGCTTGTCTGTTGATTGTTGTTTTATCTGTCTTTTTTGTTTGGTTTAATTTGTTTATTGTTAGTCTATTAAGCATACCTTTAATTTGTCTTCATAGAAAAGAAACAGTAGCCGAAACCAGTTTGGCTCAGTGGATGGAGCGTCGGCCTGCGGACTGAAGGGTCCCAGGTTCGATTCCGGTCAAGGGCATGTACCTGGGTTTCGGGCACATCCCCGGTGGGAGATGTGCAGGAGGCAGCTGATCGATGTTTCTCTCATCATCGATGTTTCTAACTCTCTATCTCTCTCCCTTCCTCTCTGTAAAAAATCAATAAAATATATTAAAAAAAAAAAAAAAAAGAAAGAAAAGAAACAGGAGGTGGCCAGGCCGTTACTAAATTTCCCCAGAGCAAACAGAATGTGGGGGTGGGGAGAAAGAATATGAGCGGTACACGTGGCCGATAACACAGGTCCTAAGAAAATTCCCTAGACAAAGGGAGGTAACTAAAAAAGGCCCCAGCCCATTAATTTCTAGGTCTGTTAGTAATCCTGTTAAATGGAGCCCACTCTCAGGAGCATTCTTAAAAGTCTCATTTTCGCTATGTTTTTATTTCCCAGTCCGTCATTTGAAATTTGAACAAATGAGACATTTCTCACAATTTAGGGATACCATCTGGGACTTCTATACCCTTGAAGAGAAAAAGGCTAGTTCAAGGGGGAGGCGCCCCACACGATTTTGGGTGGCCTCTTGGCCTAAGCTCCATCTCTTCACGGATGCTATGGGATAGGACCAAGACTGGGTTTTTTTGGAAGATGGCGAAAATGACACAAGGAAAATATACAGGCTGTGTCATTCCAAAGTTGCCTCACAGGTTCCGGGGCACTCCTGTTTTTATAAAGAAAAATAAAGTAATACTTTAACATTAAAGCCACTGAAAGCCAGTAAGTTATCTGTTACAAAATTTGCCAAGGAAAATGCCTTGGGTAATAATAATTGGCTTTAAAATCTCAAAGTTGTTAAAACATAATAAATAGATGTAACTAAAATGAAGGATTTGTAATAAAGCTTTTCAGTAATAATTATAAATATATTAATAATGAAAGTCCAGTCACTCACAAGAAGACTGACTGTACTCTCTATTAGAGAAAAGGGCCAGTCGCCCTTCTCCCTGTAAAGACAGAGAAGCTGCAGCAGTTAGATGTTATCTCTAAGGAAGAATGTAGCAGTTTCAATCCAAGCGGCTAGAGGCCTGGGAACAGGCTGCAGGGCCTGCTCCCTCCTCCCACTGCCTTTTCTCCAGCCTCATATGCCTATACATAATTTTCCAAAGTCCTTGGTAACTTAAAGACTTTAGAACATTACTGGATTAAATAATAAACATCTAAATATTCCAACAAGTTTTAAGTTCACCTGATTTTACCTTTTACTACAGAAAATCTAAAAATATATTTCTTAAAGATGAGAATGTTCATAAATATCAATCTAAGAAATGCTAGCTGTTTACTTTTAATTATCATTGGAAATTAAGGTTTAAATATTGTATGGTTTTAATAATAGAAGGCATGGACATATATTTTAAAAGAAAAAGAAGAAAAAGGTCTGTGCAAGTTGCTGAAGGTATATACAAGTTGATGACAGAAAGAAAGAATATTAGAGTGGAAATACTATCGCTTCTCGGCCTTTTGGCTAAGATCAAGTGTAGAGTGGAAATACTTACTGGAAGGTCTAAGGCAGCCGTGGGCAAACTACAGCCCGCGGGCCGGATCCGGCCCGCTTGAAATGAATAAAACTAAAAAAAAAAAAAAAAGACCGTACCCTTTTATGTAATGATGTTTACTTTGAATTTATATTAGTTCACACAAACACTCCATCCATGCTTTTGTTCCGGCCCTCCGGTCCAGTTTAAGAACCCATTGTGGCCCTCGAGTCAAAAAGTTTGCCCACCCCTGGTCTAAGGCATGGTTATGCATTTTTGAAGGACATAGAAAGAAGGTTTGAAGGCTAATTTGAAAATGTGAAATTTGTGAAGGTTGTGTATGTGATGAGAAGGAAAAGAGAAATGTTGAAAGAGAGAAATGAGTTCTAAAGTTAACTATTTGCAAGAGTTGTAAAAGGGTCATAAAATCTCAAGGAAGTTTAAACAAAGACTAGACTACTACCCTTATCTCCCCTGCCAAGGACAGAGTAAATGGTTAATACAGAAAGGGAGGGCAGGACAAGGTGGCTGAATACTTCTTAAGCAAAACCAGAATATTCAGCAGTGGAATTTCAAAACAGAAGCATACATAATGTCTCTGACCCCCATCCAGCCTGCTCTACATCTGTACTTCATGGGTCAAATGTATAGGTTTGCTTACCTTGCTTTTTCAATAAAGGTGCATACTTTAATGAATTAATAAGTTAGCTTTTCACAATATAATCAAGGTCTCATATAAACTCAGTTATATGAGAAGTCAATATTTTATGAGCAACCTGGTTTTAGTAAAGTCCAAAGTAAAATTTGCATACCTATGCAAATAAGCACTAGTAAAAAATAATGCTGTTTAGAAGTAAATTTAAGCTTAAAAGGGAGAGATTTTAAAATCTCTTCTGCTACTATTTACAAAGTAAACTAAAAGTTATTATTCAAGCATTAAATCTCACCATTAATGAGACACCATAAGTAAAAAGAAAGTTACTTTTACTTGAGATGTATGCATTGCAGTATTGGCCAGCATGTTTCTCTCCTATCTGTTTTTCTGAAAAACAACCAAGTTGGTTGTTCTGTTTAAAAGAAAGTAAAAGTCTTTAATGTAGTGATTTATGGCAAGCCTACAGGAAAAGCACACTTTAGCAATGCTTACCCAATTAGAAAAGAAACTCCATAAATAGGGCTTCAAAATTGCTCTGAGAAAGGTACAGAAAGAAACGCCTTTCAAATATCTAGGAACCATAATTGAAAATCAATGTATTAGGCTTCAAAAAGATAGAAATACAAAAGAATTGCCTTAAGACCTTAAATGAATTTTAGAAATTATTAGAGGACATTAATTAGTTAAGACCTTATCTAAAAATCTCTAAGGGAGAAATGACAAATTTATTCAATATACTTAGGGGTGACTCTAATCTTTCCTTGCCTCGAACATTAACAGACGAAGCTAGGAAAGAGTTACTAAGAACTGAGCAGGCAATCTCCTCAGGCCAAGTAGCATGGGTACAGTCTGATTGCCTTTATGAGGATCGATTAATCCTACTGCAAATAGTCCCACTGGAGTCATTTTCAAAAATAAAAACTCTCCTACTATTATTAAGTTGGTCCACCTAGGGCCGTGGTCGGCAAACTGCTGCTCACGAGCCACATGCGGCTCTTTGGCCCCTTGAGTGTGGCTCTTCCACAAAATACCACAAAATACCCACGTGCGGGCGCGCACGTACAGTGCAATTGAAACTTCGTGGCCCATGCGCAGAAGTTGGTATTTTGTGGAAGAGCCACACTCAAGGGGCCAAAGAGCCGCATGTGGCTCGCAAGCTGCAGTTTGCCGACCACTGACTTAGGGCATCAATCTTCTAAAACTGTGGTTACATATATAGAACTCATGGCTCAATTAATATCTCAACTCAGAAAGCGCTGCAGGCAGCTTAGAGGAGAAGAACCCCAATACATCTATCTTCCCCTCACTGGGAAGCAATTAGAAATGTTATTTCAGACTGATTTGAATTGGCAAATTGGACTAAGTGGATATTCAGGGGAACTTAGTTGTCACCTACTAAAAAAACAAATTACTACAATTTTTATATTACACCCCTATTATTATACCAAAAAAAAAAATAGTAGGCAGGAACCTATTTCTGGAGCATTAACTGTTTTTACTGATGGTTCATCTAATGGTAAAGCTGCTTATCATGCAATGAATTCAGACCGATTCATCCAGACCAGTCACATTTCTGTGCAAAGAATTGAATTAGAAGCTATCAGGGCTGCATTGCAGGATTTCCAAGAGCCTCTTAATATTATTTCTGATTCTGCCTATGCTGCTGGCCTGGTAAATAGAATTGAGACTGCTTGATTAAAATGGCTCAGTGACCAAAGCTTATTTATACTATTTAAGCAGGTACTGAAAATTGTACAGCAAAGACAATACCCCTTTTATATTACTCATATCAGGGCTCATACCACTCTGCTTGGTCCTTTAACAAAAGGAAATGCATAAGCCGATCAATTGGTTGCTTTATTAAAACAGGCCACAGAATCTCATCAGCTTTTACATCAGCCTGCCAAAATATTGTCTAAACAATTCTCAATCTCTCAACAGCAGGCAAAACCGATTATCAAGGAATGTCCCACTTGCATGTTACATCTGCCTCAAGGGCCTAATACAGGAATTAACCCTCCAGGATTGATAAGGGACCATATCTGGCAAATGGATGTAACACACTAAACACATTATACTCCTTTTGGACACCTGGGGGCATTGAATGTCTCTGTAGACACTTTTTCAAAGGTCCTATGGGCCACTGCATCTACAGAGGAAATGGTGAAACAGGTCATTAATCATTGCCTAGCTGCTTTTGCTGTTATGGGAATTCTAAAAAAATTATAAAAAACTGACAATAAATCTATATACACAAATTCATTTCCAGCAATTTTGTACAAAATGGAAAATTCAACACATTACGGGAATGCCATACAATTCCCAAGGACAGGCAATTATAGAACGTCAACATCAGTGGCTAAAATCCCAACTTGAAAAACAAAAAGGGGAATAGTGATGCTGGAGAAATCTCCTGTAAGTAGACTACACCAAGCCTTAATTACTTTAAAATTTTTCACTTATAACCCTGATGGCAAGACACCTATGGAATTACACTGGTGTCAGAATAAGCCAAAGGAAAATGGTGTGGTTAAATGGAAAGATCCCGAGTCTGGTTTATGGAAGGGTCCTGACACTTTGTTAACCTTTGGTCGAAGATATGCTTGTGTATTTCCAGAAAACTCTTCCAAGCCTGTGTGGATTCCAGCAAGAAACATTAAACTCCAACATGGATCCGAGAGAGGAACTGACCAGACTAATGAGGACCTTGCAGATGGAGCCTCACCCTGTACCTGTGGCTGCAGACAGACAACTACTCCAGCCCCAAATAGCAGTAGCCCCAAGCAACATGCTGAAGATAAGGAATGGGAGGAGAATGAGACAGAGGAGAAACAGTCCAGAGATAACTTGGAGGATGGTGAAGAAGCCTTGCCATGCTAGCAGTCATCAGTTGTGTGATGGTACAGGTTGCCCTGGACAAAGCCAGAGAAGGTCGGACCTGCATTGTCATTGCCCACCGTTTGTCCACCATCCAGAACTCAAATATCATTGCTGTCATGTCACAGGGGACAGTGATTGAGAAGGGGACCCATAAAGAAATGATGGCCCAGAAAGGAGCCTACTACAAACTAGTTCCTTAGATGCCTGGCAGCAATTTAAAAAGGACATGAAAGAATTTAATCCCTTTCACTGGATCTCCTTACATCTGCCTCTTAGTATAACCACTATTGTCTGTCTCATTCTTGTTCTTATATGTTTATTTCTAGTCTGCAGATGCGGAATGAAGAGTCTTAAAAGGACTCAAGCTCTACAGACATCATGCACTTTTCAAGATTTATTAAGAAAACAAAAAAGGGGGAGATGTGGGCAGCCACTCACTGCCGATATATCATGAGAGTGCACCAAGGAACACAGAAGGCTGATAGACCTTGGTTGTTAGCAGGGCTGATGCTAAGCACCATTGTTTGTGTTGAGATAGTGGTGGCTTGAAGCAATTTTCTGTCCTAATAGCCTCAAAGTAAATGTTTACTGGACCTTACTAATTTTTACTGATCTTTATTGACCTTAGAGATGGTCTGTCTGCTATCTGTTTGCTGTGCTTTACTGAGGGCAAGATGTGTATCTAAAACTGAATAAAAAGCAGTTAAGGCCAGGTTTTGATGTGCCTCTTCAAGAAACAAGGTCTCCACCTGGCCCCCCATGCTTTCTAAATTCATATTTCTTGTATAGCATTTTCATTTGTGTGTTGGCCCCTCCTTCAGATCCTGAACCCCACTGTGAAGACTATGGCAATAATTGAAAAACAAAATAAAAATCCTTTACCTATACACACAAAAAATTGCAGACCCTCATACTTCCAGAATCTATTGGATCAGAATTTTTCATATTAATAAACTGATGAAGAATGGCATTTTAGGAATTTAACCTATAGGTGTGCAGTATGAGGAGAGAAAATAGAGTCTGAAGTAAGGCTTGATTTTTAAAAAATATATATTTTTATTGATTTTAGAGAGGAAGGGAGAGGGAGAGCAAAACCTCAATGATGAGAGAGAATCATCATTGATTGGCTGCCTCCTGCATGCCCCCAACTGGGGATTGATCCTGTAGCCTGGGCATGTGTCCTGATCGGGAATTGAACTGTGACTTCCTGGAGCCATGCTGGCTGGGCTGATTTTTTTTTTGCTACTTCTCTTTTCCTTTTTTTTTTTTTTAAATATATTTTATTGATTTTTTACAGCGAGGAAGGGAGAGGGATAGAGAGTTAGAAACACCAATGAGAGAGGAACATCGATCAGCTGCCTCCTGCATACCCCCCACTGGGGATATGCCCGCAACCAAGGTACATGCCCTTGACTGGAATCGAACCCGGGACTCTCTGGTCCACAGGCCGATGCTCTATCCACTGAGCCAAACTGGTTAGGGCTCTCTTTTCCTTTTAATTAAAAAATTTTATGTATATCCCATTTATTTATACATATAGTTTTTTCATCTTTAAAATTTTATGTATGTATAT
>NW_005871089.1:3226465-3237414 GCF_000147115.1 Myotis lucifugus | reverse complement strand
GTATATAGAATTTATAATATGTACAATTGTTATTACCTTTAAAAATTTATATATAATAGTTACATATAATTTGCTTTGTATGTGTATATAAATGTTATATATATAGGTTGCCCCCAAAAATATATACACACCTTAAAAGCTAATTCTATTACATTTTGAAAATGAAATGTATTATAATAAACACTGCATTTATATATCAAGTATGTATATTTTCTTGGAACGTCCTGTATATTGTATAATTCTACATATAATTATTTTTTCATCTTAAATTTTTTTTATCTTTGACACTTTTCCATACTGATTCATAAAGAGGTTCCTTATTCTTGCTTAATTGTATTCCATTGATTGAATAAATGGTTATTTATTTTTCAGTATCTATGTTAGACATTTAAGTTGTTTACAATTTACTTTTACCAATACTGTATGTTATCCTACAATGAATGACTGCATATCTAAATTACTTCTGCTACACATATCTGTGAGATTAAATTCCTATAAATTAAATTGCTGGGTCAAAAAGAATAAGCACATTTTAAACATTTAAACTTACTGTCAAATTGCCTTGGACAGAGGTGTACAAATTTACATTCTCCACTCTAAGACTGTGATATCAAAAATTTTAAATTTGCCTATGTGGTAGATGAAAAATAGTAGTACATTGCTGATGAAGTTGAGCACATTTTAATATATTCAGGAACCATTTGGATTTCATTTTCTGTGAGCCATCTGTAATCATATTGTAACTGAACAAAAATAAATGGAGGTTCAGCTGCCTGCCACAATAAAAGCCAAACTTGTGAGGCAGGTGCTGGTGCTAAAGGAAATAGTTTTATTCAGGAGTCACACAACCTGGGAGAAAGGCAGACTCCCATCTCAAAGACCAAGTCTCATCTCACCTTGTCTCAAAGATCATTTCCTTCCTGCTCAAGCCTACTGATCTTATAGTGATAGGGAGGGGCGGTTGTTGTTTTTTCTATCCAATTATCTTGCTAACTTTTGGCATACTCAGGGCCCTAGCTATTCATCTTTCCAGCTTTTGGTGAGCTCAGTGTAAGAACCCTCCCTTCCCCACCACCATCTTGGCCAATGGGGCAGACTCCCTGGTGCTATCTACAATAACAACCCCCCGCTTCAAAACTCGGACCCTTGTAATCTTATTTGGGCTTCCAAATAAGACCTATTATGAAGACAAATAACCAAGTGTTTAGTGAGGGGTTGTATCTGGGGCTCCTTGGGGAAATAGTAATAGGTCGGGAGATGTCTAGGGGAGCCCCTGGGTCACCCTTTAATTCCCCACCTTGTCTTGACCCTTGTAATCTTACAAGGGTAAATGGATGAAGGTCTCATCTTCTGTAGGTTCTTCCTGCTGTCAAAAGGCACAGTCTTACCTATACCTGGATCCAGAGATTCTTACTATCTATTAAAAGAAGAAGAATGAAGGGGAGCCTTTACATGAGGGAGGAGGATTACTGTCTTTGGAAGGTGACATATGCAGTGTCTGGAGGATGGCACTGCTGAACAGTGAAACTGGTAGACTGCTTCATATGTCAAGAGATGGTGTTGCCAATGGGCTTCCAAATAAGACTTATTATGAAGACAAATAACCAAGTGTTTAGTGAGGGGTATGCTTAGTAGTGCATGGGAATTGTAGTGAAATCAGAAACTGGAAAGACTTAAGGATCCAGGGCTTTGGGTGGCACACCAACAGCAGGATAAATTTGCTGAGGAAGCCACTGTATGGGAAATGCAAAATGAAATAGAAAGTAAGATTGCCACTTAGCTTTGGGAGGCAGTGTCCCTTTTCAAAAGAGAAATTTTAAACCTCCTTCAGGAGTGCAGGTCCAGCTTTCCCTTGAAGTATCAACAGCAGCAACAAGATCAGAGTCTTCCTCAGGTGGCACCTGCTTTGTCCATGTGTGATGGATCCAAGGCTTGATTCCTGTGAGTTTTAGGGAAGAGTGTGTTGTCAGCAGGACATCATAGGGATCAGTCCATTGATCAGTTGACTGCTGTTCAAGATCTTGAGTCTTCCAGGTCTTTAGTAAGACGTGGTCTCCTGTCTGGAACGCGTATAAGAGTCGTCAGACAGGTGGATGGATCTGCAATGAGCAAACTTGTGCAAAATTATTAGTGTTTGCCCTAGATGTTGTACATATTGTTTAATTTTTGATTCGTGTTATAAATCTAAAGGGGGTGTCCCTAAAACAGACACTTGGAAGGGTCTCCCATAAACTATTTCAAAGGGGCTTAATTTAAGCCCACTTCACGGTGCTTACCCTACTCCAGAACAAGGCCATAGGGAGTGCCTGGTTCCACTTCAAATGTGTTTTCTGGCATATTTTAGCCAGTGTCTTCTTTATTGTGTGATTCATTTTCTCATTCCTCCCTGTAGATTGGTGTCTCCAAGATGCATGTAGTTTCCATTAAATCTCTAGTGCCTATCCTATCTTCTAGGTGATTTCTGAAGTGAACAATGGTCCATTGTCACTTTGAATACAGCAAGAAAGTCCAAACCTAGGAATTATTTTTTTTGAGTAGAAATTTTGCTACCTCAGTTCCCTTCTCAGTTCTAGTGGTGCATGCCTCTACCCATCCAGGAAAAGTGTCTACGAAAACTAATAAAAACTTAAAGTTTCCTATGGCTTTAGGTATCTGTGTAAAGTCAATTTGTCAGTCCTCAAATGGGCATATCCCTTTATATTGTATTCACTTTCCTGTTTGGACATGTTCTGTCAGGATTGTTTTTGGTGCATATCTGACAGGCTTGGATAATCTTCTGAATGGTCCTTTGTAAATGAGGGCCCTTCAAATGTGGTCTAATGAGGTCCATTAAAGCATCCCTTCTGTAATGGGTCACTTCATGTAGGTGTGAGGATGGAATATACTAGAGCTTCAGGGAGTAAGACCATAGCATGGGTATTGATCTTTCATATAGAACTAGGGTCAGTGTTATTTATTTTTTTATTTTAGGGTCAGTGTTAGAGAATCCCCATTCATGGGCCTGTTCCTCATCTCATTCTGTGTAATGGGGTTCAAATTCTGACAAGTCCAGTTGGGGAATTAAAGCCCCAAGAAGAAGCAGCTCTCGGGGCAGCTTGTCTTGCTGCTTTATGGCAGTTTAGTTTCCCTGGATTGAGAACCTTTCTTCTGGTGTCCTGGGCAGTGCACTATGGCAATCTGGTTCAGTAGATTCACTGCCTCTAGAAATTTTTAAATCTCTTTTGCATACTTGATGTCCTTATTCCCTGAGGTTAAGAGCCCTCTTTATTTCTCTGGAATTTTCCAGTCACTCCAGTAATTGTCACCACAGCTGAACTTTTTCTGGTTAGTTTTGTCGTTAGCGCTGAGTATGTTGCTCCCATATCTACTAGGACGTCAATTAGATTGTTCCCCACTGTCAGTTGTATCTGGGGCTCCTTGGGGAAATAGTAATAGGTCGGGAGATGTCTAGGGGAGCCCCTGGGCCTCCTCATTCACCATCAAATTCGTCATTCCTTTCTAACATTTCTCGGCGAGAGTTTCTATTCTTTTTATTTTTCTTTGTAAGTTTTGAGCAGTCCTTTCTCCAATGGCCTTCCTCTTTGCAATATGTATATTGATTGGTACCTAGTGGGTCTTTCCCTTTTCTTTTCATGTCCCACCTTTCCTTCTGGTTTTCCTGCACTGTTTCTAAGAAAATGATGGCCTGCTTTAATTTCCTTGTTTCCCAGGCATGGTAAACTTTCAAGGCTGTGTCCACCAGCTGGGAGGGATTAATTCCCAATGCCCCATCAAATTTTGGAGCTTTTTTCTGATATTCGGGGCACTTTGCCCAAAAAGACATGTTTACCATCTGGACATTTTCTGGTGCCTGTGGGTCAGCATTAGTGTGCTTTCAATAGGCCTGATAGATCCTTTCTAAAAATTTTAGAAGGATCTTGGCTTTATTCCTGTTGAATGGCCTTATCATATTCAGGCTCTTTTGTTTAGGTACCCCTTTCCTAAATCCTTCCAATATACACCTTTTGTAATGTTCTATGGAGGCTAGGTCTCACTATTTGGGTCCCACTTGGGCTCTGTCAAGGAATTGCCCTGGCTGGGTTGGGGGTCCTGTTGGGAATCTCTTGATAGA
Organism: Myotis lucifugus; assembly: GCF_000147115.1. Lineage (NCBI taxonomy): Eukaryota > Metazoa > Chordata > Mammalia > Chiroptera > Vespertilionidae > Myotis > Myotis lucifugus. Next base: position 3,233,303 of record NW_005871089.1, on the reverse strand, counting down.
GGTGATGAGCCTCTTCACCAGCCTTATCTATAACTAGCCACCTTTTTATCTGCCATTAGCAGGATGTTAAGGAGAGCCGGTATGTCTGCTTAGTTTGAATGGTGAGTGGCAAAAATGGAGGTGATAAGATCCACTATTTTCTGAGGATTCTCCCAAATATGAGTGGTTGAAATTCTTCCAATTTAGTAAATCTGAACTAGAAAATGGACTTTGGGCCCAATAGTAGCCAGCAAGCTGGCCTTCCTGGTTTATTCTGCCTGTAGGCTGTTACCTCAAAGGGAATTGTCCTGCTCTGAATAGGGATGTTCCTTGGCAAAATTGAGTACCCTGTCAGATCTTTGAGTGGGAGTCCATTCCTTGATCATACAGGGATGGGGTTGTCCCCTCTCTGGGCCTTATCTCAGGGATATCTAGCAGTGGAGGTGGTGGCCGGGAAAATCTTCCTGCTGCTAATCCTGGGTCTCCTGGGTTCAGGGCATTAAAGAGACTCATCTCATTTTCCTTTTCTTCCTGTGTCTTACTATCAGGGAGGGGGTTTAAGCCAATTCATTTGTCTGCATCATTAGGTCGTTTTCTTCCTTTGCTGAATCCTTATTCAATGTAAAGACATAAACACCCGGACATAAGGGATTTTGTCTCATTTCCCTGACTATTGGCAAAACAATTCCAACTGTATGATGGTGTAGTAACTTAAGGAACCATTTCTGGGCCATTTTCCTCATAAAGTAAACACAGGCCAAGCAGTGTTATAATAGAAAACTAATTCCTTCTTAGTCATTGGATCATAGCTGTACATGAACCTATCTGCTAAAATTTGACCCAGTGGGCTCCCTTCAGGAGTCAAAACAGAACAACCCCCAATGACACGAAAGTACAAACCCAAAACCATAACCATAGCAAGACCCCCAGACAAAGTGGGAACATATGAAGAAAACTTGAATTTATAATTCCATGCGTCCAAATGAGTGCTCACAAGTGCCAAACAATACAGCAAGTGGTCCTAACAGGACCCAAATGACATGAAGCCCAAGTGGCATGAAACCCAAGTGGCAGGAATGGAAGACCCTCAGTGTGCACATCAGTTTGACTTACCAGTATTGGAGTTCTTCTGCTCCCCCAAAACCCCATTCCTTTTACCAGCCAAGTGTTTCAGGTGGCTGACTCCTTGAGAAGGAGTGCAGGGGAATTTCTCAAGAAAAGCTCTCAACAGTTGCTGAGAAATCCTGCTCCCATAGTTAGCCTACCACAGGTAGCTGGGACCCCAGCCTGAGCCCTCTAGGACTTACTGAGGCCCATGCTGTCCCATCTGGGCCACATGACCTGGGAGAATGGCGGACTCCCATCTCAGGGACCAAATATCATCTCCCTCTGTCTCAAAGATCATTCCCTCCTGCTCAAGCCCATTGGTCTTAGAGGGACAGGGAAGGGAAGGCTTCCCCCCCAACCCCACTATATTGCTAGTTTTTGGTGTGCTCAGGGTCCTATCCACTCATATTTCTAGTCTTTGGCAAGCTCAGGCCCTATCTTATCTAATAATAGACAAACATGGTAATTGACCGTACCTTCACTACGCCTCTCATGGGCGAATCAGTGTGATATACAGATTAACCGCCAACAAAGATGGTGGCTAATTTGCATACTGCAGGCAGGGTGGGACAGCGCCATCCTGCCTGCCCTGCCGCCATCCGGGCCTGCTATCTGTGACCCGGGGCGGCGGGTGTCCATGTGTGACCTGACCCAGGGTGGCCGGGCAGGGCAGCAGCGATTGGCTGGCCCGCCCGGGCGTCCCGTGTGCAACCCTACCCGGGGCAGCCCCCCAACCCCCGGATCGGCCCTGCCGTGTGCGCAACCCGGGGAGGCGGGGCAGGCACCAAGGGATCGGGCCTGCCATCTGCCACCTGGGGAGCGGGCCTAAACCAGCAGGTGGTTATCTCCCGAGGGGTCCCAGACTGTGAGAGGGCACAAGTGGGGCTGAGGGACACCCCCCTTCCCCGCCAGTGCACAAATTTTTGTGCACCGGGCCTCTAGTCCTTTCATATTTTTAGATTTTGGCACGCTGGGCTCTGTCCATTCATCTTTCTAGCTTTTAGCATGCTCTGTGTAAGAACCTTCCCTGCCACCATCTTGGCCAATGAGGGAGACTCCCTGGCACTTTAACTGTCTATGGCAGGGGTGGGCAAACTTTTTGACTCGAGGGCCACAATGGGTTCTTAAACTGGACTGGAGGGCCGGAACAAAAGCATGGATGGAGTGTTTGTGTGAACTAATATAAATTAAAGTAAACATCATTACATAAAAGGGTACGGTCTTTTTTTTTTTTTTAGTTTTATTCATTTCAAACGGGCCGGATCCGGCCTACGGGCTGTAGTTTGCCCACGGCTGGTCTATGGTAACAATATGAATGGTCTTTTCACTTTCTTCATGGTATTGTTTGTAGCACAAAAGTTGTTAATTTTGATGTCCAATTTATTTTTTTCATACATCACTTATGTTTTTGGTGTCATATCTAAGAAGTCATGGACTAACTCAAGATCACAAAGATTTACTCCAATGTTTTCTTCTAAGAGTTTCATAGTTTTACTAGTGGCCTGGTGCACGGATTCGTGCACATTGAAAAGAAATTAATTAGAAGAAATATTTTAATATCGCTATTTGCCCTTTCTCTATAATAGAAGTGTCAACCAAATTCATGATCAACAATGACAGATTGAAACACAGGTGTGTGTGATTGGCGCCAGCAAAAGCTTTGTATGTATTGTGCATGCGGGAGTCAACTTAGCCTTTTATAGATATAGAATTAACTTGCCTAATTATACCTGCTTTCTCATGTAGCTAGACTTTTTCCAGCCCAGTGAAGCACCCCAACTTCTCTTTCAGGTAATTGTCAGCAACACAGCAGTAAATATCAACACAAAGCAGATTATTATTGTAGATCATGCAGGTAGAACAAAGGGTAAAATATTTAACTGTAGCAGTGTTTGACTATATTCTGTGCAGTGAGAAAACCTGAAGTCATTTTCAAGGTCCACCATTTCTTACTTCTTTTCAGTCGGGTCAAGTTTCTAAACTTTCTAAATCTCCATTTTCTGCCTAATGAAAAGAAAATAGGATTCCATCGAGTCTCCTATCTACCTACTTCAGGACTTCTGTGAGGATCAAATGAGATGAGTGTGAAATGTTTGCACCTGGCTATAAAGCAAATCGTATTTCTGGGCTGAAGAAACTGCAAGGAGGCTAGTCATTGCTAGGGAGAGAAAGCCGGGCATTGCTACTTTACATCATTACCCTGACAAACACTTAGCATATTAGCCTTTTATATAGATTTCTTACATTTAGGTTTATAATCCATTTTGAATTCATTTTTTATATTGCATAGATGTATGGGTTTACTTCTGGATTCTCAGTTCCATTTTACTGATCTATATGTCTATCCTTCTGCTAGTACCATACTATCTTGATTACTGTAGTTTTGTAGTAAGAATTGAAATGAGAAACTGTGAGCATTCCAATTTTGTTGTTCTTCAAGTTGTTTTTGGATGTTCTAGGAATCATGTATCTCCATATGAATTTTATAATCAACTTGCAAATTTCTCCAAAAATAAAGCAGCTGGAGTTTTGATAGGGATTGTGTTAAAACCATAAGTCATTGGGCGAAGACTGCCATCTAAACAATATTAAGTCGTTCAATCCATGATCATGGGATGTTTTTCCATTTATTTACATCTTTAATTTCTTTTAATGATATTTTGTAATTTTCAGCATATAAGAATTGCATTTATTTTGTTAAATTTAAACTTAGGTATTTTATTCTTTTTGATGCTGTTATAAATATAATTGTTTTCTTAATTTTTTTTCATAATGTTCATTGCTAGTATGTAAAAATACAATTGATTATTTATATAGATTTCACATCTTGTAACCTTGCAGAACTCATTTATTAGTGTGATGAATTTTACATATGAATCACCCATGTAATCACCAGCAAGGTACAATATGGTACATATCCAAGATCCCCATTATTACTGTACTTCCCCAAAGGTAACCACTGTTCTTACTTTCATCACTGTTGATTCATTTTGCTTGTTCATTAACTTCATATAATGCTATATACCTAGCTAATCTTTAGTGTCTGTCTTCTTTTGCTAAACATGTCTGTGAGATTCATCTATGTTGTGTGTATCAGTGGTTCTCACTTTTTAATTGCTTTGTAGTGTTCCATCTGTATGAATAAACACAATGTATTGATCTATTTTACTTTTGGTGGGCATTTGGGTTGTTTCTGGTTTGTGGTTATTATGAATAAAACTGTACACACATTCTTGTATGTGAATTTTGGTTTCTGTTGGAAATCTAGGAATAGAATTGCTCAGTCAGAGAATAACACATGCAGAAAAAGAAAACTACAAACCAACTGCCACAATAGTTCAGATTTTTTGTCAGACATTTTATCCTAGCTGTGGCTTGGCTTTTCACCTTCTTAATGATAGTTTTTAGTCTTTCTTCCTTCCTTCCTTCCTTCCTTCCTTCCTTCCTTCCTTCCTTCCTTCCTTCCTTCCTCCTTCCTTTCCTTCCTCCCTCCCTCCCTCCCTCCCTTCCTTCCTTCCTTCCTTCCTCCCTCCCTCCCTCCCTCCCTCCCTCCCTCCCTCCCTTCCTTCCTTCCTTCCTTCCTTCCTTCCTTCCTTTCCTTCCTTCCTCCCTCCCTCCCTCCCTCTCTCCCTCCCTCCCTCCCTTCTTTCCTTTCTTCCATCTTTCTTTTTTAAAAACTAGAGATATAATGGTTATATCTCTGTGTTTTTTTATGAACTGGAGATAAAGCATTATTTCACAATTTGTCATAATTTACTTTCTAATAAGACATGCACTGAGGACATAGTTTAAAATACCGGGAAAGCTAGATGCTGGGTTGTTGGGGTCCATCCCCAGCAGGTCCAGGGGTCCCCAAAGGTGTGGACGGAGTCGGCGAAGAAGGAATGACATGGGGTCAGCGTTCAGTGATCATCATAGTTGGGTTCCTCAGCCAGGTTCTGTCCAGGATCTTTTGCCATGTTCTCTGGCTAGGTTCTGGTTAGGATCTGATGAGGATCTGATGACAATCTGATGTTTATTGTCTTGTTACATCCGTATTTATACCAGCCGATTTTAATCCTGTCAATTTCTATTACAAAGGTTGGGGCGTTTCTTATCTCCATTCCAGGGAGTAAAGATTATGTAGCTTAACTACCCGCCTGGCACTTAATTAAGGGGTTGTATCCCCTCCCTAACCTCAGGGAAAGATCCCCACCTGGGGAAACAACCTTTCTCGGAGAGATGACCTTGGTTAAAACACATGGCGCTAAGGAGAGCAAACATATTAAGAACAATATGCTATATATGCCAGGTCCCTTGAAACATATGCTGTGCAGATGTTTCTTTCCTGCAGCGACTGTGTCAAGCAGCAAGGATGGACCGGCTCCCGGCACTGGGTGTCTTTCAGGCAAGAGCAAAGATGTTGTGACTCTAGGGTCGCTGTGTTCCTGAGACTTTCAGACAGCATGGACCAGATGCACCTAATGGTATATTTTGATAAATAGAAGTTCTTTTATAAAAATATTTTTTTACTCATTTCAGAGAGGAAGGGAGAGGGAGAGAGAGATAGAAACATCAATGATGGGAGAGAATCATTGATCAGCTGCCTCTTGCATGCCCCCTATTGGGGGTTGAGCCCACAACCCGGGCATGTGCCCTTGACCAGAATCAAACCTAGGACCCTTCAGTCTGCAGGCCAATGCTCTAGCCTCTGAGCCAAACCAGGTAGGTCAGAAGTTCTTAATTTTAATGTATCAAATTTTCTTCTATTATTAGTGTCATTTTTTTGTGTGTGTGTGTGTGACCTGTTCAAGAAATCTTTGTCTATCTTGATGTCATAGAAATTTTCTCTTATGGTTTTTTTCTAGAAGATTTATTATATTTAGTTCTATTCAATTTTTTCACATTTTTAGCTTCATGTATTCACTATGACAGTCAAGTTTTATCAACACAAGGATTCCTTCTGTTGCCCTTTAATAACTACAACCCCCTTTATTTATTTATTTTTTTTTAAATATATTTTATTGGTTTTTTACAGAGAGGAAGGGAGAGAGATAGAGAGTTAGAAACATCGATGAGAGAGAAACATCGATCAGCTGCCTCCTGCACATCTCCCACTGGGGATGTGTCCGCAACCCAGGTACATGCCCTTGACCGGAATCGAACCCGGGACCCTTCAGTCCACAGGCCGACGCTCTATCCACTGAGCCAAACCGGTTCCGGCTACAACCCCCTTTAATCCTGCTCCCTCCCCCATCCCTAACCCTGGAAACCACTAATTTTTTTCTCCATCTCTAAAATTTCATTATTTCCATAATGTTATATAAATAGAATCATTCAATATATTATGTTTGAAGTTGATTTTCTTCCCCATAATTCCCTTGAGATTCACCCAAATTGTTGTAGCAATAGTTTGTTCATTTTCATTGCTATCATTCCGTGAAATTTATATGTCACAGTAGAATCACTCAGTGAAGTTAAATAGATTGTTGCCAGTTTGGGGGATATATATATATTTATACATCAATACATATATATCGAGGTACGAAGGGGTTTTACCAGAATTCGAGAGCTGTAAACGACAAAACTGATGCGGACGGGCTGTGTGAATAAGACGATCGCCCGCGAAAGAAACTGCGTTGAACGGGGGGGAAAAAAACACAAGAAGAAAGACCAGATGTGAGTCATGCCAAAGAAATATGAATACGAGTAATAAGGGAAGATAAACGTAATATGTCAGACGTGGAGGAAAGCGTGCAAACTCTGTGTAGTG
>NW_005871089.1:3192849-3226365 GCF_000147115.1 Myotis lucifugus | reverse complement strand
GTGCACGAATTCATGCACTGGTGGGGGACGTGACCTGCAGGGACCGGCCTGCTGTGGGAAAACCGCTCATCCCGGTCAGCCGAGCGGCACTCCCACTGTGGGAGCACACTGACCACCAGGGGGAAGCTCCTGCATTGAGCATCTGCCCCCTGGTGGTCAGTGCATGTTATAGCAACTGGTTGACTGGTCGTTCTGCCATTTGGTCACTGGGCTTTTATATATATCGATAATCCCCAAAAATGTATACACACTTTACAGCTGATAGCTCAATTGATGTTTCTTTCTTTTCAGATTTAACCCATTGTAAATAATAATTATTGAAAGTGTGTATACATTTTGGGGGGACACACTGTATATTTATTTTTTAATCTTTACCCAAGGACATGCTTAGAGAGGGAGGAGAGAGAGAGAGAGAGAGAGAGAGAGAGAGAGAGAGAGAGAGAGAAACATCAGTGAGACACATCAATCAGTTGCCTCTCATACATGCCCCAACTGGGTATTAAAACTGCAACCTGGGTATGTGCCCTGACATAGAATTAATCTGGCAACTTTTGGGCACATGGGAAGGTGCTCTAAGCAACTGAGCCACAGCAGCCAGGATAGGGCCATTATAAATAAAGCTATTACAACCATTCATATACACGTTTTGTGTGTGAATATGTTTCCATTTCTTTAGGATAAATGCCCTAGAGTGCAATGGCTGTGTCATCTGGTAATTGCATGTTTAGTTTTATAAGACACTGCCAAGTTATTTTCCAGAGTGGTTGTACCATTTTACCTTCTCACCAGCAACGTATGTATGATCTGGTTTCTCTGCATCAACAGCATATGGGAGTATCATTATATTGTATTTTGGCCATTCTAATAAGTGGTAGTGATATCTCACTGTGGTTTTTTTTAACTTGCATATTTCTAATGTTTAATGATGTTGAACACCTTTCCATGTATTTATGTGCCATCTGCATATCCTCTTTGATGAAATGCCTGCTCATATTTTTAAAATATTTTCTAATTGGATTGTTTCACTTGTGCTTTTTTTAAATTATTGAATTTATATTATAAATTTGAGATCTATATTATAGATATTAGTCCTTTGTCATATATGTGGTTTGTAAAGATTTTTTCCAAGTTATCTGTGGCTTGTTTTGTTTTTCTTCTTCTTAATAGGGTTTTTCACAGAGCAAAAGTTTTTAATTTTTAGTGAGATTCAATTTATCAATTTTTCCCTTTTTGATGCTTTTGGTGTCAAATCTAAAATTTCTTTACCTAGCCCTAGGTACTAAAGATTTCCTTCTAGTTTCTATCCAAAAAGCTTTATAGCTTTACAGTTTGTATTTAAGGCTGTGATTCATTTTGAGTTAATTTTTGTATATCATGTGTAATTTAGGTTGAGGTTCTTTTTTTTGGCTATAAGATGCCCAGTCAATACAGGACCATTTGTTGAAAGGCTATCCATCCTCACTTATATTGTCTGCACTTCATTTAGGTATATTTGTGTGCTTCTAGTTGTGTTCTCTATTCTGTTTCATTGATCTGTGCATCTATCCCACCACCAATACCACACTACCTTTATTATGTGGGAGGTAGAATAATTCCTCCCACTTACTCTTTTTCAGGTTTTATTTTTTTTCATTCTTGGGTATTTTATTATTCTTTACTATTATGAATGTATTTTGTTATACTTTCTAATTGGTTATATTGCTAATTTTAAAATTAGCTGTTGATTTGGGAAAGTTGCTCTTTTATTATCCATACTAGGGGCCCAGTGCATGAATTCATGCACCTTGAAAGGAACTGTGGGCCACGAGGCTGCTGTGGGCACAGGGGCAGGTCTCGGTCCATCCTCCGTGACCCTGGCCAGCCCCTCCTGCCACGGTCCCCTGTCTGCCGGCAGCCCCACTCCCACTGCCACAGCTCCCACATGGCACCAGCCCCACTCACACCCGCTGACAGCGTGGAGCGATTGGGGCTGGTGTCAGCATTGGGTGCGAGTGGCGGCTTGTGCTCTGATCACCCCTCAGGAGCAGGGGGAGGTGGAGAAGCTCTCAGGGACGACTGGGGCTGGCAGCCGCCGCTGGCATCTGCTGCTGATGCCCACCGAGAGATTGGGGCTGGCGCTGGGTGCTGGCAGCGGGTGCCAGTGGTGGCTCTGGCGCCAGCAGTGGGTGCGAGTGGGGCTGGCATCGGCAGCAGGTGTGAGTGCTGGGAGGGACTGTGGCGCACGGGAGCAAAGAATTTTTGGTAACTATCAGAGACTCGCCCTGATAACAGCAACTGGTGCCCCGCCTTGTTCTGGCACCCCCACTCACCTGCTCCACCATCCCACCATGGCCAACACCTGCCATGTTCCGCGCGTGCCCCCTGGTGATCAGCACATGTCATAGTGACCAGTTGTTCGGTTGTTCTGCTCTTTGGTCTATTTGCATATTAGCCGTTTATTATATAGAATAATAAGTTTTGTTTTAATTAGTTCTGATGTTAAGCTAGGGCAGTGAGTTGGAGAGGAGGATGGAACAACTGACATTCTGGAATGAGGCATCAGTATTGCTTCTTCCTTAGACCTTATTCCAAATGCAGGCCCTTTGATCTACCTTAGCCATCCAAGAAGGCCTAAGGAAAATCCAAAGACACATTAAAGAGGAAAGCATTGGAGCAAATGCCCACTCTAAACTAGAAGTTTGAGAAAGAAAAACATCACAATTAAATATTGTGTTTTGTTGTCTTTATCTATTCTCGGATAGGGAAGTTGTAGAACTTCTTTGCTAAATACTGCGAAAAGAAATGGAACTGAGAAAACTAAATAAACCTCTTTTCTAATACTAGGGGATGGACATTTTATAAAAACTATAGTTTTAAACACAATGTTTTCTAATAATTACCTGAGCCCTTGCCTCTCCATAAGGAGATACAGAGGTGTTCTTGAGAGTAAGGATTGGAGAAAGGTGAAATTTCTGTGTATAAGAAAATGTGAGGAAAATGGATATTGTTCCAAAAAAGAATAGGGCAGCAAAAAGTAAAAGAGGACAAAGTAAAGAAGGGAAACAGGAAGGCCAAGAGTTTATAACAAAAGACTGGAATCTAAGGAGAAAAATGGCTGAGGAAGTTTTGTTTTTATTGTGCTTTTTACCTGAACAAGTTTATTTAAATACAGTTTTAAGTTGTTGTGTTGCTATAGTATTATTCTCTGTTTTCCAAAACCATTAGAAAAGTCAGCTTCATAGACTTTTACAAACTTCATAAAAAACTTGACTGGTTTGTCTCCAAGATGAAGTCTATGTCAACATTTCCTCTTTATTAAGAATGAGCTCATTCATGTTTTAGCACCTCTGAGCAAGTTTCTCTGATGTCCTTAGACTGTAAAAGGTGTGCTGTGCCTTTCATGTGCTATTAGAACTCCTCAAACCTGTACTTTATCCTTTACTCTTATTGCGTTTATTCCCTGCTAGCCAGTGAACTACTTGTTAACATTCCATAAATCTTTTGTTTTTATTTTAAATTAAATTTATTTGGGCCCAGCCAGCATGGCTCAGTGGTTGAGCATTGACCTATGAACCAGAGGTCATTGTTCAATTCCTGGTCAGGGCACATGAACAGATTGTGGTCTTGATCCCCAGTGTGGGGCATGCAGGAGGAAGCCAATCAATAATTCTCTCTCTTTATTGTTGTTTCTGTTTCTCTTTCCCTCTCCCTTCCTCTCTGAAATCAATAAAAAAATTTTTTTTTAATGTATTCAGGTGACATCCTATATAATAAAATCCTAATATGCAAATCGACCAAATGGCGGAACAACCGGCAGAACGGCTGGTCGCTATGATGCACACTGGCCACCGGGGGGCAGATGCTCTATGCAGGAGCTGCCCCCTGGTGGTCAGTGCACTCCCACAGGGGAAGCACTGCTCAGCCAGAAGCCAGGCTCATGGCTGGCAAGTGCAATGGCGGTGGCGGGAGCCTCTCCTGCCTTCGCTGCAGGCGGGCAGTAAGGAGTGAGGGGTCCTGGACTGCGAGAGCCCAGGACTGCAAGAGGGATGTCTGACTGCTGGCAGGTGGACATCCCCTGAGGAGTCCTGGACTGCGAGAGGGTGCAGGTTGGGCTGAGATACCGCCCCCTCAGTGCACAAATTTTGTGTACCAGGCCTCTAGTTTGTTAATAAAATTATATAAGTATCAGGTGTACAATTCTATGATACATCATCTGTATCTTTAACTTTTGATGGGTGGATGATACATGGGAAGATGGGTATGAATAAGACAAAATGGTGGTTACAGGTTTCAAACCACTCAAAAACATCTGATGACTTCATGGTTTTTGACAAAATTATAAGGGAGTTTAAGTTTGTCTTTATCAATCTCCCACATTTCTTTCAACTCTCTCAGTGTTAGAGTTTGGCCGATGACTCGAGATATGAAAGAATTTACAAGTAAAAGATGAGATTCAGAGAGGAAGCTTATTTTACTTTCCAAGAGAGGAAAGGGCCAAGTATTGCTAATCAATACAGGGTAAGAAACAAAGGGTGGCTTTCCCTTTTAAAGAATAATGGCTGCTTTTGCTAGGTGACAGGGAAGGGAGGAGGATTTTTGACTGAAGTTGAGCAGACACCAGGGGGGTTTGTCTTGAAAAGTTATAGTTTGTTTTTTCTTCAGGAGAAGATCCAGCAGATGTCATAGGGAGGTGTCTTATCAGTACTTTTTCCAAGCCTGTAAAACATGCTTAGAGAAAAAGTTATGAAGAGTTCAAAAGAAGTTTGTTTGAAGGGGAGGGGGAAAGAAAACTTTCTATTAACTAGAGACTCCTTGGTATGAATTACATATCCCTGAATTCTGAAAACAGCAGGGAAGAGGGAAAATGCAGGAATGTAGCCTTGAGAGTAGTTTATCTTATCCTTCAGTTTGAACAGAGGGCCTGTTTGAATCAGAGGAGCTAACAATCATGGGGTCAATCACCAGGTGCTTTTCATAAATTGTGGAAGGCCACGTAAAAAAAAAAAAAAGAACTTTTCCCTGTCCTTACACTCAGCACCCCTGCCCTCCCCTGCATCCTGCCTGAAAGCTCTCAAAATTTTCCCACTAGCTAGATCTTTCATTGGCAAAATTTATTCTACTTTCTCCTCTTTCTACTACCGAAGCATCTGCTTAGTAGTATTTGGCTATGTAATTATCTGATCAATTTAAGTGACCTGAATTAAAGTATGACTGAAATTTAACTATCTTAGATAATTGTACTTGAAAACAGATATCTGTTCACTCATATTTAGTGGGAAGAATATTTTTTTAATGTTGTGTTTTCTTTTTTTTTCTTTTTATTGAATTTACTAGAGGCCCGGTGCATGAAAATTCATGCACTGGAGGGGGTGGTGTCCCTCAGCTCGGCCTGCCCCCTCTCACAGTCCGGGAGCCCTCAGGGGCAGAAGACAACCCAGCAATCACGGGAAGGCAACGCCCACATCACACCTCTGCTGCTGCCACTGCCAGTAGTGCAAGCCTCAGCCGGCCCTGGTTACCTGAGCCTCCAGCCGGCCCTGGGTGGCTGGGCAGCCGACAGCCGAGGCTTGCCTGCACCTCAGGCCAGCCCCTGGGTGGCTGGGGGGCTGAGGGGACTGGGGGACTCTGGAGGCAGGCATGTGTGCCTGCCGCCCTGGCAGGGCTGAGGGGACTGGGCACCGTCATCTTGTGGCTGTGGGTGCTGCCATCTTTGAGGGTGTGGCAGTCAATTAGCATATTCCCTCCTTATTGGCTGTGGGCACCACCATCTTTGAGGGCGGGGCAGTCAATTACATATTCCCTCCTTATTGGCTGTGGGTGCTGCCATCTTAGCAACATGTGAGGGTCAATTAGCATATTCCCTCTTTATTAGATAGGATTAGGGTAATACTGGTTAACAAAATTATAGAGGTTTCTGGTGCACAATTCCACAACACGTAATCTGTACACTGTATTGTATGTTCATTACCCCAAGTCAAGTCTCCGTCCATCACCATTTATCACCCCACCCTGTATACCATGTTCCATGCCTTCACCTGCCACCCCCGGCAATCAGCACACTGTTGTCTGTGTCTATGAGTTTTTTTCTTGTTTTTTTTTTCTTTTTTGCTCAATCCCTTCAGAAGCCTACCCAGCACCCCCCAAAGACAGTTGTCAGCCTGCTCTCTGTCTATGAGTCTGTTTGCTTGTTAGTTCATTTTGTTCATTAGATTCTACATATGAGTAAAATCACATAGTATTTGTCTTTCTCTGACTGGCTTATTTCACTTAGCATAATACTATCCAGGTCCATCCATGCTGCTGTAAAAGGTAAGACTTTTTTCAATTTTATGGCCAAGTAGCATTCCATTGTGTATATGTACCACATCTTTATACAGTCCTCTATCACAGGACACTTGGTTGTTTCCATGTCTTGGCCACCGTGAATAATACTGCAATGAACATAGGGGTGCATATATCTTTGCAAATACATGATTTAGAGTTTTTTTGGGTATATACCCAGGAGTGGGGTTGCTGGGTCACATGGTAGCTCTATTTTTAATTTTTTGAGGAATTTCCAAACTGCTTTCCATAGTCGTTGCACCAGTCTACACTCCCACCAGCAGTGAATGAGAGTTCCCTTTTTCCACAACCTTTTCAACACTTGTTATTGCTTGTCTTGCTGATAATGGCCACTCTAACAGGTGTAAGGTGGTATCTCATTGTAGTTTTGATTTGCATTTCCCCAATTGCCAGTGAGGTTGAACATCTTTTCACATATCTATTGGCTATTTGTATGTCTTCTTGGAAGAGGTGTATTTTCAGGTCCTCTACCCACTTTTTGATTGGATTGTTGGTTTGTTTGGTGTTGAGTTTATATATTTTAGAAATTAAAACTTTGTCAGAGCTACTGTTTGCAAATATCATCTCCCATCTGGTAGGCTGCCTGTTTGTTTTGTTTCCATTTCTTTTGCTGTGCAGAAGCTCTCCAGTTTTATATAGTCCCATTCATTTGTTTTTGCCTTTACCTCCCTTGCCTTTGGGGTTAAGTCCATAAAATGTTCTCTACAGCCCAGGTCCATAAGTTTGGTACCTATATTTTCTTCTATGTAACTTAGTTTCAGGTTTTATGGTTAGGTCTTTGATCCGTTCTGAATTAATTTTTGTGCAAGGGGACAAACTGTAATCCAGTTTCATTCGTTTGCATGCAGCTTTCCAGTTTTCCCAATATCATTTATTGAAGAGACTCTCTGTACTCCAATGTGCATTTCTGGCTCCTTTGTCAAAAATTATCTGTCCATATACATGTGGTTTTATAGCTGGGCTCTCTATTCTGTTCCATTCATCTGTGTGTCTGTTTCTCTCCCAATACACACTGTTGTGATTATCATAGCTCTGTAGTATAATTTGAAGTCAGGTAGCGTGATACTTCCAGCTTTTTTTTCTCTTCAGGATTGCTTTGGCTATTTTGGGTCTTCTGTGATTCCATACAAATCTGATGATTTCTGGTTCTATTTCTTTAAAAAATGACATTGGGCCCTACCTGGTTTGGCTCAGTGGGTAGAGCGTTGGCCTGTGGAGTGAAGGGTCCCAGGTTCAATTCTAGCCAAGGGCACATGCCCAGGTTGCGGGCTCAATCCCCAGTAGGAGGTGTGCAAGAGACAGCCAATCAATGATTCTCTCATTACTGGTGTTTCTCTCTCTCTCTCCCTCTCCCTTCATCTCTGAAATCAATAAAAATATATTTTTAAAAAATGACATTAGGATTTTGATGGGAATTGCATTAAATCTGTATATTGCTTTGGGTAATATGGTCATTTTAACTATGTTGATTCTTCCAATCCATAAGCATGGGATAATTTTCTATTTTGTTGTATCTTTTTCAACTCTTTTAATAATGCTTTTTAATTTTCAGTATATAGGTCTTTCACATTCTTTGTTAAGTTTATTCCTAGGCATTTTATTCTTTTGGTTGCTATTGCAAAAGGAATTGTTTTCTCCTTTTCTTTTTCTGAAATTTTGTTGTTAGTATATAGGAAGGCAGTGGATTTTTGCACATTGATTTTGTATCCTGCAACTTGACTGTATTTGTTTATTGTTTCTAATAGTTTTTTGGTAGAGTCTTTAGGGTTTTCTATATACAGCATCATGTCATCTGCAAAAAGTGACAGTTTGACTTCTTCCTTCCCTATGTGGTTTCCTTTATTTCTTTCTCTTGCCTTATTGCTCTGACTAGGACTTCCAGTACTATGTTGACTAAGAGTGGTGAGACTGGACATCCTTGTCTTATTTCTGATCATAGGGGAAAAGCTTTCAGTTTTTTGCCATTGAGTATGATATTAGCTGAGGGTTTATCATAGATGGCCTTTATTATGTTGAGGTACTTTCCTTGTACTCCTATTTTATTGAGTGTTTTAATCATAAATGGATGCTTTTCTGCATCTATTGATAAGATCATATGATTTTAATCCTTTCTTTTGTTAGTGTGGTGTATTATGTTGATTGATTTGTGAATGTTGAACCATTCTTGTGCCCCTGGGATGAATCCCACTAGATCATGATGTATTATTTTTTGTATGTTTTGCTGTATTCGATTAGCTAGTATATTGTTTAGGATTTTTGTGTCTGTGCTCATCAGGAATATTGGTCTGTATTTTTTCCTTTTTTTGTGTTATCTTTGCCAGGTTTTTGTATCAGGGTTATATTGGTCTTGTAGAATGTGTTAGGAAGTATTACCTCTTCTTCAATTTTTTGGAAGAATTTGAAAAGGATAAGTTTTAAATCTTCTTTGAACATTTGGTAGAATTCACTGGTGAAGCCATCTGGTACTGGATTTTTGTTTTTTGGGAGGTTTTTGATGGTTGTTTCAATTTCCTCATTGCTAATTGGTCCATTTAGATTTTCTAATTCTTCATGATTTAGTCTAGGAAGTTTACATATTTCTAGGAGCTTATCCATTTCTTCTAGGTTATTGAATTTGGAGGCATAAAGTTTTTCATAATAGTCTAGTACAGGGGTGGACAACCCCTGGCACGCGTGCTAAACATGGCACGCCAGTAACTATTGCTGGCACGCAAAACCCTCTCTTATAATCTTCCATTTACAATTTTTTTCTTAATATCGACTTTTTTATTTTTCAGATAAATTCAGTGTAGGTGCATCTTAGATAAATAAATAATTTTACATAACAAGTTATCTTAAAGACCATAGACAAGGCTGACTTTGAAATGCAGTTGATTGAATTTCAGAGTAGCTCAATTTGGAAGCAGAAATTTATTGACCTTAGAGTTGACTTGGAAAACATTGAAAAAAAGCGATTAGAGACAGGAGTACCAGAGAGAAGTGTCGAAAACGAACTATTGAGGACTTGGAATGCCATTCTAGAAAATTTTTTCTGTTTAAAAAACTTTGCAACAGCATTACTCTCCATGTTTTCATCCACATACGCTTGTGAATCTTTGTTCTCAGTGATGAATTTTGTTAAGTCTCGTAATAGGAGTAGCCTGACGGATGAAAGTAGTAGTTCGTGCATATCTCTGAAGGTCACGAAATATAAACCTGATGTAAAATCTCTGTCATCAGTGATGCAGCAGCAAAAGTCCCACTGATAATATCAAATGGAGTCATAAAGTTTTCTGTTGGACTATCAGTGTACATGTATACATTAAAAAATAAATGTATTTTTTCATCATCATATACTGTGTTTTTGTCGCTCGAATGAATTTTATTATTTCTTCAAGGTTCTTCACATACGTACACCTTAAGAGATATCACGTAGGCGTAACATGTTCTCAAAAAATTAGGGTTGGCACGCAGAAGAATTTTGAGTCAGAGATTTTGCTGGTTTTGGCACGCACTCACAAAAAGGTTGCCCACCCCTTCTAGTATGATCCTTTGTATACCTGTGATGTCTGTGATGACTTCTTTCTCATTTCTGATTTTGTTTATATGGGCCTTTCCCCTTTTTTCCTTAGTAAGTCTAGCTGGGGTTTGTCAATTATATTAATCTTTTCAAAGAATCAGCTCTTTGATTTATAGATTTTTTTGCATAGTCTTTTTGTTCTCTATTTCATTTAATTCTGTTCTAATTTTTATTATTTTTTTTCTCCTGCTGACTTTGGGTTGCTTTTGTTCTTCTTTTTCTAGTTCTTTACGATGTGATGTTAGGTTGTATACTTGGGATTTCTCTTGTTTCTTGAGAAAAGCCTGTAATGATATAAACTTCCCTCTTATTCCTGCTTTTGCTGCATCCCAGAGCTTTTGATATGTTGTGTTATCATTCTCATTTGTCGCTATATATCTTTAGATCTCATTGTTTTATTTCTTCTTTGACCCAGCCATTTTTTAGTAGTATGTTGTTTAATCTCTAAATATTTTCGGGGGGTTTTACTTCCTTTTGCAGTTGATTTCTAATTTTAAGGCATCGTGGTCAGAAAATATGCGTGGTATAATTTCAATCTGTTTTAATTTGTTGATGCGAGTTCTGTGATCCAACATATGGTCTATAGTTGAGAAAGTTCCATGTGTTTTGGAGAAGTATGCATTCTCTGATGACCTTGAATAAAAGGTTCTGTAATTATCAATTATATTAGTTTGATCTAATGTTTCATTTAAGGCTGATATTTCTTTATTGATTTTCTGTTTAGTTAATCTGTCTAGAGCTGTCAAAGGAGTATTAAGGTCTCCAACTATAATTGTATTTTGATCTGTTTCTCCTTTTAGTTCTGTGAATAGTTGTTTAATATATTCCGGTGCTCCCTGGTTGGGTGCATATATATTAAGAAATGTTATGTTTTCTTGATGTAGTGTTCCCTTTATCATTATAAAGTGTCCATCTTTGTCACTTGTTATCTTGAGATCTATTTTGTCAGATATAAGTATGGCTACACCTGCTTTTCTGTGGATGTTATTTGCTTGGAGAATAATTTCCCACCCTTTTACTTTGAATCTGCCTTTGTCTTTGCTGTTTAGATGTGTCTCTTTTAAGCAGCATATGGTTGGGTTTTGTTTTTTGACCCACTCTGCTACTCTGTGCCTTTTTACTGGTGAATTCAGACCATTTACATTTAGAATAATTATTGATGTATGAGGATTTCCTATAGCCATTTTATCTTGTTTTCTGGTAGCTCTGTGCCGCCATTGGTTCTTTTCCTTTATGCTTCTGTCTGTTGTTTTTGTTTGGTGGTATGCCATACATCTTTCCTCTGTTTCCTCTCCTTTTAAGCTATATGTTCTGTTTTGGGCATTTTTCTGTGTGGTTGCCATTAGTTTTATAAAAAGTGAAATTGCTTATATACCGTAGTTTTTTTCCTTTTGAATGTACCTGATCTTCATCTTCCTTTGCCAGTTCATACCCTTCCCCCTTCCCCTTGTATGTTTTTGTTGTCACAAATTATCCCTGCTTATGCTGCAAGTTTTTTGCTGATCTTACTCATAGTGTTGTGACCTTATGTTCTTTGCTTCAGATAGAATAACTCCCTTGAGTATTTCCTGCAATGGAAGTTTTCTGGTGATAAAAATATCTCAGCTTCTATATGTCTGGGAATGTTTTAATTTTTTCTTCATATTCAAAGGTTAATTTTGCTGGATATATTATTCATGGCTGGTAATTTCTCTCTTTCAGATGCTTGAATATTTGGTTCCACTCTCTTCTGGCATGCAGAATTTCTGCTGAGAAGTCAGATGAAATTCTGATGGGTTTTCCTTTGTAGGTCACGTCCTTCTTTTTCCTGTCTGCTTTGAGGATTTTTTCTTTGTCATTAATTTTTGACAGCTTCATTACCAAGTGCCTTGGAGAGGACCTCTGGATTGATGTAAGCAGGTGTTCTGCTTGATTCTTGGATTCGAGGATCTAGTTCTTTCCATAGATTTGGGAAGTTCTCATCCACTATTTATTTTAATAGACTCTCCATTCCCTGCTCCCTCTCTTCCTCCTCTGCAATGCCTATGATTCTGATGTTACTTTTTCTGATGGAATCCAAGAGGTCTCGTAGAGCTCGTTCATTTTTCTTTATTCTCAGGTCTGTCTTTTCTTCCCTCTGCGTCATTTCTTGATTCTTATTTTCAATATCACTACTTCTTTCCTCTACCTGGTTGGTTCTGTTTTCTTTGTTCAACAGCTCACTCTTGATCTCCTTAATTGCCTGCTTTATTTCCAAGAGTTCTGATATATTCATTTTTAAAGTTTTATTTCCTTGGAGAAATACTCATTTTGTTCATTGATTTGTTTTCTGAGTGCACTGAATTGCCTGTCAGTCGCATCTCGTTGAGTATTTTCAGAACTGCAATCGTGCAATCTCTGTCATTTATATCACACAATTCCATGCGTTCCAGCCTACTTTCTGGGGATTTTTCATTTTCCTTCTGGTCATCATCATTACCCTGGTTGTTCATGGCATCTGCTGTTCTTTGTTTTCCCATTTATTTCTAAAGAGGTCTTTCTATTTTGTTCCAGTAGATGGTGCTGAATCGCAAGATTTTTACCTCTGGTTTCACAGTTTTGAGCCTTGGTGGCTTCCGTAGGACAGTACTGCCTCTGGTGCTTAGGGATGGGGTTTGTTTTCCCTCACTGTAATGGAGATCCCTGATCTCCGGGAATTCAGCCCCAACACCCCTCCTGGGGTTCAATCACAGAGGGAAACAGGGATTCTACTGCAACAACTCTTGGTTTACAGATAATATACTCGTGGAGCCAACTCTAAGCGCAATGGGAGGCGAGTTTGGGGAGTCTCATCAGCGGAAGGGCTCTAGTGACTTACTTTCTTTGTCTGAAAGACTATCTCCAGGCCCAGCAGTGGGGAGCTGTTAGGCAGCACCCAGTGCTCTATAGGGTAAGCGTCTGTTGACTACTCAGGCACTATTCGCAGGGTGCCCACGATACAGACACTGCAATCTCTGGTTGCTTGCCTGCAGGACCTCGCAACTCAGACAATGTCCTCTCCTGCACTGGCGGCTCGCAGCTCGCAGCTCGCAGCTCGCAGGTTGCCCTGCCAATCTGCTGGACTGCCCCGCACAGTTCTCTGTTCCTCCCGGCTACTGAAGCTGGCCTTCTCCCCTTTCCGTACCTGGGCTGTGAGTTCTCAGCTGTGCAGACGCATGTCCTAGCTTCCTTCCCTTCTTGTCTCCCAGCTTATCCCAGGAAGCCCACCTTAGCTGTTTCAGTATGCTGGTCTCTCAGGTGTGCATCTGTGTTGAGCAGGGACTTCTTTTTTGAATTATAGATGGTTAACTTGTTGAAATGTCAGGGGGAGAGGAAAAGACCTGCCCTTATGCCACCATTCCTCTGACGTCATTCTTCCTATTGGTTTTGATTGTAGTAATTCTTTCATTGTTGTTCAGATCTAAATATTTGTTCATTCCATTGTGGTTTCCTTCTCACCCATGAATTTTAGGGAAAATTTTTAAGGTTTTCAAAAGTATAATAAAGTTTTAAATTATTTTCTTTTTATTGAATTCTAATTTAATTTCATTGTGGCAGGAAGCATGGACTGATTGATAGTCTTGAAATTTATTGAAACATCCTACATATATTTTAAAATATATTTTTATTGATTTCAGAGAGGAAGGGAGAGAGAGATAGAGCTGCCTCTGCACACCCCTTACTGGGAATTGAGCCTGCAACCCAGCATGTGTCCTTGACTGGAATCAAACCGGGACCCATCAGTCCGCAGGCCGATGCTCTATCCAGTTAGCCAAACCAGCTAGGGCTCAATGGCTATATATTCTTAAATATATATATATATTTTATTCTTAAATTACAGCTGACATGTAATATAATAGTAATTTCAAGTGTACAACATAGTGTTTAAACATTTATATAACTTATGAAGTGATCACCACAATAAGCCTAGTATCCATTTGACACCATACATAGTTACTACAATATTATTGACTATATTTCCTATGACAATAGCTATATTTTTTATTCCCATGATTCCTAATTGGTTCTTTTTCATTTAAATGTGTTCTTGTTTTATTTCTATCTATATTTGTTTCATAGTGTTTGGCCCTTTTTTGTAATCCATAATTACATCATATCTCTTTGTGTGTCCTAGGAATACTTAAAGTCTTTATCCTATTACACACCAGACAATCTGAAATGAATTTATATTCTGATTGTTGATTTTGAATTTTTTTCTGAACATTTTTTTACATGTTTTGAATTCTTGTTTGCAAGCACAACATTTTTTGTTGTTGCCTTTTTTTGCCTCCTTTTCTACCTCTCTGCTCATTCCATCGGTAGTTTGTCGGTTTCCTTACTTTGGCCAAAGGCCCTAGTCCAGGGTCAGGTCTCATAATATGGCATTTCAGATTCCCTGTTGTTATGCTATCAGGGAAGGCCACTGACCCAGCTAATGAATAAATGGGCTGTTTGTCTCCTTTTACTGCTTTGGGCAGTGATGGCAAACCTCTTGAGCTCGGCATGTCAGCATTTTGAAAAACCCTAACTTAACTCTGGTGCCGTGTCACATACAGAAATTTTTTGATATTTTCAACCATAGTAAAACAAAGACTTATATTTTTGATATTTATTTTATATATTTAAATGCCATTTAACAAAGAAAAATCAACCAAAAAATGAGTTCACGTGTCACCTCTGACATGCGTGTCATAGGTTCGCCATCACTGGCTTTGGGTCTGTGGTTCCAAATAAGCTACAACCCCAGTCAACGCTTGGCAGTAGTTTTTATTTATTTATTTTCATAAGTCCTTAGCTTAAGCTACAGCTGTAAACCTGGCTCTAGTCCATGTCTTGAGAAGCACTGATAGTCCTTTTCACTACACAAGAGTTGTCTTGCTATTCATCTCTGCTTACTTTTCGACTTATAGCCTATTAAATCTATGGCTTAATTCGAATCGTAGCCTTGAGTTTTTGTTATTTTTCTGGTCAGTGAAACTGCTTGTCTTGTTTTGACTTGATGTAATATAATCTCTCTTCCCACCCCTTCATCTATCATGCAATATGTTTGGAGCAGAGGGGATGTATCAAAGGGTCATTTACTGAGCTATCTTATTGAAAATCTACTTAGGCTTCTAAAGGAATTTTCTACAAGCAAAGAAAGAGAGAATGAAGAAAATAAAGAGAGCATTCAGTTTTTAAAGGAGCAATGAAAGGTTGTCTCTGCTTATATGGCCATTCTCTGTTAGCAAAGTAGAACCTTAGTTATAATCACTGCCTATTCTCCCCTAATAGTCAGGGTCTTTATCATTACTTTTTTATTATCTAGCATCTTCTGCTTTCAGACCTGCTTCCTTCTCCTCACACCACTTAAAACTTCCCTTCCCTGAAGAGTAATCAGTACTCAGCTCCTTGTCAATTTAGTCATATAATTAAAGTATCCAAGCAATTTGAATTATAAAGCAAGCTTGTGAACCCAATGAATCCTTAATTAGTAACATGCGGGGTATACTTCATGTGTGAGTGGTGACGGGAGGAAGGGGAGTTAGACTTGATTACATGTTTATTCTTACAACCAGACAAAGGTCCAGGAACAGACTGAAGAGCCTCTGAAATGAGGCCACTTGGAGTAAGGAGGCACCAGTCATTCTGCCCTGACTAAGATCACCTACTATGAGGAGGAGCCAACATGGGGAGAAGGGTTTTATAAAGCAGAGTCAAAATGAGGTATGTGCATATGTGTTTGTATGTGTGTCTCTGTATGTGGGTGCACACAAATATGTGCTGCTAAACTTCTACCCTTAAAATTAAAGCTCATTTGGCTCAGTGAAACAAATCTATTGAGCTTCCAGTTACTATCTGGAAATGTTTAAGAATTACTGATCAGATTATAAGAACTGGGATTATAAGAACAACGTAATTACTCCATTTCTATTTTGTTTGTTTCTACAAAGGTTACTGGTGAATCTTTATTTAAACCAAAAAGACCCAAGGGCTTATCTTTAAGAACAGCAAGGGGAGAGGCTGGGCACTGTAGTTCATTCCATTGCCAGGCTTGGGGATGAGAAGAATGGACCTCAATCAATAGAGTAGTAGTGGTAGCTACTAAAAATAATAAAGGAATATTCTGCCTGGAATCTGGTCTGGTTCTGAAAAAGATATTTAGCCATCAAAAGATCTATGTGGCCTGGCTGGCATGGCTCAGTGGCTGAGTGTCCACCTATGAACCAGGAGATCACGGTTCGATTCTCAGTCAGGGCACCTGCCTGGGTTGTGGGCTTGATCCCCAGTGTGGGGTATGCAAGAAGAAGCCGATCAATGATTCTCTCATCATTTATGTTTCTATCTCTCTCTCCCTCTCCCTTCCTCTCTAAAATCAATAAAAAAATATATATTTTTTAAAAAGATCTGTGTGATTTTCCTGGCCGGGTGGCTCAATCAAACACATACCTAGATTGCGGGGTCAGTCCTGGTCGGGGCAAATATGGGAGGTAACTAATTGATGTTTTTCACATTAATGTTTCTCTCTCTCTCTCTCTCTCTCTCTCTCTCTCTCTCTCTCTCTCTCTTCTTCCTTTCTCTCAAATCGATGAAAAGAATATTCTCCAGTGAGAATTAAAAAAAACCTATGTGATTTCTGGAATCCCTCTGCCCCCACTTCCTTAATCTTACAGGATATATAAAACAAGATAAAATCCTTCAACTTGGTCCACATATGTACTTAGGCTGAAGGAAGACCTTAAGACTTTTAGCATCATTTGGCTTAAGGAAACATATTTGATGACTAAGGAATCAAAAGAGTCACAGGCTTGTCAAGGATCTAACAGAGGCTATGACTTTTTTCACAGAAAGGTGCAAACACAAGTTTTGTATAGAATTTCAGGGAGTTTGTGTATGTCTGGTGAAGGTATCTCTCAGCCTAGGGAGAAGCAGTGGGTTCATATAGTATGCTGTAAGGGTTTTAAATGACCAATTCTTATAGGAAATGGGACCTCATGGACTCCCCAGAACCCCCCTAGCACCTCCCAACACCTTTGGGTGATAGATGTTATCTCCATTGGTGTTCATTCCATTTCTGGTAATGATCTCCAATTCAAATCAACAATATTGTCCAAGTACCTCCACTCATGCTCACAGCCACAAATAATGAGATTTTCAAACAGAATTAGATGACATTTTATTCCATTGACCACTTTGGTCCATGAGACCCCTGATGCCCAAAGAGATCTCTGATCCACACACTGCATCTATTGCTAGTTTCTTTCATTCATGACCCTAAACAGTGATGTTGTCTTATAGAATTTTTTCTTAATGAGATTTCATTACTTTCTTTTGATTATCATACATATTTTGGGTCTAACGCATACAAAGGACACTTCATCAGCTTTAATGCTGTCTCCTTCAGTAATATGGACATGATATTAAGAGAGTTTTTTTAGAGTCTACACAATCATTTCCAACTTAGTAACTTCTCCCCCATTTTTAAGACAAGCAGTAATTGCGTTTTCCTATCACTATCACATTTCTGCGTTTGGTAGTTCTGTGCTTGGTAGTTCTGCATTTGATAGTTTTTCCTCTTCATCACTTGGAGATTCCATCTCAGACCTTGACTCTTCATCTTCAGCAGGTGATACTGTAGTCACTGGACCAATCCCCAGCCTTGACCTCTCTGTGGGAATCGCAGTGACATTTTGATCAAGGGGAGGAGATTTGAATGTTAGGTAGTTGAGGAAGGAGATGATCCCTAGGGGAAGAGAAGAATTTGAGGTGAGTTACAATAGACACATGGTCTTTTGACTTTTAAAACTTACTCATCCTTTAAAATGCTCAGTTCAAAGGGCTTCTTTTGAGTGAAGCCAACCCTCCTCTCCCCCAGCAGAATTACTTTACAGTCCTATGCTCCCATTCCATTATAGTATTTTCACATGGTTAGGACAAAGCTTGAATCTCCTGGAATCAAATCATAGTTTGACTACTTTCTGTGTGGTCATAGCAAGTCACTCAACCTGTCTATGGCTCATTTAGTGGCAGGACAGATTACTAATTCTAAGTTTTCAGTTTCATATCATTCTGCTTCTCAATGCATAGATGCTCTAAATAGGAAGAATCAGTGCTTCTATTTTTCCTAGATTCCACCTCTCTTTCAATAAGTGTATTCCCCTTCCATCCTTCTGGGATAAGGCAGGGGACTGACTCACCAGCAAACATGTATAAGAAGTCACTCCACCAGTTTAGATAATAGGCCCATAGGAGGTCTGACTCCATGGCATCCCTGGTGTGCCAGTGAACCTGTGCCAGAAATAGGATGAGGCAGAAGAGCAAGCAGATGGCTAGGACCAGAAGAAAAGATGTCACAACCCATCAGTGTCTTCAGTCTGCCTTGACTACCACCCCCAACTCTTCTGCTTCCAGATGCCATTTGTATGGCAGGATCAAAATTTGGGGATTGACCAAGTGGGAGAGAAAAAAGGGCTTCTACCTCTCTCCTGGCATAAGTCACCAAAAGTGTGCTTTATACAATAAGACAGGGCAGGTAGCTGGCAACTTGATGTAATATTGAAAAAGAGGAAAGGGACAAGAAAAAGAGGATGAAAACCCCATAGAGAAACTTTGTTCCCTTGACAATTTTACCCTGACATCACCCTGCCACTCTATGTTTGTACCTGAGATGAAGCTGAGCATGGATACCTTCAGATCCAAGTTGGTGGTCATGCTTCCTCTTCTAGGGAGGCAAGAACTTAAGAGCCAGCCAAGACCAATGAGTATGGTGAGGACAGAGATTAGGAAGAAGGCCCTGGAATATAGGAGGTAATCTGCCAATGAGAAGGAAAAAGTAAAGGCTTGGTTACTTGGTTACTGAGAGGTTCTTTCTCAGTGGGAAACCTCTCTCAAGAAAACCAGATAGAGTCTTCAAGAAGGAAGTGAGGACTAAGGAGATGAAACTGAGCTTGCTATGTGTCATCCAGAGAACTAATAAAGATCTTCTTGCTCAGGTCTTCATTGATACTATAATTGGAATGTCTTTACTATGAAAGCAAAGCCTTCATTGCAAAACTAAAAATAATATACGAATAGTTCTGGGTATATTAACACATTAACTTAGATGTAAACTAGCTAATAAGTATGACTTGCCCTAGCCAGTTTGGCTCAGTGGATAGAGTGTCGGCCTTTGGACTGAAGGGTCCCAGGTTTGATTCCAGTCAAGGGCACATGCCTGGGTTGCAGGCTCGATTCCCAGTGTGGGGTGTGCAGGAGGCAGCCAATCAATGATTCTCTCAAATCATTGATGTTTCTCTCTCTTTCTCCCTCTCCCTTCCTCTCTGATATCAACAAATATATATATATATATATATATATATATATATATATATATATATATTTAAAAAGAAGTATGACTTTAACATCACGAACAAATTAAAATTCTTTTCTTGTTCCCAATTCTAATTCTAAAAGTAATACATGTTCAAAATAAGGATTGGGAAGACTATAAAAAGGAGGAAGAAAATGAGCCACAATCCCACCACCCAGAGGCAACCATTGTTAGTATTTTGTTTTATTTCTTTCTAGTACTTTTCTATCCTCCATACATAGTAGATATAATACTCAACATCATGTAATTTTTTCCTTAAGATTATATGGAGTCCGCCGAAACCGGTTTGGCTCGGTGGATAGAGCGTCGGCCTGCGGACTGAAAGGTCCCAGGTTCGATTCCGGTCAAGGGCATGTACCTGGGTTGCGGGCACATCCCCAGTGGGAGATGTGCAGGAGACAGCTGATCGATGTTTCTCTCTCATCAATGTTTCTAACTCTCTATCTCTCTCCCTTCCTCTCTGTAAAAAATCAATAAAATATATTTAAAAAAAAAAAAAAAGATTATATGGAGTGGGACGTGAGAAGATGGCAGCTGGCAGGACGGAGGTGAGGGAGAGGATGTGAGTGAGTGAGAGGGTGAAGGGAGAGTGTGTGGATGCGTGTGGTGTGTGTGAGTGAGTGAGGGACAGTTAAATCCTACAGGAGTAGCAGGGGCTGGTCGACCAGACTCTCCTGGACAGGGAGCACCTACCATCGCGTGGACACTTCTGGGGCTGCAGGACTCGGGCAGGGAACCCACGCCATCTTGAAGGGGAGAGCGGCCTCATCTAGGAACTCATCAGCACCACCACCCACACAGCCCTTGGACACTGCCCACGACCCAGCAGCCACTCCAGCCAAAATCCTGCAGCCCCACCCACAGACCCGCAGACCCTAGGACCTCCACCTCAAAGGAGCACCGCTCCCACAGCAGTAAGTGCAGCTTCCCCCTCCCCAGTGGCAGACCTCTGGGCACCACATTCACGCGTATCCAGCGTGCAAGCCTCTGGAGCCCACCACCCGACAGGCAGCCCCTGGGAGCCACTGCAAGCGCCCGCCGAGTGCGATATTGTGCAAATGAGGGTGCACTGCCCCACAGTAAAAATTCTGATTTCATTCTTCCTGAATAACTGCCCACAGACACTGTCGCACAACTTCAGCGCCAGGGCCCCTCAAGGTGCGTCAGACACACGGCAAACGCACCTGCCAGAGACGCCCGTTGCCAACTGGTGGGTGTCCGGAGCCCACCACCCCACAGGCAGCCCCTGGGAGCTGCTGCGAGCCCCTCAGAGGGTGTGATATTGTACAGACAGTGGCGTACTGCCCCACAGTAGAAATTCTGAATTTACTCTCCTGAATAACTGCTTATAGACACTGTCGCACAACTTCAGCCCCAGGGCCCCTCAGGGTGCGTCAGAGCTCCGTGCTGCAAACGCCCCGCCACAGACGTGCATTTCCAGCAGGCAGGCATCAGGAGCCCACCACCCCAAAGGCAGATCTTAGGAGCCACTGAGAGCCTCGCTGGGTGCGATATTGTGCAAACGGGGGTGCACTGCCCTGCAGCAGAAATTCTGGATTGACTCTTCCTGAATAACTGCCCACAGACACTGTTGCACAATTTCAGCACCAGGGCCCCTCAAAGTACATCAGAGCTCCACGCCGCAAATGCATCACAGGTACCCCTGTGAGCTGCCACTGGGAGCGTGTGTATCCATCCACAGGCACAGCAGCAAAAGCTGAGTCTTCCCACTCCACAGCTGCAGAACTCTGGACACTACAGTCATGCTTTTCCCGCACGCAGGCCTCCTGAGACCACGGCTCTACAGGGTGCTCTTATCCAAACAAGGGTGCACTGCCCCAACAGTAGAAATTCTGAATACCCTCATCCTGGATACCTGCCCACAGATGCCTCGATCGCTTGGCTTCAACCAGGGCTCTTCAGAGTGTGCCAGGGCGCTGCGCTGGCAAGCACACCACGGGTGCCCCTGTGAGCTGCCACTGGGAGCGTGTGCATCCAACCACAGACACAGCAGTAAAAACTGAGTCTTCCCACACTACAGCTACAGAACTCTGGACACCACAGTTGTGCCTTTCCAGTGTGCAGGCCTCCTGAGCCCCACTACCCTGACAGACAGCTCCTGGGTACCTCTGTGAGCCCTGGCTGGGCATGTGCGATTTCAACCAAGGATGCAAGACAGCAAAAATTGGGACATCCCCCTCCCCGGCTGCTGACATCTGGACATCAAGAGGAAATGAAGAACGACACAGCTGCAATAAAGAACACAATGGGAGGCTTAAACAGTAGACTAGAAGAGGCTGAGGACCGCATCAGCGAGCTAGAAGACAAGGTAGGAAAAAACACACAAACACAGCAGCAACTGGAAAGAAAATTTAAAAAGCAAGAGGGAGCTTTGGGACAACACAAAACAAAACAACAACCGCATAATAGGGGTACCAGAAGGAGAGGAAGAGAAGCAAGGAATAGAAAACCTGTTTGAAGAAATAATGACAGAAAACTTCCCCGATATTGGCAAGAAAAAAAACTACACAAATCCAAGAAGCGCATAGAGTCCAAACAAGATGAACCCAAAAAGACCAACACCAAGACACATCATAAATAAATTGGCAAACATCAGCGACAAAGTACAAGTCTTAAAAGCTGCCAGAGAGAGACAGAAAGTTACATACAAGGAATCTCCCATTAGAATATCGACAGATTTCTAAACAGAAACACACCAGGCTAGAAGGGAATAGAATGAAATATATAAAGTGATGCAAACCAAGGGACTGAATCCCAGAATACTATACCCAGCAAGGCTATCATTCAAAATTGAAGGTGGAATCAGGAGCTTCACAGACAAAAAAGAACTAAGAGAGTTTATTACCACCAAGCCAGCAATGCAAGAAATGCTAAAGGGACTGCTGTAAAAAGAAGAAACAGAAAGGCAAGACGAAACACAAATATTAAGAATAAAAATGACGACAAACAAGTACTTGTCAATAATAACATTAAAGGTAAATGGATGAGATGCCCCAATCAAAAAAACATAGGGTAGCTGAACGGATAAGAAAACACAACCCATATATTTGCTGTCTACAAGAGACCCACCTCAGAACAAAGGATTCACACAGACTGATAGTGAAGGGATGGGAAAAAATTTTTCAGGCAAATGGAAATGAGAAAAAAGCTGGGGATGCAATACTTATATCTGACAAAATAGACCTTAAAGTAAAGGCCATAACAAGAGATAAGGAAGGCCACTACATAATACTAAAGGTAGCAATCCAACAAGAAGATATAACTCTGGTAAACATATATGCACCCAATACAGGAGCACCCAAATACATAAAACAACTTCTGGAAGATATCAAGGGAGAGATCGATAGCAATACAGTCATAGTAGGGGACTTTAATACCCCACTAACATCCCTGGATAAATCCTCTAAACAAAAAATCAGCAAGGAAACAGCAATCCTAAATGACTCACTAGATCAGATGAACTTAACTGACATCTTCAGAATATTTCACCCAAAAGGAACAGAATATACATTCTTCTCCAGTGCACATGGGACATTTTCAAAGATAGAACACATATTAGGACATAGGCAAAGTCTCTTCAAATTCAAGAAGATAGAAATCATAACAAGCATCTTCTCAGATCACAGTGGCATAAAACTAGAAATCAACTATAATGAAAACAATGGAAAAAAATCAAACACTTGGAGGCTAAATAGCATGCCATTAAACAATGATTGGGTTACCAGAGAGATCAAAGAAGAAATAAAAAGCATCATGGCAACAAACAACAATGAAAACACAACAATCCAAAATCTATGGGACACAATGAAAGCAGTCCTGAGAGGGAAGTTCATAGCTCTACAGGCCTACCTCATTAAACAAGAAAAAATGGTAATAAATTACATAACCCTGCAACTTAAAGAATTAGAAAGAGAGCAACAAGAAAAGCCCACAGTATCCAGAAGGAAGGAGATAATAAAGATCAGACCAGAAATAAATGACATAGAGACCAAAAAAACAATACAAAAGATCAATGAAACCAAGAGCTGATTCTTTGAAAGGATAAGCAAGATTGATGAACCTCTAGCCAGGCTCACCAAGAAACAAAGAGAAAGGACCCAAATAAACAAAATCAGAAATGAAAGAGGTGAAGTAACAACTGATCCCACTGATATACAAAGGATTGTAAAAAAAATACTACGAACACCTCTACTCCAACAAACTGGACAACTTCAACAAAATGGACGCATTCCTAGAAAACTACAAGCTTCCGAAACTCAACCAGGAAGCATCAAAAAACCTTAATAGGCCGATAACTACTGATGAAATTGAAACAGTAAACAAAATGCTTCCAGCAAACAAAAGCCCTGGACCAGATGGCTTCACAGGGGAGTTTTACCGAACATTCAAAGAAGAACTAAAACCAACCCTTCTCAGACTATTCCAAAAAATTCAAGGGGAAAGCACACTTCCAAACTCTTTCTATGAAGCCAGCATTACCCTAATCCCAAAACCAGATAAAGACACCACAAAGAAAGAGAATTGTAGGCCAATATCCCTGATGAACATAGATGCTGAAATCCTCAACAAAATTCTAGCAAATGGATCCAGCATTACATTAGAAAGGTCATACACCATGACCAAGTGGGATTTATTCCAGGGATGCGAGGCTGGTACAATATACGCAAATCAATAAACGTGATACATCACATAAACAAATTGAGAGACAAAAATCACATAATCATATCAATTGATGCAGAAAAGGCATTTGACAAAGTCCAACACCCCTTTCTGATAAAAACGTTCAGCAAAGTGGCAATAGAAGGATCATACCTCAACATAATAAAAGCCTTATATGAAAAACCTACAGCCAACATCATACCCAATGAGTAAAAACTAAAACCATTTCCCTTAAGAACAGAAACAAGACAGGGATGCCCACTTTCACCACTCCTGTTCAACATAGTACTAGAAGTGCTAGCCAATGCAATCAGACAAGAAGAAAAAATAAAAGGTATCCAAATTGGAAATGAAGAAGTAAAATTGTCCTTATTGTCAGATGACATGATACTGTACATAGAAAACCCTAACAACTTCATTTAAAAAATTATTAGGATTAATAAATGAATTCGGCACCGTAGCAGGATACAAAATTAATGCCAAGAAATCGATGGCATTCTTATACACCAACAGTGAACTTACAGAAAGAGAGATTAAAAAAAACAATCCCATTTACCATTGCACAAAAAAATTAAGATACCTAGGAATAAACTTAACTAAGAAGGTAAAAGACCTCTACTCAGAAAACTACAGGACGTTGAAAAAAGAGATAGAGGAAGACAAACAGATGGAAGAACATACCATGTTCATGGATTGGTAGAATCAACATCATTAAAATGTCCATACTACCCAAAGCAATCTATAAATTCAATGCACTCCCCATTAAAATAGCAACAGCATATTTCACAGACCTAGAACGAACTCTCCAAAAATTCATATGGAATAAAAAAGACCCCAAATAGCTGCAGTGATCCTGAGAAAGAAGACCAAAGTAGGTGGGATCTCAATACCAAGCTGTATTACAAAGCCACTGTTCTCAAAACTACCTGGTACTGGCACAAGAACAGACATATAGATCGATGGGATATAATAGAGAACCCAGAAATTGACCCGAAACAATATGCTCAAGTAATATTTGACAAAGGAGGCAAGAGTATACAATGGAGTCAAGATAGTCTCTTCAATAAATGGTGTTGGGAAAACTGGACAGATACATGCAAAAAATTGAAACTAGACCACCAACTTACACCATACACAAAAAATAAACTCAAAATGGATAAAGGACTTAAATGTAAGATGGGAAACCATAAAAATACTAGAGGAATCCAAAGGCAACAAAATCTCAGACATATACCGAAGCAATTTCTTCACTGATACAGCTCCTAGGGCATTGGAAACTAAAGAGAAAATAAACAAATGGGACTACATCAAAATAAAAAGCTTCTGCACAGCAAAAGAAACCATCAACAAAACAACAAGAAAGCCCACTGCATGGGAGAACATATTTGCCAATGTTATCACCGATAAGGGTTTAATCTCCAACATTTATAGGGAGCTCATACAACTTAACAAAAGGAAGATAAACAATCCAATCAAAAAATGGGCAAAGGACCTAAATAGACACTTTTCAAAAGAGGACATTCAGAAAGCTAAGAGACAAATGAAAACATGCTCAAAGTCACTAATCATCTGAGAGATGCAAATCAAAACAACAATGAGGTACCATCTCATACCTGTCAGAATGGCTATCATCAACAAATCAACAAACAACAAGTGCTGGAGAGGATGTGGAGAAAAAGGAACCCTCCTGCACTGCTGGTGGGAATGCAGACTGGTACAGCCATTATGGAAGACAGTATGGAGTTTCCTCAAAAAGCTAAAAATGGAACTCCCATTTGACCCAGTGGTCCCACTTCTAAGAATATATCCCAAGAAACCAGAAACACCAATCAGAAAGTATATATGCATCCCTATGTTCATTGCAGCACAATTTACCATAGCTAAGATTTGGAAACAGCCTAAGTGCCCATCAGCAGATGAGAAGATTAGAAAACTGTGGTACATCTACACAATGGAATACTATGCTGCTATAAAAAAGAAGGAATTCTTACCATTTGCCACAGCATGGATGGACTGGAGAGCATTATGCTAAGTGAAATAAGCCAGTCAATGAAAGAAAAATACCACATGATCTCACTCATTTATGGATAATAAAGACCATTATAAACTGATGAACAAAAATAGATACAGAGGCAGAGCAGCATGGAACAGACTGTCAAACTACAGCGGGAAGGCCGGGGAGGGTAGGGGGGCGGGAGGGGGGGTAAGAGATCAACCGAAGGACTTGTATGCATGCATATAAGCATAACCAATGGACACAAGACACTGGCGGGTAGGGGAGGCCGGGGGAAGATCAAGGGGGATAAAAAAAGGAGACATATGTATTACTCTTTTGTAATACTTTAAGCAATAAAACAAAATTTTAAAAAAAGAAAGAAAAAGATTATATGGTAACAATTTTCCCAGATCACATTGTAAACATCATTTTTAATGGCTACAAAAATAGTATGTGTACTTGTTAATGATAAACCATTGTTGGGTTTGTTTCTATTTTTTTCTCTTTCAAATGTATCCAATATATATAGGCCTTGTCAGCCTGTGATTACAAAATGAAGTCACGTGTACTTTAACTCCTATATTCCAATAATTTCATGCCCTCATTTTACTGGATTGCAAGGACTTAACACCCCCACCCCCCCCAATATCTTCCTTTTTACCCTCTTGATATTCCCTCAAGGTCCTATATCACCTTTGTTCAAAGAGAGGTCTGCTAAAGTTCTTTTGCTCCAAAGCCCTTACTCAAGTTCCACATATTCCTCTCCCTTCTTCTCTTGACTCCAGATCTTTGTTCTCTTTGGCTCTGTCACTTCAAATAGGATGTTGGTAAGAGAGAAAGGGGGGCATGCTAAACCTCACTTTTTGTTACCACATTCCTGATATGGAACAGATCTTTCTTGACTTCGCAGCAATCTTTTAAGAAACAGAGGCTAGCCTTTCCAACCTGGGCCTGGCAGAATGGCTCCTACAAAGAAGGTGAGAAGAAGGGCTGTTCTGCCATCAACAAGGTAGTGACCAAAGAATACAGCACCAACATTCACAAGCACATCCTTGGAGTGGGTTTCAAGAAGCATGCCCCTCGGGTGCTCAAAGAAATCAGGAAATTTGCCAGGAAGGAGATGGGAACTCCAGATGTGTGCATTGCCACCAGGCTCAACAAAGATGTCTGGGCCAAAGGAATAAGGAATGTCCCATACCATGTGGAGTGTGGTTGTCCAGAGAATGTAATGAGGATGAAGATTCACCAAACAAGCTCTATAAGTTGGTTACCTATATACCTGCCCCACTTTAAAAAATCCACAGTTAATGTGTATGAGAATTAACTGCTGATTGTTGAATAAAGTTATAAAACTGCAAAAAAGAGAGAGAACAGAAATAGAGGCTAACTTACAAATGCAAGTTGATATAGCTTTTCTGAGATATCACAGATCCAGTGATTTCTTCAACATGCTTGCAGGGTGCCTCCTTGTCTAGTGTCTCTCCAGTTTCAATGTAGTAGGGCCCAGCTCATCCCTACCATTGAAAATTCTCTAAGCACTTCTATGCTTAAGAATCCCAATCCAGCTTGCAAGTGACCCAGAGACACAAAATTATGTACCAAGATTATCCCAGTCTAAGATCTGCCTCTAAATATTTTGTTTTCTAGAACTTATGATTTACCAACACCATCAATAATAGTTATTTATGTCCATGAAGAGACGCCACACCCCTACTCACAGAAGTGAGTTGCTCTGCAAGTTAGCCACATTAAAACAATGACCCCAAAGCAGCATATTTTTTAAGAACTGGGTCACTTAGAATTAGCAGTCTATGTAGCCAGTGAGAACCACCAGCCCAGATTGATCTGCATAAAGCTCAGTGATAGGCATCTTTAGCCCACATCCTCCCCTGTGCCCTAGCAGCCCCCTGACTATAGCTAATTGTATCAAGGAAGGGGATCTGATCCATGTTAGACCAATTTGATTTTTATGTTTCAAAATTTGGATTTGGGACTGATTAATGCTAATTTTATCTTTTACTTGCTTCAACCAAGAATATATAAAGCTAGCCTGGAATATACTTTTTGGGCACTTACGCATGCCAAATAAATGAGAAAAATTGAGCTGTAGAGATAAAACAAAGCATAAACAAAGATGAGTGACAAAGCACCTCTAAAGATATCGAGTGACTGGTGGGCTTGATCCCAGTCTCCTCTGAAATCCTGTAAGGTCCAGCAAACTTCCTGCCTTTGGGAGCCTATGAGATTCTTTTGAGTCTTCATAAATAAGTTACTCTTTAGCTTATGCTAGTTCAAACTGGTTCTGATATTTAAAACACAAAAGCACACTGTATAAAATATCCAGCCCAGCTCCTTTCTAAGATATGTTACAGTTCAGCCTTTCTACTATTGTGCCTTCATGTTCTTCTTACAATCTTCTCTGTCTTAGCTCCTCATCTCCTGAAAACTACATAAACAAAATCACTCACAACTCCAAAGGAATAACTAAAGATTTTGTCATAGAACAGTCTAACTGCTCAAAGGACTGAAGTCTACTAGTCGTAGCCATACACAACAAATTACCTAATCAAGCGAGACACTTACATTCAGAGTTTAAAACAACTGCATTGGTTATTTTTAAAATTCATTTAACAAAACAAAACAAAGGTCCCAAACCTGAATGTAAACCTCAACTTCCTGTAAGACCAAAACCTATTTCAGTTTTTAAATGACAGTTTTCACAGCAGCTTACCCATCAAAGTTTCAAAAATCTTAGAACCTAAGTTCCAAAAGGCCCTACTTGTACATGACAGTAAGAAGACTTGGTCCCGGGAGAGAGAAATGCCCTAGTTACAAGGAACATCCATATAGGTCACCTGTATCCAAACATCTCTGAAGTTTTCATTAATGATATGCTGTGATGTGGACTTTGGTTACAGGAATAACAAGGCAAGCCTCTCAGTTTACTGAAGGCAATGAAGCTAATACCCTTGGAAGATAGGGAATGTCACTTTTAATTTGAAGAGAAAGAATTCAGAATATTTTAAAAACTTGGTAAGATCCTTACTGATGTTCTTGGGATCACCCTACTCAGTGAATCCGCACTTCAGGGCACCACCAGGAAGGATGTAAAAGCTACCAAGGCTGGAAGGGACACTGCCCAACAAAGAACAGTAGTGTTTCTCAGTGACTTGAAAACTCTCACCACTTGGCGGTTTGTAACTGATGGGCAGGATCTCTTTCTACTGTTGTGAAAGTAAAACTTAGCTAGGAGGTTTTAGAAAGTGAGACAGGCAGGGTTATAAGCCACCCGCTCTTGTGAACAAATAGGCTCGGTTAACAGTAAATGTTATTTTCCTTTATAGCTATTGACTCCCTGAAAGGAAGCAGTGGGGAAGCCAAAATGTCATTAGAAGAAAGAAGCAGAAGAGAGAAGCCAGCACCTGCTACTCAGTGATTCCAAAGAGATTTGGTAGTGGACTCGCTCACCACACCCTATGTTCTTTAGCAAAAATCAAAGCCAGGCTAGAGATGCAGTATTCAAAAAAAAAAAAAAAATCTAGCCCTTTTTAACTGTAAAGGAGCCCAAGCATGTCAAACTCAAAGGCTAACATGGGGCAAATAAACAAGGTTTAAGTGTATTTGGGCCACAAAAAAACAAAAGCTTCAATTTTCATAGAAACATAGGTTTATTTAGATAGAGACATGCTGAAAACAAAGGGCTGAAATAAATGAGTAATCGTTAACATAAAATAATAGAACATTTTAATAAAAATTAATTTTTTTCTTGAACATTAACTTACCAGACACTGAATAACTGCACAAATTAATAAGCTTATCACAAATAAACCTATTTTTCTTGTTCTCCAAAAGCGAAATATTTCCTGTTGCACACCCCAAACAAGTCAGTACAAGACTAATGACGTGGCAATCAGCTGCTAAAATATTTGCTGCTAGTATCAGAGGAGAGAAATGGTGCGCCTGCATGTAAGGTGCGTAAGGGAAATGAATGCAACATGACTATAGTAATCAGTCATTAGCAAATGTTGTAGTTCATTATTAATAATTATGTATAACAGGATATTGTAAAAATTAAGTTACAAAATTTTTATTAAAACGTTTCTTACATACCGTTATATTGGATGGGCCACAAAAATATTTGTTGTGGGCCGCGAGTCTGACATGCTTGAGCTAGACTGAGTGGGTGGATGTGGGGTGTGGATATTGATTTTGAGGATGAAGATGATATAGCTGGAGACAAGCTGGAGAATTAGCCCACTTACTTAGCCAAATCTAAACCTCCACATTACTGCCATTGTGCCCTCATTCCAGGCTTACAAGGTCAAGACAACACTTTCCCAATTTCAGAGGAAATGCACACAGCAGGTGGTTTGGAAAAAATCCTGGATGGAGACCTGACACCCTGGAGAGGAAGCTGTGAAATCTGCTTAGTATTTGGGTTCTCTGGTAACCCAGTTGGGAGCACCAGAATAAAACTTCTCCCACAACTGGGGGATATTTAATGTGTGGCAATTCCTGAGCCCACGCACATTCTTGAGCCCACGTGAGACAGCCCCTGAAGAACTCTCAGAAATGACTGAGGATACCATGGGAGTGGGGACTAAATTCTTGCAATCCAGTAAATAAAAGTTTAAAGTTCTTGAATTTGGACAATAATGTATTACAGCAATCTACACTAATAAAATACAAACATGCAAATTGACCGTACCTTCACTACGCCTTAAGCCATGCCCACCAGCCCATCAGAGCGACTATATGCAAATTAACCCAACCAAGATGGCGGCCGGCAGCCATGGAGCTGAAGCAAGCAGGAGGCTTGGTTGCCCCAATGATGGAGGAAGCCAAACTTCCCGCCTGCCGTGGCAGCTCTGAGCTCCACTCAAAGCAAAAAAATTTCAATTATAGAAGGTACATAAACCCCAGATACCTGCTTTCAGCTGGCCATGGCCACGGAGCTGGAGCAAGCAGGAGGCTTCCCTCCTGCCCGCCCTGGCTGGCTCTGAGCTCCTCTCAAGGCTACAAAGTTTCAATTATAGAAGGTAAATAAATCCCAGAATAAAAAGAAAAAAAGGAGAGGCTGGGAGCTTCCATCGCCAGGGGGCTTGGCCAGCCTGAAAACGGCCCTCAGCCCCTCACCCAGACTAGCCAGGCACCCCAGTGGGGAACCCCCACCCTAAAGAGGGTGTGGCCAGCCTGCAAACAGCCATCAGCCCATCACCCAGGCTGGCCACACCCCCATGGGGTGAGGGTCCCTGCTGGGGGGGGGGGCTTGACCAGCCTGCAAACAGCCATCAGCCCCTCACCCAGGCTGGCCAGGCACCCCAGTGGGGACCCCACCCTGAAGGGGGTGTGACCAGCCTGCAAACAGCCATCAGCCCCTCACCCAGGCTGGCCAGGCACCTGATCTGGGACACCCTTTAGGGCAAACCAGCCACCCCCCACCCATGCACCAGGCCTCTATCCTATATAATAAAAGGGTAATATGCAAACTGACCCTAACAGCAGAACGACTGGGAATGACTGGTCACTATGACACACACTGACCACCAGGGGGCAGACGCTCAATGCAGGAGCTGCCCCCTGGTGGTCAGTGTGCTCCCACAGGGGGAGCTCTGCTCAGCCACAAGCCAGGCTGATGGCTGCCAGCACAGCAGTGGTGGTGGGAGCCTCTCCTGCCTCCTCAGCAGCACTAAGGATGTCCGACTGCAGCTGAGGTCTGCTCCCCGCTGGCAAGTGGACATCCCCCGAGGGCTGCCGGGCTGCCAGAGGGATGTCTGACTGCCAGCTTGGGCCCGATCCCCCAGGGAGTGGGCCTAAGCCAGAAGGTGGACATCCTCCGAGGGGTCCCAGACTGCAAGAGGGCATAGGCCGGGCTGAGGGAACCCCCCAAGTGCACAAATTTTTGTGCACCGTGCCTCTAGTAATAACATATTGTCACAGGCTGATGTGTGGCAATTCCTGGGGCCCTGGATCTAACTAAGAGTGTCTTCATCAAAAGCTTGGACATACAGATTACATGTTGGGAATTCCTTTTGAGAACTGTATTACAGACTGAACCTAGAATTAGAACTAGTTAACATTGGAAATAGGGAGGATGGGTACTTGTAATTGTGTACAGAGAGGGCTCAGTTGACTTTCTCTAACCCATTAACATTTGGCCTCAGGTGAATTCAAGGCTCTAAAAATTGAACCTTTTACTACTTTAAGTGTTAAAATATCAAGATTCTGATTCATTAAAAATCTTATGTAATAAAAGGCTAATATGCAAATTATCCCCACAGGCAGGAATTTGACCAACCAGGAGTTAGACGTGCGCTGACCACCAGGGGGCAGCACAGAACATGGTGGGTATCAGTGATGTGGCACTGGCAGTGGGCAGCAGTGGAGGTGCTGCCAGCCCTGATGAGCCTCAACGAGAGCGGGACTGCGGTGGGATGGTGGAGCAGGTGAGTGGGTGGCACCAGGCCAAGGCAGGTGCGAGCAGGGGACCCAATCGCCCCACTGGTCACCCCACAGATTGGCCCTGATCGCCAGCCAGCCCTAGGGACCCTACCCATGCATGAATTTCATGCACCGGGCCTCTAGTTTAAATAATAATCTAAAATCCTGAGTTTTAGTCTGGGAACACAGTTACATAAATATAATTGCAACTTAATTTTTATGCCTAAATATCTTTTACTCCATTTTTCTAGAAATGGAACTAGTGACTGTAAATCTATGGATACATCTAATCGTATTACTTTGGTTATACCCATTTACATGGTTCACAGTGTGTGTGAAAGTGTGAAGCATTGTATTTTACCTTTTTAAAAACTTGAGAGAGAGAGAGAGAGAGAGAGAGAGAGAGATCTTTATGAGAGAAAAAAATCTAAACAGCGATTGGTTGCCTCCCAAACGTGCTGCCACTGGGGATCAAACTCACAACCTGGTGGGTATGTGCTCTGACCGGGAATCAAGCCTGCCACCGTTTGGTGTACAGAGTGATGATCCAACAAACTGAGCCACAGTGGCCAGGGCTGTATTTTACTATTTAAATATCTCATTGTCCATTTGATTTGCCTTTCTTTAATGACTCATTAAGGTTAAAATAGTTTTTCCTATATTTATTAGACACACTTTGTACTTTCTGTTTTGTGAATTGTCTGTTTACAGAAAATTTATTTATTTGGGTATTTATCTTTTTCTTAATAATAATTTTATATATTTTAATATATTAAGGCCATTAATCTTGTATCTTTCATACTTATTGCAAATATATTTCTAGTTTTTCTTTTTAGTTGAAGATGCAGCTGGATTGTCTGCCTGCCTTTGATTTTAGTTTCCTCCCAAGGTCATCCCCTTAGTTCCAAATGCCCAAGCCCATGGCCAAGTAACTTATGCTCCTCCTCAGGGGTGGGCCTAGATGCACCCTCAATCCCAGCATCTGGGGCCTCTCCTTCTCTGAAAAGGAGGAATAAATGCTTTACACATGCATGTTTTCTTTCACAACAACTGTTTCTTTGTGTAAATGTCTCTTGTGGATGATGGTAAACTAGTAGTGTAGTATGTCTTTCCTCTTAAGCCTTGGGTCTGATTGAAAACTTTTAGCCCTAGAAGCTTTTTTTTTTTTAAATA
>NW_005871089.1:3183715-3191134 GCF_000147115.1 Myotis lucifugus | reverse complement strand
CCAATACCTTTATTAAATAAATCCACAAATATTTTGTCAGCAGTTGCTTTGTGTCAGGCTTTGTGTTTGGTCCTGGGACATAAAGATGAATAAGACACAGTTCTCTAATAGGAAATTAGAAAGTGTAACTCAGATGTCTCCAGGACTCAACATGTGCTTATAATTTAGCATACTAACATATACACTAGTAGCCCAGAATCCATACTCTTGCCCAGCTCTAAGTGGAAAGGCCCAAGTGTATCTCAATAGGCTCATGAACCCATCTGTCAGCCATAGGCCTTCATGCAGTATCAACCCTTTTCTTCCCTTCTTGCTCTGGTTCCCTTTCTCTGGTCTCTGTTCATGAAGTCATTTAAGGGTGCTATCCTCCCTCCACCCCCCACCACTGCTACTGCTAAGGCCCACTGTGAAAATGCCAGTATTCCTATCCCAGGGGGCTACCAGCCAATGCGCTAAAAGCTGCCACTCAAGGTGCTGCCACAGTGTTGGGTTCTATGTGGAAGTGAGGAGAATGGCCTTCCCTGAGTCCACAGCCAGTGCAACTTGTGCCCAGAGTATCTCAAAGTCTCCTTTTCAAACAACTCATAGTTGGTCCCAACTCCTCTCCCTATAAGGACTCAAAATCTATCCAAGATACTGAACAGGTACCATCCTGTTCCACAGCATAAACGTTGATTCAAATAAATACTCAGCCGGATCACCAGCTCTTGTTTTCCACAAACAGATCAACTTTGATTCCTAAGTTTGGGCTGAATCAGAATGCTCTTTCACACTTTGCTAGCATACCCTTATTCCTCCCTTCCCCAGGTGGTGGGAATTACTTTAGTAGTTCCATGCTTTAGTATGCAGTCCTCATTCTGTAATAGTGTTCTTTGACTCTCTGTCTCTTCATACTTAGCCTAGTACTTGGAAAAAATAGTATTTAGTGTTGAATGAATGAGTCAACAATACATGTTTATATAAAGTACAAAGGTTGATACAGAGGGCAAAATGGTTAACATGATCAGGAGAAAGTTAAGGAAGGTTTACTGGGAGAGGTGATGTCTTTAGCTGGATTTTAAAGGAATTTCCCAGTTAATGGAGGTAGAATGACATTTGAGGCAAAGAGAATAGTAGGCTTCAAGTCAGGAATCCATGAACAGCATGAGGTTTAAGGGCACTAAAAGCAGTGTGGTTCTGCTAGGCACAAAATCAAAGGTAAGTGTTGAGGGTGGTAGATAAAGGGCTAGATCACAGTCTTTTATGCCACACTATGTGATTATATTGTGAAGTCTCAATTGCTGCAATACTCTAGCCTTATTGGCATGATTTTAGGAAAGACTTTTCCATCTACAACAAACTGGTTTGTACAGCATAACTGTCAGAAACACATGCTGGCTATGGAGCTAGATAGTCGTTTGAATAGGCAGGCCTTGGTTCTAATACTTAGTTCCAGCACGTACTGGCTAGGTTCCTTTGGGAAATTTCTTTAATCTCACTGACCCTCAGTTTCTTCACTGCAAAACTGGGATAATAATCATTCCTACCTCATAGAAGTGTTGTGAAGATTAAATGAAATAATGCACATAAAGATCTTTACACAGTGCCTTAAGTACTTAATCAATTCTATTATTGATGGATATTGATATTATTGATAAATATATTATCTATATCAAGCAATTAATAGTGCTCAGTAAATGCTATTATTATTTTTAAACTGTTTTGCAAGTTTGCTTGATCATGTCTTTGGCACAAGCTATCCTGATACGGATGAAATATTAAAGCTAATGGAAAAGATGTGTCACCCTTTAACCCTTCACTAGTGTCACTAAACAAGTACATTACCAAAGAGATGATTTTGTTGTAAGATGGGGTAATGAGTCAGTTTGTGAACGGTATCCGATTTGGTAAATGATACAAGTCTCTATTAAAGGAATAGATC
This sequence comes from Myotis lucifugus, assembly GCF_000147115.1. Classification (NCBI taxonomy): domain Eukaryota; kingdom Metazoa; phylum Chordata; class Mammalia; order Chiroptera; family Vespertilionidae; genus Myotis; species Myotis lucifugus. The sequence goes on along the minus strand of NW_005871089.1, from coordinate 3,189,213 downwards.
AGGCACCATTCAACTCTCAGGCCTCCTTCAGACCTATCACAAGGTAGGAAGAATGTTTTGGCCAGTTGGGAATTTTCTAGGGTCTTTCATGCATATTCATACCTGATGGCTGTGTATATTGCTATTCACCCACTTTCTTTAAAAAATATATTTTTATTGATTTGTGAGAGAGAGTAAGGAAGAGGGAGAGGGAGATAGAAATACAGATGAGAGAGAAACATCAATAGGCTACCTCCTGCACACCCCCTACTGGGCATTAAGCCTACAACTCTGGCATGTGCCCTGACCAGGAAACCAACCAGTGACCTCTTGGTTCATGAGTCATGGTCAACAACTAAGCAATACCAACCAGGCCATTCACCCACTTTCAAAAGCAATTTGGGGTCCACACCCTGTGTGGAAGCCATTGCCCCAGAGCCTATGGGTAAGCACAGTAGCCCCTGTAGCCCATGGGGTATGGCAGAGCATAGCTACCAGCACACCCAGTACCTCTGGCACTCTCTTCACAATACCTGGAGCTGCTGCAGAAAAGATATTGTGAAGGCTATTTATGCTCCCTTCTGCTCTGGCAGAATACCAGAGCTTGAGACCCTTCAATGTGGGACTTGGCTCAGGCAGGTTAAGGACTTGGTCTCTGAGAAAACAACTGAACCTATGTCATTGCTGTTTTGGGAAAAAATGTAGACATTATATATTGTAATAGTACACCTCGTCAGCCTGTGGCCATTGAACTATGGAAGGCCTGCACACCATCAGAGGCTGGCCTTGTTTCTGGGCCCCAGATTGACTTCAGTGAGCCCCAAGGAGGATGGAAAGCCAAGCCTCCCACGCTGGGGACTGAGAAGAAGTGGATAGGAAGCAGCTGTCAAAAGATAATCTGACTAAAAGATGGCTTATGAAAATCACTGATGGAGGAGAAAAAATTTGGATGACAAAGCATATAATATCCAGGAACTGGAAAATTATGCTGAAAATACACAGAACTTTCTTCTTTATTTAACACTATAAATATTGGGTATAAAGGGTCTTCATGCAGATTATGCCACAAGTCACACTGGAAAAACATGCAGAAACTGCTTTCACAAGAATACTTTGGTGAGAAACATCAGTTTGGGTCCCCGCCACAGACATCATCCAGGACTGCTCAGTGAGTCAAAAGCCAGTGGGACTCCAAGCACCTGAAGCTGACACCTGCAGGACAAGTTTCATGGGGGAAGGAAGTACAGCTCAGAACAGGGTCAATCAAGGTGTGAAACTCAAGGCAGACTCAGCCTTTGGGCTAAGGAGTTCCCAACCACTGGACAACTGGCACAACAACATTGAGGTTGAACCTCACTGGAAGCACATCAGAGGGGAGATTCCTCCCATGCATGGGATATCAACAATCAAGTTCTAATTACAATAGGAGAGCACAAACAATGCACATCAGGTGCATTCCTAGAGCATCCAGCTCAGGTGAACAAAGACACTACACCATTGGACCCCTCAAGACACTTTCTACATAAGGCTGTCCCACAAAGACTGGGAGGCATAGCAGTTCTATCTAATACATAAAAGCAAATACAAAGAGATAGCTAAAATGGGGAGACAAAGAAACAACCCCAAAATGAGATAAAAGAAGGAATCTCCAGAAAAAGAACAAAATGAGATGGATGCAAGCAACCTATCAGAAATAGAGTTCAAAGCAATGGTTATAAAGATGCTTAAGGAACTTAGTGTAAATTACAACAGCATGAAAAGGGAAATAGAGGACATTAAACAAGAACCAGACAGAAATGAAGAATGCTATACCTGACATGAAGAACATATTGGAATAGATTAAAAGTATATTGGATGAAGCAAAGGACCGAATCAGTGATTTGGAAGACAAGGTAGAAATGAATACTCTATTAGAGCAGCAAATAGAAAAAATAATTAAAAGCAGGAAGATAGCTTAAGGGAGCTCTGGGACAATATGAAATTTAACAACATCTACTTTACAGGAATACCAGAAAGAGAAGAAGATGAGCAAGGAACAGAGAACCCGGTTCAAGAAATAATGACAGAAAACTTCCCCAACCTGGTAAAGGAAAATGTCACACAAGTTCAGGAGGCACAGAGGGTCACAATCAAGATGAACCCCAAGAGACCCACACCTAGACACATAATAAAAATGACAACTGTTAAAGACAAAGAATCTTAAAGGCAGTGAGAGAGAGAGAGAGAAAATTACATACAAAGGAGTTCCCATCAGAATGTCAACTGACTTCTCAAGAGAAACACTTCAGGCTAGAAAGGAGTGGCATGAAGTACTGGAAGTAATAAAAGTAAGGGCCTAAATCCAAGACTACTATATCCAGTGAGGCTATCATTTAAAATCAAAGGGAGATAAAAAGCTTTTCAGATAAGAAAAGGTTAAAGGAATACATTACCACCAAACCAGCAATGCAAGAAATGTTAAAGAAGAAGAAAAGGAGAGAGAGAGGATCATAGGTATCAAAAAATTTAAAAATGGCAATAAATAAATATCTATCAATAATAACCTTAAATGTAAATGGATTAAATTCTCCAGTCAAAAGAGATAGGGTGACTGAATGGATAAGAAAACATGACCCATATATATGCTGTCTACAAGAGACCCACCTCAGAACAAAAGATACACACAGACTGAGGGTAAAGGGGTGGAAAAATATATTCCATGCAAATGGAAAGGGGAAAAAAAGTTGGAGTAGCAATACTCATATCAGACAAAAAATAGAGTTCAAAACAAATGCCATAACAAGAGACAAAGAAGGCCACTTCATATTACTGAGGGAATAATTCAACAAGAAAATATAACCTTTGTAAACATATATGCATTCATTATAGGAGCACCCAAATACATTAAAAAACTCTTGATGGATTTTAAGGGAGAGATTGACAGCAATACAGTCATAGTGGGGTACTTTAGCACCCCACTGACATCACTGGGTAGATCTTCCAGACAAAAAATTAACAAGGAAACATCAATAATTCCAAGAGCTGGTACTTTGAAAAGATAAACAAGATTGATGAACCCTAGCCAGACTCATCAAGAAACAAAGAGAGAGGACCCAAATAAATAAAATCAGAAATGAAAGAGGTGATATAACAACAGACACCACAGAAATACAAAGGATTGTAAGCAAATAGTATGAACAACTCTATGCCAACAAACTGGACAGCCTGGGTGAAATGGACAAATTCCTAGAAACATGCAATCTTCCAAAACTCAATCAGGGAGAATCAGAAAACCTGAGTAGGCCAATAACAACTGATGGAATTGAAGCAGTAATTTAAAAACTTGCAGCAAACAAAAGTCCTGGACTGGTGGATTTACAGGTGAATTTTACCAAACATTCAAAGAAGAACTAACACCCACCTACCTCAAACTTTCCAAAATAACAAGAGAGCCCACCGCATGGGAGAACATATTTGCCAATGATACATCTGCTAAAGGGCTAATCTCCCAAATTTATAGGTAACTAATACAACTTAACAAAAGGAAGATTTAAAAAATCCAATTTAAAAATGGGCGAAAGACCTAAATAGACACTTCTCTAAAGTGGACGTACAGAAGGCCTACAGGCATGTGAAAAAAATGTTCAAAGTCACTAATCATCTGAGAGATGCAAACCAAATCAACAATGAGGTACCATCTCACAAGTGTCAGAATGGCTAGCATCATCAAATCAACAAACAACAAGTGCTGGTGAGGATGTGGAGAGAAAGGAACCCTCGTACACTGCTGGTGCAGCCACCATGGAAAACAGTATGGAGTTTCCTCAAAAAATTACAAATGAGACTCCCATTTGACCCAGTGATCCCACTTCTAGGAATACATCCCAAGAAACCTGAAACACTCATCAGAAAGAATATATGCACCCCTAAGTTCATAGCAGCACAATTTATAATAGGTAAGATTTGGAAACAGACTAAGTGCCCATCAGCAGATGATGGGATTAAAAAAGGGTGGTATATCTACACAATGGAATACCATGCTGCTATAAAAAAGAAAGAAGTCTTACTATTTGCGACAGCATGGTTGGACCTGGAGACCATTATGCTAAGCGAAATAAGCCCGTTGGAGAAAGATAAGTATTCCATGATCTCACTCATTTGTGGAATATAATGAACAACATAAACTGATGAACAAAAATAATTCCAGAGACACAGAATCATCAAACAGACTGGCAAATCTCAGAGGGAAGTCAAGGGAAGGTGGGCAGGGTGGGAGGATGGAGGAGGGGGGGGGGGTAAGAGATCAACCAAAGAACTTGTATGCATATAAGCATAACCAATAGACACAGACAATGGGGGAGCGGTGAAAGCCTGACTGGGGGGTGAGGGCAGGCTGGGAGAGGACAATGGGGGGAAAAGAGGACATATGTAATACTTTCAACAATAAATAATTTTTTAAAAGTACCATTTAAATGTATAGTTTAAAATTTTTAAATAAATTGACAGAATTATGCATCTATTACCAAAAAACAAAAAACAACAACAACATTTAGACTATTCTTTGCTCAGTCTAAGTCTTTGTCTCTTAATGGGAGGATTTAACCTATTTACATTAGTGTGATATTTAGATATATTGGGCTTATCCTATTTTCCTAATCTTTGTATTTTCTGTTAATTACATGTTCTTGTTGCTTCCTTTCCTTTCCCCCTTATTTTGCCAGAATGAACCAGTTTTCTTTGGTCCTTTTCTTTTCCTATAATGATGTAAAGTTATATGCTCTGCTTCTGTTTTGCAAGAGCATATTTATCAATTTTATTAGTTACTAGAGGCCCAGTGCACAAAATTTGTGCACTCGGGGGGGGGGATTTCTCTGCCCCGCCTGTGCCCTCTCAAAGTCTGGGAGTCCTTGGGAGATGCTTGACAGCGGAGGTGGGAGAGGCTTCCACCACTGCTGCTGTGCTCGCCAGCCATGAGCCTGGCTTCTGGCTGAGCGGCGCTCCCCCTGTGGGAGTGCACTGACCACCAGGCAGCAGCTCCTGCATTGAGTGTCTGCCCCCTGTTGGTAAGTGCATGTCATAGCGACTGGTCATTCCGCTGTTTGGTCGATTTGCATATTAGCCTTTTATTATATAGGATACCTCTTTAAAAAATCCAAGGCATCAATGGTAGCAATGAAGAGATAACACTAATGTTGGAGGAGAGTAATGAAATTGATATTTTCACACATTGTTGGTGGGAATGTAAATTTTTATCCTGTGTTTCTAAGTGTTTATAGTGAGGGGATGAGGAAAGTAGCCCTGATTACATGGTTTAAGCCAGGGAGGGCCTGGGGATGTGGTCAATTTCATCCAACCTGCAAAACTAAAGGATGAAATTTCCAAATGAAAAATGAAGTATTAATAGTGAGAAAGGATAAAAATAGATGCTGTCACAACAACCAATATCCTCTATAATTGTCATTGTAGTATGTTATATCTGAGAAATGTGAATCATGTAAATGTGCATTATAGGGAACTGGGTAAATAGACGATGGAACATC
>NW_005871089.1:3182510-3183615 GCF_000147115.1 Myotis lucifugus | reverse complement strand
GGTAATCTCGACCCCCCACTCTCCGCATCTCTTTTACCCGTCTCAATATTCTGAGGTGAATCATTTACCTTCTCCATTCTGTTTCTTTCTCAAATACAATGGAAAAAAGCAAGGCACCCTGTTTCAATCTCAAAATTTCTAAAAGGCTTAAATAACTTTAATCACCCCCGCGGCCCTAAAAATAGTGTCTGGCACCTGATAAGTACACCCTACCTCTCACTCCTCCTTGATTGTTTTATTATTCACCTTTTAAAACCAATATTATGGGGCTAGAGAGGGGGAATAGAAGAAAGTCGTTAAACGGTACAAACTGGCAGTTATAAAATAAATATGTACTAGGAATGTAATGTCCAGCCTGGTGACTATAGCTAACACTGTCTGTATGATGTATAAGAAGTTGTTAAAAGAGTAGATCCTAACAATGCTCATCACACAGAAAAAAATACATGCATATATTTTTGTATCTATATGAGGTGATGGACGTTACCTAAATTTATTGTGGTAATCACTGCATGCTATCAGTAAATCAAATCAATATGCTGTAAAACCTAAACTTATACAGTGTTGTACGTGAATTATATCTTTATGAAATGGGGGGGGGGGATTTTAGCTCTTTTACATAATCCTATCTAATAAAAGAGTAATATGCAAATTAACCATCACTCCATCACTCCATCACAAAGATGGCGGCGGCCACAGAGCTGGAGCGAGCAGGAGGCTTGGGTTGCCCCCGCCGATGGAGGAAGCCAAGCTTCTCACCTGCCCTGGCCGGCACTGGGCTCCGCTCAAGGCTACAAAGTTTCAATTATAGAAGATAAATAAATCCCAGAAAAAAAGAGAAAAGAAAAAAAGGAGATTCTGGGAGCTTGGGTCACCAGGGGCATGGTCAGCCTGAAAACGGCCATCAACCCCTCACCCAGGCTGGCCAGGCACCCCAGCAGGACCCCCGCACCCTGAAGGGGCTGTGTCAAGCCTGCAAACAGCCATCAGCCCCTCACCCAGGCTGGCCAGGCACCCCAGTAGGGACCCCCACCCCTGAAGGGGGTGTGGCCAGCCTGAAAACGGCCCTCAGCCCCTCACCCAGGCTTGCCAGGCACCCCAGTAG
>NW_005871089.1:3178297-3181684 GCF_000147115.1 Myotis lucifugus | reverse complement strand
AGTAACCCCAGGAAGGGCATAAACATCAGGAAGGACGGTGCGTGACCTCTCCTTATAAACCCACCAGATGAGGGGCGTGGGTCATGAAGGCAGAAAATAAATTATTCTGGAAAACAAAGTTGTAATTCTTATATAGCCAAGTTTATGCATTGAGAATCATACCTTCTACACCCAAAATTATGTTGTTTTAATTTTAATTTTATTTATTTATTTATTTATTTATTTATTTATTTTACACTTTGAGCACCAAAGCAAGAATCCTGTTTCAATCGGGGTCCCACAGTGTTTGTGCCACAAGTCGATGGCCTTGCTCACAATTTCATCTGCGCTGTCCTGGGGAATATTTTCCAGAAACGTTGTTATCTTCTCTGAACTGTTCAGTGCCATTACTTTTAGTTTAAAGGTAAACACTAGTATCTTACAGGATCCGCTTACAACTTTATCCCAAACCCTCTGAGAACTGGATTCGGGCAAGCACCCTGCGAAGCACCTCTTGAACCACAGATCATAAGGCAGTCTGGACACTGCAGAACACATCTTCAGGTGACTCGGCAGCCTGGTATCCTCCAGATTCAAGGACTGTTCACAAAAGCCTTTGGCAGCTGGGGTAAGGACGGTACTTGTTGTTTAACTGGTTCCCAAAGCATCGGGTGATCCAGTAACAGTCGACACTATCTTCCACCATCTCTTCCATGGCCTTAGCAATGGCAAGAAACACTTCATCTTCTGGCCTCAGCGGGGAGGAGGGACTTTGAGGCAACTTTCCAGACTCTAGCAGATACATGCGGAGATAGACTTCACCCTGAGCTGTGGCATCGCTGACAAAGCAAACGACTTTCAGGGCATGAAGGACGACATCCAAGTACTGCCCCTTAGGATACATCATCCCCGGGGCGTGGACTCACGGTGTGGAGGCAGGATCCCTAGATGCACCTTCCATACCAATGCACGGGACATAGACGGGAGAGGAAACCTTTGACTAAAAGTACAAAGTTTCTCAATATCCAAACGGTCAACTTTTAGGAGAATTTCTAATGATTTCTTTTCTTCAACTCCACGAAAACCCACTTTCTCATAATATACTGACCGAAAGTTTCTCTGAGAATCCTCAGTCATGTTTCACTCTCCAGTAGTGGCAACCGTGGTTGGGACAAAGTGGTCTGGGGGAGGCCGCGGAAACCAAGCCACTGGCGCTGACCGGCGGGCAGGCGGGCGACGTGGGGGCCGGCCGGCCTGGGGACCTGGGCGGCACTAGCGCCCGGCGCCGCCCACCGAAGAAACAGCCTCCCCGCCACCCCACCCCCGCTGCCGCCGATCGCTGCCTGTTTTAATTTTTAAAACCAAATATGTGTTGTTTTTATAATAAAGAAATGGCCATCATTGCCTTCCCACATATCCTCTTCTAAGTGAATCCATTCTCTCACTAGCACCTGTTCTTAGCTGGTTCACTCATATTCTCTCTCTGGAGAATTTGAAACTGGAATACTAAGGGAATAAATTAGGAAGAGCAAGAGAATGAAGCAGATGCAGGGATGGAGATGACAGACAGGATGGGTCCTGAGAGACGAAGGAGTAACATTGATTCCTAATAGATATTTCAGCCCATTTGACCCTGGCTATAATTAGCTTTAGATGCTGGTGAAGATAATAAATTTCCCACTGTTGAGCTAGTTGGAGTTCTCTTCCTATCAACTAGATCTCAGATCAAGCATTTAACATGAAGGATCCTTTTCATTTCTGAAGCATTCTTATATTACATATCCCATTGGGAAAGATCACTGTTTCTTTTAACTTTGTCTCCATAGATAGAGCTCTATGTGTTCACTTGTTGGCTCTGAAAAATTCTTTATCCTTCTACTGGCCTCCTACCACTATCTGGTTCACAAGAACGGTTAGCAGATTTTAATATCTACCTAAGCAAGCTATCCTTAGGAAGATAAATCAGCTATTTCCAAGGGAGAAAAGCATTGGTCAAACACAACGACTTGTAGAACATTTACATCATTGCTTCTTTGTAGTTCTAAAGTAATTGAAAGTTGCCCCATGCACATTTTTAAAATACATTTTATTGATTTTTTTACAGAGAGGAAGGGAGAGAGATAGAGAGCTAGAAACATCGATCAGCTGCCTCCTGCACACTCCCTACTGGGTATGTGCCTGCAACCAAGGTACATGCCCTTGACCGGAATCAAACCTGGGACCCTTGAGTCCACAGGCCGATGCTCTATCCACTGAGCAAAACCGGTTAGGGTGCCCCATGCACATTTAAATCCAATAATCATTTCTCTCTAAAATAAAACAGTGGGCTAAGATCAGGATGTAGGCATAGTGGGCTCCATTATCAAACTGCATTCAATTTTGAGACTAGATGACTGCAGGCATTTTCAGAGGCACATCTATGGTCTGTTTCCAGCCATAACTCTCTCTGAGTATGGTCACATTGGTTGAATAATATCAATATACAAATTTATTGGTGTTCCTACTGCATGCAAAGCACTGTACTATGTATAACGAGGAATTAATTTAGTAATTTGAAAGCATCTATCGAGCACCCACTATGTACTTGACACTTTGCTCAGTGCTAGAAGTATCACTATGATTAATATCCTAGTCTTGCTTTTGAGGAATAGCACTTCACTTCCCTGGTTCTCAGTTCTCCTATCTTAAATGAGAGAAATGAAATAGATAATTTCTAAGATCACATCTAGGTCTATACTTTTTGATTCTCAAAAATTTCCCCTAGATCTTTGTACTTCTTTCTGGTGTGTGTGGAGAAATTGTTGTTGTTTTAGTTCAAGGAGAAGTTTACTAGTACAATAGAGGCTTAAGAAAAGTTTTCAAATATACATTACAAACAATATATAATGGTTTGCATTCAGTAGTACAATGCTTCTTTGTTAGAGGTTAATTCTTTCTCTATGGAATTTTATGGATGATTGGTCTTTTTAAAAATATATCTTTATAGATTTCAGAGAGGAAGGGAGAGGGAGTGGAAGAGAGAGATAGAAACATCAATGATGAGAGAGCATAATTAATCAGCTGCCTCCTGCATGCCCCCTACTGGGGATGGAGCGTGCAATCTGGGCATGTGCCCTTGACTAAAATTGAACCCAGGACCCTTTAGTTCACAGGCTGACACTCTATCCACTGAGCCAACCCGGCTAAGGCTGGTAGCTTGGTCTTTATTTAAGACTAGTGACCTGGGGCATGAAATTTGTGCACATTAAAAGGGAATTAATTAGAGAAAATATTTTAATATTGCTATTTGCCCTTTCTCTATAATAGAAGTGTCAGAGATGAAAGGAAATTAGTAAATGTATATAAAAATCTTCCTCTTGTCAGAAGTCTGGGGCGCACCACTGGAACCAGAGTCAAGTCCCTTGCCTA
>NW_005871089.1:3162173-3177631 GCF_000147115.1 Myotis lucifugus | reverse complement strand
TCAGTTCCCATAGCCCGGCATTGGAACCTGGGGGTGCAGCTTGAGGTTTCCTGTCAAAGCCCTGCCAGAAGAGGAGGCGTGGCCTAGAGGTCCCCTGCCTGAGCCCAGCCACCATGCAGCCTCAGGTCCCTGCTGATTGCTCATTAAGACTCCCTTATGAGAACTCAGCCTCTGTTGTGGGCATAGCCATCTTGTGTTACAGAATCCCTGCTTCTGCCGTGGGCGAAGCCATCTTGACCATTGTGGTGTGAGGGTCAATTTGCATATTCCCTCTTTATTAGATAAGACTAGAGGCCCGGTGCACAAAAATTTGTGCACTCGGGGGGGGGGGGTCCCTCAGCCCGGCCTGTGCCCTCTCGCAGTCTGGGACCCCTCGGGAGATAACAACCTGCTGGCTTAGGCCTGCTCCTGGGTGGCAGAAGGCAGGCCCAATCCCTAGGTGCAGCCCCTGGTCGGGCTCAGAGCAGGGCCGATTGGGGAGTTGGGGTGCCGCCCCATGTCATGCACAGAGCAGGGTGGATCTGGAGGTTGCGATGCCACCCCTAGTCACGCTCAGGGTAGGGCCAATTGGGGGGTTGGGGCACTGCCCCCTGTCACACTCAAGGCAGGGTCGATAGGGAGGTTGCGGTGCCACCCCCTGTCACGCACAGAGCAGGGCTGATCACGGGGTTGGGGCGCTGCCCCCTGTCACTCACAGAACAGGGCCCATAAGGGGGTTTGGGGCTCCGTACCCTGTCACACACAGAGCAGGGCTGATCAGGGGGTTGAGGAGCTCCCCCCCGTCACTCACATAGTAGGGCCGATAGGGGAGTTGGGGCACCACTCCATGTCACACACAGAGCAGGGCAGATCAGGGGGTTGGGGCGCCGCCCTCTATCACCCACAGAGCAGGGCCGATGAGGGGGTTTCGTCACTGCCCCCTGTCACGCTGATCCCGGTGCCGGGAGGCCTCGCGGCTCCGCTGATCCTGGTGCTGGGAGGCATATTACACTTTTACTATATAGGATAGAGGCCTGGTGCACAGGTGGGGGCTGGCTGGTTTGCCCTGAAGGGTGTCCTGGATCAGGGTGGGGGTCCCCACTGGGGTGCCTGGCCAGCCTGGATGAGGGGATGAGGGCCGTTTTCAGGCTGGCGGGTGACTGAAGCTCCCAACCTGTCCTTTTTTTCTTTTCTTTTTTAATGCTGGGCCAGCTTTAGCTCTGAGGCTTGGCTCCAGCTCTGAGGCCTCGGCTGCTGAAAGCAGGTATCTGGTTTGTTTGGGTTCTATAATTGTAACACTGTTGCGGTCCTGCTCACTCCAGCTCTGAGATCCCGGCTGGCTGAAAGCAGGGATCTGCGTTTGTTCTATAATTGAAACAATGTTGCGGTCCTGCTGGCTGAAGCCTGGCTGGCTGAAAGCATGTTTCTGGGGTTTTGTTTAGCTTCTATATTTGTAACATTGTTTCTTAAACTGCAAGCTCAGAGGCCGGCAGCGGCAGGCGGGGAACATTGGCTTCCTCCGTCACTGGAGCAAGCAAGCCTCCTGTTCACTTCAAGCTGCCTGGCTGCCGGCCGCCATCTTGGCTGGCAGTTAATTTACATATCGCCCTGATTAGCCAATGGGAAGGGAGGCGAAGGTACGGCTAATTACCATGTTTCTCTATTATTAGATAGGATAGTATGAAGCCAGAAGCACAATCTTCAAATCATTAAATTCTGACCAACTGCTTAATGTGGCTATAACCCTGCCAGATCTCTATGGGAGAAGCATGCTGAGGATACTCTATGCCAGGGGTCCTCCAACTTTTTAAACAGGGGCCAGTTCACTGTCCCTCAGACCATTGGAGGGCCGGACTATAGTTTAAAAAAAAAAACTATGAACAAATTCCTATGCACACTGCACATATCTTATTTTGAAGTAAAAAAAAACAAAACGGGAACAAATACAATATTTGTATTTGCATGTGGCCCGCGGGCCGTAGTTTGAGGACCCCTGCTCTTTGCCAAGGACCACTATAGCTGGGGCCTTGACCCAGATCTCTATTGAATACTCTATATAGATGATCTAGGCATCATCACCCTGGCACCTTCAGCCTAGACTACATCCTGCTCCAATCCAGTCCCAGGGCATTTTCCGTGACACCCACATTGGAGACAAATTTTAAGAGGGATAGTCAATCCCAACATGAAGAAAAGGAATCCAAGAGAAAAATCCAAAAGCTGCTCCCAACAGAAGAAAGACTTTTTACCTGGTGCTCTTAGCACTAAGAAGTCCACATGTAGCATCAGTGAAATTGGACATTTTGGAAATCTGTACCACAATAATATGGCACTAACATTTCTAAAGCCAAATGGTAACAGATGGCTAAAGGAGAGAAAAGTTGAAGGTATCTGTGCTCTAGAGTTCCTGGAGATGTAGTCTGGCTACTAGGTAAGAATGGAAAATAATTATGGAAGACCCAGGCAGGAAGAGAATGGGAGGAAAGCAAGGAGTGAGTGATAAATCTTTCAGGGCAATCTGGAATTCCAGTGGGCAATAATGTAGGGTCTGAATGATTTTCTGTAAAGAACTTATATACTCAGATTAAGGTTTAATTAACATCCCACTTAAGGAGTTTCAGATTATTACTTTGGATTTGGCCAGCATTAGCATCTATAACCATTAAGGCTATAGGCAGGAAGGCCTAAGAGTTCAGACTAAAGACAATATAATTACAGTTTAGAGCAGCCATCAGGATACCTGGAACCAGATGTAGTTTAAGCAAAAGGAGCCCCTATTTAAAGGGCCTTAAACACCACATAATTATCTTAACTATATAAATTTGCTCTATTTGGGTCTAAAAATCCTAACATCAGAGGCCCTGGTTTAGGCTAAGACCTGAAGGATATGTAGAAGCTGCTAACTAAGAAAAGAGATATTCAGGGCCCCTCAGCCGTTCACTTAACAAATCTTCATTGAGTATCTACTATATGATAGACACTGAACACAGAATCTGTTGTTTGAGGACCTTTTACTCTAGTGGAGAAGACAGACAAATGGACAGGCAATTACAATACTATGAGATAAGTGCTCTGATGGAGATAAGCTCAAAGGGTTATGGGATTTTACCCAAGTTTGAGGAATCAGAGAAGATTTACAGGGTGGTAAAATATAAGCTTAAACTTTCAGGTAGGTGGTGGGAGTAGAAGTGGGAGGTGGGAGAGGGATTCCAGGGAGAGGGGAGTATGGTAAAAGTGAGATAATCATGGCACATGATTACTAGTATCTTCTGTTATTCCATAAGCCCTGTGATCAGTGTGGAATTTTCTTTCACACCCCTGTGCTTTCTCTATACTCTCCTTGCCTGTTTGGCTAACTCATGCCTTGGGAGTTAGCTCAAAAGTCACATCCTTTGTGAAAGACTCCCCCAGACAAAATTAGCCATTTCCTCCTTTCTGCATCTAGAGTGGCGACCAAAAATCTGGGCACATTATCTGACGGTGAATTCTTTTTCTGTTTTGTAAACTAATTTACAAGAAGCTATAGATATGGAAATTAAAGCATGTTTTATTCATTTAATAACCTGTCTTTAATAAAAGGAAAAATAGTCCTGGCCAGTTTGGCTCAGTGGATGGAGTGTTGGCCTGCAGACTGAAGGGTCCCAGGTTCGGTTCTGGTCAAGGGCATGTACCTTGGTTGCAGGCACATCCCCGGTGGGGAGTGTGCAGGAGGCAGCTGAATCGATGTTTCTCTCTCATTAATGTTTCTAATTCTCTATACCTCTCCCTTTCTGTAAAAAATCAATAAAATATATTTAAAAAAATAAAAGAAAAAATAGATAAAACAACCAAATATTATATTATTTTTGTTATTTATCTACTTTCAAAGTGGCTGTGGGATTTTGTTGAATGCTTTTTCTGTGTCTATTGATATGATCATGTGATTTTTGGCTTTCAATTTGTTTATGTGATGTATCACGTTTATTGATTTGTGAACATTGTACCAGCCTTACATCCCTGGAATAAATCCCGCTTGGTCATGGTGTATGATCTTTTTAATATATTGCTGGATCTGATTAGCTAATATTTTGTTGAGGACTTTAGGATCTATGTTCATCAGGGATATTGGCCTGTAATTCTCTTTCTTTGTAGTATCTTTATCTGGTTTTGGAATTAGGATAATGCTGGCCTCATAAAAAGAGCCTGGAAGTGTTCTTTCCTCTTGGATTTTTTTGGACTAGTTTGAGTTAGTTCTTCTTTGACTGTTTGGTAAAACTCCACTGTGAAGCCATCTGGATCGGGCTTTTGTTTGGTGGGAGTTGTTTTTTGTTTTTTTATTACTGCTTCAATTTCATTTTTTTGTTATTGGCCTATTCAGGTTTTCTGATTCTTCCTGACTCAGTTTTGGAAGATTGTATTTTGCTAGGAATCTGTCCATTTCCTCCAGATTGTCCAGCTTGTTAGCATATAGCTGTTCATCTGAGCCCTTTATTTTGAAAAGTTCATTTTCCTGATCTTCACACTTTTTCTAATACTAAAATAAAACTTTATGATTTAAAAAAACTTATGTACCAGCCAAATAATGCCACACAATAGCATTATTTTATTCTCCTTTTTTAGTCTGTGATTCAACTACACTCTGATAATATAACAGTGAAAAAGGAAGACAGTGTCCCTGACTCAAGAAACCTCTCTTGTATAAAGCCCTGTGCTTCTGAATACCCACTATTTCCTGGATCTATAGCTCTCTTCCTTCCCCACTGCTATAATTCAAGCTTTCCATTTACATTTTTTTTTTAACTAACTGGATTCATATTCATCCAACTACTCAACATGAGATTTCTAAAATGCAGATATCAGGGGCTGATTTTCAATTGCACACATAATGAAGTCCTGGCCTTGGACTTCTATATAAGCTCCTATAGGACCAGGCCCCTGTCTTATCTCTGGGCATTCTCCATATTGAACCTATAGTTCAACCATTGTCTTACTACTTCCAGTTAGGACAGACCCCCAGTTTGTGAAGTTTTGGCTGGGGGGAAGGGATTGGGGGACAGTTACTTGGAGATTATCAACCATCAAGAGAAGAGCCACTAGTGACTAGAAGCAGGAATTGGGACACCTGGAGCTTGCTCTGAAAGCACATCCCCCCACCCCACTCCCAGTCATAAGTAGATCATATTTTTGTGATCTTATGATCTCCTCTCTAGAAGGGCCATTCCTACTACCTAATCCCAGCCCCATAGCATTTCGAATCACAATCTGTGGTTTTAATCCTCTCTTCTGCTTCCTGGCGAACTCTTATTCCTCCTTCATGATTCAGCCTAGAAGTCCCCAGTCTGAGGACTTTCCTTTCCTGCTCCCTTCGTGGCACTTCAATAGCCTGGGGCGCTCACAGCTCTATGATGAGGGCAGGCATGGCATCGGCGGTGAACACCAGCGAATGCGCCACCAGGCCCTCGAGCAGCCGGCACCAGGCCATCGCCGATGCCCATCACCCTCGGCTGCCCAAGTCGCTGGAGGCCCGGGGTCGCCAGGAGAAGGGGCAGGGTTGTGTTCCGGAATCGCGGGTGAAGAGCCGCACCCGGTCACGTGACATGCCGGTTGTCACGCGGGCGCCGCTCACCTGACCGGGCAGTCACGTGGTCCGGCCCGCTGGGACCGAGGAGACTGGCGGGCCATGGCAGGCTCCAGGCTCTGGCTCTCGCTGCTGCTGGCGGCAGCGTTCGCTGGGCCCGCCACGGCCCTGTGGCCTTGGCCCCAATACATCCAGACCTCCGACTGGCACTACACCATCTCCCCGCACAGCTTCCAATTCAAGTACCACGTCAGATCGGCCGCGCAGTCGGGCTGCTCCGTCCTCGACGAGGCTTTCCAGCGCTACCGTAACCTGCTCTTCGGTTCCGAGTCTTGGCAACGTGTTGCCCTCACAGGTGAGCCGGCCCTGCCCGCCCTGGTTCTGGGCTCTGAGGCTGCCTGCCTTGGGACAACGCCCCAGAGACTTCCTGAGACGCCCTTCGGCTTTTGCCCTACCCTGTAGTCTCCACTTTCTCCTGCCCTGTCCCTCGGGCTGTCCCAGCCTCCCCAAGGTTTAGTCCACTAATGCCATTCACTTCACTGAACTCCTGCCCTCGGACTGTATTTCACCCAAAATGCCTGCTATAGGACTACAGTTACTGTGCCAATGGACATCTAAGGAGATCCCTCTTACGGTGTTCAAGGGTCACAGGGTCCTAGTGAAGCTGTGGCCAGGGCTGGGTAGAGACCAGAGCTGACATCCAAAATTCGTATAACAAAACGTGAGAAATGTATTGATCTACGCAAAATTACATGGCAGTGTCTGACACATAGCATGTTCAGGAAATGTTTAAACCGTGAGAGAAATCATAGAACACTTCCGTAAGAAAATGAGTTTTGAGCAACCACCTATAGTGAGGTGGTGAATATAATGGCCTGGACTGAAAGGAGGGTATTCCAGGAAGGGTACAGGGCTTGAGCAGTCACAGAGGGTTATGATTGATCTCAAAAGTGCTGGGCTGGTATGTGTGATGAGGGTGGGGGCTGGGGAGTGGTGAGGAATGAGGTTCGGGAATGGAATAAAGTGGGATTAAATGAAAAGTCAGGAGTGCTTTGGATATTGGTTTTATCTAAATTAGCAGGGGTTAGCAATTTTCTTTAAGGCAGCTGCTGAAAATTGTGTTTGAAGATTATTATTTTAAAGCAAATTAATGAGTGCAGTCAGCAACACAAAAGAATCAAATTCTATTTTATGGATGTAAAATTTAGAGTTTTGAAAATCTGGAATCTAGTTCTCTGGTTGTGACGTGTAGGTGTTATGAGTGGAAACCATATTTATGGTTGGGCCATATGGTAACATCATTTTGAGTGATATTTCAACTGTGCTTAAATTACTTTCACAAAAATTCTCATTTGATATAGAATTAAAAGCATGTAATTAAACAGATGGCAGTTAGAGAATGACAGAGAGTCTTGGCATCAAGGTGAAATGCGTTAGGCTGGGAGGATAAAAGGCCTGCTATTGTTGTGTGGTATATCACATATTTCTCTTAGTCCTTTGTGACAAATATTAGAATGCCTTACTCAGGATTGGCACTCAAAATATGTTTAGTTTTATATAGAACAGTTAGGGCCTGGCTTTGTGCCTATCCTAGTGGTGGGCACTATGGATGTTATAAGAAAAGTAGAAGACCTAGGTTCAAGTTTTACAGTCCAAGTGGGGAAATATGAAGCAAAAGGACACAGTGTATTATAAAATGCTCAAAAGGTAGGTAATTAGGATGTTTACTACTATTGTATAAATTAGGATAATTCCTGTACTTCTAAATTAAGCCTTTACCTCCATTACAGTAGAGCTACAGTTTAATCAAGAAAATACAAACCATGGTTATGTGACAGTAAGGTGCTGTAAATTCCTAATGAAATAGATTTGGAGACAGATAAGAAATTAAATAAAGTGTTTATTTCATTTTATTACCTTTTTGTGAATGAATTTACTCTACTAGTTGAGGAGTTCTTATCCATTGAAAGATAATAAAAACTGGTTTGGATGAACATTACCAAAGACATATGAGTAACTTCTTTCTCTGTTGTCCTTCCCATGGAGCCTTCCCTTTGAAACAGTTTTCTGGTGAGGCTTTCAGAAGACTTGAGCTATAATCCTATTTCTGGGGAGGGGGTAGGAAGAGATGAATTTATGGAGAGGAAAGTACCATCAACAAGGCCCAAACCAGGGTATATTTCTCCTGGGGGCTGATTTTAGTAAAGAAAACAACATATGCAAGTTAGATCTTAGCTAACTGCTTTTCATCCCGTTCCTCCAAATAACTTCCTTGTAGTTGTAGACCAGTGTTTTTCTTAATGTAGCACAACTTCTGGTTTTGATCTGAACCTCGAATTCAGTGAGATTCATACTTCCCTTTTCTGAAAACAAGTCTAGTACTGAGTTTCCATTCTATTCTGAATTCACCTTCAAGGGTTAGCCATAGCTCTCCAGCTGCTAAGTGATCTATGGAGATGTTTAGGATTTGCTACCTGTCATTGAGAGGTGTTTCTGTCAACTGGAGAGTGTGTGCTACATATTGTTAAACCTGTTAAATGGAATTATTTTAGGCTCTAGATATCTAGTTCTCTGTTTTTGGTTATTAAGCCACATTCTGTTTGCAAATCAAAGATCTGATCATTTGGGATGGCACCCATCTAATGTTGCCCAAATACTTTTTTGGGTGATTAATGGAACTGATAAAGCCCTAATTTTTTAGGTTAAGTGGCTAAATCTGATTATGTCATTTGCCTGCTATCTTCTTTGCTTTCCCTGAAACTAGTTGATTGAAGCCATAGTATTTAATGGCTGGAGAGAAAGAATAATGCTGATTGGTTTTCTCCACTCTAATTGGACTAGTGGCTGTGTATTTTAACCTTTCCCATAACAAGGACAAGACCAAGTTAATTATCATTAACTTGATTTCCACTGAGTTTCTTCTTTTAAAAGCAAAAGAGGAAGAAAGCAACATAGAATTCTGTAGTAGAATTATTTTTCTTGTGAAGGAGAATAGAGGGACACATAAGGAGGAGAAATAATAAGATTTGGAAAGGGGATAGGTAGAAGGATCTAGTTTTTAGGAGCAAAATAATTGTTGTGCCTCAGTCAGCCTCTCCTCTCTGGTTTTTTCTTTACTACTAATTTGTAACGTTTTTTAGATAATCTGGATAGTACTGAGCCCAAGGAGCTCTGCTTGATCAAGGTGTGTGTGGTAGTCTGGGCCTGGTTAATGAAAAATTCAAGTCTTATTTCCTTGAGCCATTGTTCATCCCCCTGCCTTGTATTTTCTGCTTGAAGACTGTATACAGTGGAGCACTTGGTCTGGAGCATGATTTATTCAGGAATCAGCCAGAGAATGTTTACTAGTCACATATTTAACTACTAGCGGCCCGATGCACAAAATTCGTGCACGGGTAGGGTTCCTAGGCCTGGCTGGCAATCAGGGCTGATCTGTGGGGCAACTGGCAGGGCGATTGGGGGACCCCCACTGGCACCCGCCTTGGCTGGCCTGGGGCCTGCGGGCTGGGGGCAGCTTCTGTGTTGAGCATCTGCCCCTTGGTGGTCAGTGCGCATCATAACGACTGGTCATTCCACCAGTTGTTCCGCAGTTCGGTTGATTTGCATAGGCTTTTATTATATAGGATGTGCCCTGGGGCAGCCTGCTTAATTTCCAAGTAGCTACTGCTGCTTTTAAAATAATCTGCCTATATTCCAAACATTTCTGAAGATAACAAGGAGATAGTGATGAATGTCTTTACATGTAAGTAGAAGGAAGAATTCAGTGATTTTTTTAAAAAACACAAAAATAAAAAGTCAGTCTAGTGGTGTCCCTCCTGCTCTTCTTTCACCCACTTCCTCACCACCAAACGAGTGAAGCAGGGCATTGTAGAGTTTTGCCTGTTGGTACCTTCTTTTTTTGGTTTGTTTTTGTTTCTAATAGCAGGTTTAGGCTTTTTTTTTTTTTTTTTTCTTATAGCTATACAGCCTCTTTCTGGGGCTCGTTGTCAATATATTAGCCTGTTAAAGGCATAAAACTAATCCTTTTCCTGTTGATTATACAGAAGGAAAGTTTTATTGCCTAACCAATTCTTCTTTTAGAAATGAAGAAGGTCACTGTTATGTTTCTGCGTTTTTGTAAATTTCCCCTGCTGGCCCTGGAAATAAGTGATAAGAGTAGAGTCAGTGTGCACCATCAAGAGGTTTAACCAGTTGGATTAAGTAGGACCTTTCTCCCACTTTGTGGGGGCACTGACAGCAAGGTCAGCTGAAGAGAGGAGGTTGTGTCTGTAGACGTGAGAGAGGTTTTTGTGGAATGGTTTTCTGTGATCTGCCTCAAGGTTTATGGTCTGTAGTTCATTGTCATAGAGAAACGGATTTGCTTCTCTTCTCTATTCCTGGTTCTAGCTAATAAGAACTTCTCTCTTTCATTTCCTTTGCTTCTGTTTTAAGCTTCTGTTATTGCTTAACCAGCGGTCGCCAACCTTTTGGACCTCACGGACCACCAATGGTCTGTGGACCACCGGTTGGCGACCACTGGAAGCTTCCTGAAATGCACTCAATCCTGATCTCCAGCCAATGGTGGTGTGCTATCATTGTGGCCACATTTGAGGTTAGTTGGGGTTTGGCTATAGTGTAGAGCTCTTTGCTTTGGACATGTGTGCTCAGGTGTAGAAATTTGGGCATTTGCCAGCTCAGGTGTCAGTAAGCAGCCTCCTCTTTTGTAAAGCTTTGGAATGGGAACAAGGGAAATGGCTTACCAGGTACACTGGATGAAAAGTTTTTAATTCTGTCCTGTTTGACTTTGTCCTGATGGTGACTAGTACTGGGATCCCACATTAGTAGCTTTGATCTTTTGACTGGGGCCACAGTCCTAGTTTGAGGCAGATTCAGAGTTTCAAGCTTATGTTCCTCTTATATGTTGAGTGTCAGCCTGTTTGTTATACAAGGTGGCATCACACAGTCATGGAGCCTTCAGGCTTCTGAAAGAAGTTCATGAAATGCCCTTGGGGAAGTTGCTGCTAATGGTATGGTTATCCCACAAGGCCCCCAGCCCCTGACCTATGGGGAAAATGGAAGTAGAAAATGGAAAGAAACTAGCATTTATTGAATGTTTGGCACTTGCTGTATACTATGCCCTTGATCTTCCTAACAATTCTGTGAGGTTGGTATTATCTCCATCCTTCAGAACTGAGCCTCACAGAGGCTGAATGACATATCCAGGGTTACAGCTGGCAGGAGTAGAGCAAAAATTCCAGTCAGGCCTGTCTGTCTGCAGATATTGTGCTCTTTTTACTGTACAATCGTGGGGTAATCGACTCGTAAGTGTCTTCATCAAGTATTGTACCAAATAGCGATTTGAATCACACTCTAGTGTTAATTACTTCTAACATCTAATTATTTAATCGATAGCACTCAGGCTATGAATATTTTGATACCTGGCCCATCATTATCAATATTCCAGTAGTATTTCTGGCTGACTTCTTTCCTTCCATCCATCTTAGTACCAGTAGGATTTTAAGCAACTATAGTTTGTCAGTAGCTCTGGTCCAAAGAATATTAATTGAACTGCCCCCATCCTTAAAGAATTTACAGTCTCTGGAAGTGGGAATTCAGACACACAAAGAAGTGTGATTTTTGCTGATAATTGAGGTACAATGTGCTTTGGGAGCACCTGACCCAAGTGTGTGTGTGCATTTCTAGGTACATTTTGAGAGGCTTCCATAAAGAGCTGTCTAATCAGATCTGAAAGTAGGAGTTGGTGGAGGTGGACGTAGTAATCCACATAAAAAGAACTGCATGTGGGAAAAGCCTTCAGGAAAGAAGCTTTCATGCCATATTCAAGGAACTTGAGGTCAGTATGGTTGAAGCACACAGTTCCAAGGTGAGCCAGCAGTTTCTGAAGCTAGAGAAGTAGACCCAAATCATCTGAGAAACACTCCAGATTTATGATGTAGCAATTTGAATGTCTTCTGTTGCCATTGACAAAGATGGAAAACAGCAGGAGAGGAAGGGAAGGGAGGAAGGATGGAATGAAAAGAGACAGATACTGATTAAGAGGCTAGAAGTGGGGTGAGAATAATAAAAAGTAAGTTTGATTTTGGACCTGTTAAGTGTGAGGTGTCTAGTTTCTAGCAAACAGCTGCATGGTACTGAAGCTTGAGAGAATGAGTTGGAGCACTTCCAGGGGACAAGAATTTCCAAAAGGTGACCATGTGGGGGTGGGGGTGAGGAGGAAAAAGGTGTTGGATAACTGCTAAGCCAGAATGTGGGTTAGTTCTTCCTCTTGAGTATTAAAATCATCTGGGATAATAGCAAGCTTTAGGATCTTGGGTAAATAAAGAAGTAACCAGGAAGTTGCAGACTGTTGTGACAAGGAGAGGCTCAAGATTTTACAGCTGGATGGCATGAGCCACAGAAGAGCATTTTTGTGTGATTTGTTTTTTTAATGTATTATTGATTTCAGAGAGGAAGGGAGAGGGAGATATAGGCACATTAATCATGAGAGCGAATCATTGACGGCTGCCTCCTGCACGCCCTCTACTGGGGATTGAACCCACAACCCAGGCATATGCCCGTACCCGAAATTGAACCATCACCTCCTGGTTCATAGGATGATGCTTAACTATTGAGCCACACGTCAGGCGCGTTTTTATTTTGTTTTATTTTGTTTTCACTTGATGCTGAAAGGCCTGACAGCAACCCCAGATCCCAACCCGAGGATTGAGAAGGAGCTGCCTCAGAATGAGTTGTAGGAGAGGTAGCATTCCTAGGAGAGCCAACTTCTGTTAAGGAGGAAGTAGAAAAGACTAATAATTTGATAGTTAAATAACCATGGAACAAGATTCTAGAAGGTTTGTGGGAGTGGGTGACATGTAGTGCAGGTGGTTTGTGGAGGAGAGCAAACACTTACAGGAATGGGAGTGTGGGTCCAAAAATGAGCAGAGGCAATTATATATTGGGCAGAGTGACAAAAGGTGATAGAAATATGACATGGTAGATTTCGCTGCCTGTAAGATTGCCAAGAAAATAAGTTCCAGAAATAAGTAAGAGTTTATATATACATGAGAACTTAATATGTGATAAAGGGTGAATTTCTAGTTAAAAGTGAAAAGACAGATTAGTCAATAAATGGGTAGGGATGGCTTATTATCCATTTAGAAAAAAATTAAATCTTTACCTCATATCAATCACAAAAGGAAATTCCAGGTGGGTTAAAGATCTAAAGATAAAAGGTATGCCATAAAAATATTAGAAGGAAATAAAGGAGACTATTCATATACTCCTAGGGGTAGAGGAGGACTTGCTAAGCCAGCAAATAAAGGAAACCATAAAGGAAGAAATGAACAGATTTCACTGCATAAAAGTAAAGCAAAATAACCCATAAGATTAAAAAATAAAAGTCATGCCCTGGCCGGTGTGGCTCAGTGATAGAGTGTTGGCCGTTGCACAGAAGGATCCCGGGTTTGATTACCTGGGTTGTGGGTTTGTCCTCAGCGCTGGTTAGGGCACGGGCGGGAGGCAACCAATCTATGTGTCTCTCTCACATTGATGTTTCTCTCTGTCTGTCTTTCCTCTTCCCTCTCTCCCTCCTTTCCATTCTCTTTGAAAACCAATGGAAAAACATCCTCAGGTGAAAATGAACATGAATGAATGAATGATAGAATAAAAGTCAAAATAGAGTGAATATTTACAACCTTAGAAGACAAGTTTAAAATCTAGAAAGACGTTTACAAATCAATAAAAGGAAATTAACCAAAAAAAGTACAAAGAATACAGCCAGTAAATACAAAGCAGTGCTCAAATTTATTCATTATTAAAGAAATACAAATTTTAAAATGATATATTTACCAGGCTGGCACTAATGAAAAAGCATTGAGACAGTCTAGTTTTGGAAGGATTTGAAGAGATGGGCCCACATATGTTGGTTCAGATATAAATCAGTGCAATAATTTTAGAAGAGTAATTGGGCAGTATCGAAACAAAAATCTTTCATATCTTTGGCTTAACATTTTCACCTCTAGGAATTTTCCTACAGAAATCTCTCACAAACACTTTTTAAAAAGGATACACACAACTATTTATTAGATATTGTTTATAATGTCAAAAACTTCAAAGTATGTCCAGATGTCAACAAAGAGGAGAGAAGTTAGGACTTTAAAGTATATCTCAAAAATGGGATTCTATTCAGCATCTACAAGTGATGTAGATTTATATATGTTGATATTAAAAGATTTGCAGATCATTTTGGTAAGTGGAAAAAAGTTACTAATATGTATTAGGCTCTCTTTTTGTTTTAAAAATTAATAATCTATGTCTTTTCAAAAATTGAAAACACTGTGCAATATGTTAACCAGGTTATCTCTTGGAGTGTATAATTATAGGGAGATGTTTTCAATGTGGTCATAGGGGAAGAGGAGGAGAATACATCAAGTTTTAAAAGTAGAGGGGAAAAGAAAACTTTTAACTACAACTTTTACAAAAGAAGACGGAAGGCAGAGCATCCAGGATTCATCTGTGGTCTGGACCAGTTGCACTTCTGAGTAGGAATTAGACGTCTCTGGAGGATGCACCATGGTCCAGACTGAATTCAGCAGCACTATGGAGGGGCTCCAGGCTCAGGCAGCTGGCTTCTCAGACTCCTGCTTTACTGGGATAAGAAGTTTGACAGCGGTGGCCTTGCCTCTTTCCCTACCCACACTAGTGTACTTTTGCACTAACTGCTTCCCAGGCTTTGGAGTACCTCATCTCCTCTTGATGGCCTGGCAAACACCAACTCGGGGTTCAAGGTTCCTGGACAGAGGTTCCCTCCAAGGTTAAGCCTGCTTCCCTTTTTGGAGATAGCTATAATATCTACTGTAGTCCTTATCGCGCTGTTTTGTAACTGTTGTTTGTATTTGTCTCTCCCACTAGACTGTGAGCTCCTCAAGGGCAGGGACCAGGGCTTGTTTTTCTTTTTAACTGCCCCAGCACCTAGCATAGTTCCTGATGCACAGTAAGTGCTCAATATATTTTGGTTGGAATGAAAAAATGAGTGGGAAATGCATTATTTCAAGGGTTTTTATTAGGTTGAGTATCCGGAAAGGAAGCCTGGATGTTATGTATATAAAGGGGTTAGAGGGAGGGGAACAAAGTGGACATGGAGAACCAGTAACATTGGCACCAGCCTAGGCAAGTACAAGGACATATAGGGCTGGGTAGACCTGAAAGAGTGGGAAGTGCCAAAGGCTGGGTTGACTTTCCTAGTTTCCGCTCCAGAAACCAAACCAAATGCCAGTTTGTAACCAAAATGAATGTGTTTTCTCCATGCTGCTAAGATTCTGTGAATTAAACACATTGATATGATAGAAATGTTTTGATTGAGGGAGGAGAAGGGCTGGTGGAAGGAGAGGCTATTGTGCATTGAGGTAAAGACAGAGTTTCCAGATACCCTAATGTAGCAATGAGTTGTTCTGTCCAGAAAAGTGAAAAGTCATGAATCTTTAGATTTATGGACCCCTTTTCAGAGCAGTGTCTAAAAAGGTACTTTCTGTATGCCCGTATATCTTCTTACCATCTCCACCCCAGTCCCAAAAATACTAGGTTTGGGTGTATAAAAGTAATCTCTACATTAACTGTTTGTCATTTATACATGATTATCATGTAACATAATCATTATGCATAGATAACATTAAGTATGCATTTTTATTTTTATTTTATTTATTTATTTTTTGAATCGTATATCAATGTTTATTCCAATAATGCCAGCAGTGTGGGAGAGCAGCAGGTCATCCATAAAAATCTGCTCTGTAGCCCACCAAAAACCAACTGCTTATATAGGGTAGGACAAGGATTACATGGGGAAGTAGGGATTACAGGCATGGGGAAGTAGGCTATGCAGGTTGGGGTGGGACTCCATTATTTGGGCAAGAAGATAGTTAATCTTTCCATGATAATAGGCAGT
>NW_005871089.1:3133333-3161505 GCF_000147115.1 Myotis lucifugus | reverse complement strand
CTCCCTTCTGGCCTGCAAAGTTTCTGTTGAGCAATCAGCTGACATTCGTATGGGTACTCCCTTGTAGGTAACTGATTTTCTGTCTCTTGCTGCTTTTAGGATTCTCTTTGTCTTTTGCTCTTGGCATTTTAATTATGATGTGTCTTGGTGTGGTCCTCTTTGGGTTCCTTTTGTTTGGGGTTCTCTGCGCTTCCTGGACTTGGAAGTCTATTTCTTTCACCAGGTAGGGAAAGTTTTCTGTCATTATTTCTTCAAATAGGTTTTCAATATCTTGCTCTCTCTCTTCTTCTGGCACCCCTATAATTCGGATGTTGGTACGCTTGAAGCTGTCCCAGAGGCTCCTTACACTATCTTCGTATTTTTGGATTCTTTTTTCATTTTGCTTTTCCGGTTGGGTGTTTTTTGCTTCTTCGTATTTCAAATCTTTGACTTGATTCTTGCGCTCCTCTGGTCTGCTGTTGGGAGTCTGTATAATATTCTTTATTTCAGTCAGTGTATGCTTAATTTCTAGTTGGTTCTTTATCACAACATCGAGGGTTTCACTAGATTTCTTGAAGATCTCACTACATTTATTGGCGGTCTCACCAGTCTTCTTGAAGATCTCACTACATTTATCGGCGGTCTCACCAGTCTTTTCGAGGGCCTTATTAAATTTATCGGCGGCTTCTAGACAGTTCTTTAAAGACCTTAAAAGTGTGGTTTTGAACTCTATATCCAGCAGTTTGCTTTCCTCCATTTCTGTCGTTTGTGTCTTGTTTCTTTGTCTCGGCATTTTTTATGCGTCGCTGTGTCGATAGAGTGCCTTTCTGTCCTAAGTGTCCCAATTACCTGAGGTAGACCTCTTTGTGCACCCCCTTGTGGGCTTTGTGCACAGTCTTGTTGTAATTAAGCCTTGATTGTTGTAGTTATCCCTGGGAGGAATTGACCTCCAGGCCAATTGGCAGTGAGAATCAGCTGTGTCTGCAGTGGGAGAACTTCTGTGCTGGAGACACCCCTCTGGGGCTAGACTTGCTTCGATGGGGCTTTGGTGCTCACTGAGTCTGCCCCCTGAGTGTGTCTTTTATGGTTCCACGGAGCTGCAAACTGGATGGTCCCACTCTGACCTCTGGCTTCCTGGCTCCTGGATCTCTAGGGAGGTGCTAATCTAGCCTTTGCCTGCGGCTATCCAGCAAAAGTCTCCCTGCAGGGCTTGGGCGGAGCGGGTCCCACGGGATCAACAGGGCGGGGCTAGCAGTTATGGCTGCTCTCAGTCTTGCCCTCAGAGGCTCTGCTTCTCAGTGTCCCGGTGATCGCTGCAAGTCCCTCAGAGAGAAAGCTGCCCTAGGGTTCTGACCGATGCCAGACAGTCCCGCTTCTCCCGTATGAGTCTGGGTCCCTAGAGACTCGCCCGGAACTGGAGCTCAGAGCCTGAGACTCCCTCCCAATTGAAAACGACAACCGCGCCCTCAGCCGCCAGCCCGCTCCACATGCACCTCCGCACCTTAGTATTTTACTTCTGTACTGCGCCTCCTCTGAGTCTCGATATGCTTTTCTCTTTCCTTCTAGTTGTAGAATTTCCACTCAGCCAGCCTTCCTGTGGTTCTGGATGATGTCCGTTCCGTCTTTTAGTTGTATTTTTGAAGTGGTTGTGCAAGGCAGCAATCTCCGGTGTTTACCTATGCCGCCATCTTGGTTTCCTCCCACGTATGCATTTTTAAATTCTAGCATCATTCATTATTTTCAGGAAATATTTATTGTGTCAGGTACTGGGAATACAAACACTCTGAGATTGGTCCCTGCTGTTGAGGAACTCACAGCCTCAGTGAGGAAATGGACAAACACCGTATCTACACTAATAAAAGAGAAACATGGTAATTGGCGTACGACCGCTACCCTTCCCATTGGCTAATCAGCATATCCTTATACAAATTAACTGTCAGCCAAGATGGCGGCCGGCAGCCAGGCAGCTGGAAGCAAACATGAGGCTTGCTTGCTCCAGGGACTGCAGACTGCAACGTTCCCTGCCTGACTTGCCGGCCTCTGAGCTGGCAGTTTGAAACATTCTAACAAATATAGGCCGGGATCTCAGAGCTGAAGTTATACATTGTTTCGATTATAGAACCAGATACCTGCTCTCAGAGCTAGAGCCAGAGCTAAAGCTGGCCCAGAATAAAATAAAAAAAAGGAGCGGTTGGGAGCTTCAATCAACAACCGCCAGCCTGAAAGCAGCCCTCAGCCCCTCACCCAGACTGGCCAGGCACCCCAGTGGGGACCTCCACCCTGAAGGGTGTGTGACCAGCTGCAAACAGCCATCATCCCCTCATCCAGGCTGGCCAGGCACCCCAGTGGGGACCCCCACCCTGATCCAGGACACCCTTCAGGGCAAACCAGCCGGCCCCCAGGCCTCTATCCTATATAGTAAAAGGGTAATATGCCTCCCAGCACCGGATCAGCATGACAGGGGGCAGCGCCCAAACCCCCTGATTGCCCTGTGGCTCTGTGTGTGACAGGGTGCGGCGTCCCAACCCCCTGATCGGCCCTGCTCTGTGTGTGACAGGGTGCGGCGCCCCAACCCCCCCCCCCCCCACGGGCCCTGCTCTGTGTGTGACAGGGTAGAGCCATAACCTCCCCATCGGCCCTGCCCTGAGTGTGTCAGGGCGCAGCGCCCCAACCCCGATCGGCCCTGCTCTATGCGTGACAGGGGGTGGCGCCGCAACCTCCCCATCGACCCTGCCTTGAGTGTGATAGGGGGCGGTGCCCCAACCCCCCAATCAGCCATACCCTGAGCGTGACTGAGGGTGGCATCGCAACCTCCCAATCCGCCCTGCTCTGTGCATGACAGGGGGCGGCGCCCCAACTCCCCAATCAGCCCTGCTCTGAGCCTGACCAGGGGCTGCACCTAGGGATTGGGCCTGCCCTCTGCCACCCGGGAGCAGGCCTAAGCCAGCAGGTCGTTATCTCCCGAGGGGTCCCAGACTGCAAGAGGGCACAGGCCGGGCTGAGCGCCCCCCCCCTTCCCCCGCCCCCGAGTGCACAAATTTTTGTGCACTGGGCCTCTAGTATTAAGATAAATGTCATGAAAAATGTATGTATGTATTGATTCATGGTCACATAGGAAGGTCTCTTAGGAAAGGGTGGGGGCCTAATAGCAAAGCTTTATAAAAGGAAAACCAGCACTGTTTCTTAATCAGGTGAGATGTGGAAGCAATGCAAATTTCTTTCAATTGGAAGAAGCAATGTGTGCAAAGAAAAGTATGGAGAAAATTGGGGGTATCCAGGCTTCTGTAAAGAGTTCATTGTGCTACTGTGAGAGTTTCTATACAGAGTTTCTACAACAGAGAAAGACATGGCTGGAGTTCTTACTGTCATCCAGTGGATTCTGGACTTTATCCTGAAAGCTACGGGAGCCACTGGAGGACTTTGAGCAGAGATTGTCATAATCTGATTTTCATATTAAAAGATCACAAAGGATAGTAGGTTGAAATGGGGTATATAAGGAGGCAGGGAGAGACCACCTGGGAGATTTTTTTATAGTCATCCAGGTGAGAATTTATGAGAGGCTGAATTAAGGCATTGACCAATGGAAGTGGGAAGATGATGATGATGTTGTGATAATAAGGATTTGTAGTTATAAGACTTAATTGGATCTTTCTTTTCCACTGTTGTAATCTCAGTGCTTAACATAGTGTTTGATACATAGTAGACAGACAGTAAATATTGAATGAATTAACTTGAGATCTACTTAAAAAGGTGGGGGGAGGAGGAGGTTTATGGTCTGGGTTTATGATCTATTGATTTAATAGATGGTGCTGTTATCAAACTGAGAGAGATGATCAGCCAGGAAAAGGAATGAAGAGTTGGTTCAGTTTTGTATTTAAGCTTCAAGGTGCTTTTGAGACATTTGAGGAGCAGAGGTGTATGAGTCTAGAGCAGCGGTTCTCAACCTGTGGGTCGCGACCCCTTTGGGGTCAAACGACCCTTTCACAGGGGTCGCCTAAGACCATCGGAAAACACATATATAATTACATATTGTTTTTGTGATTAGTCACTATGCTTTAATTATGTTCAATTTGTAACAATGAAAATACATCCTGCATATCAGATATTTACATTACGATTCATAACAGTAGCAAAATTAGAGTTATGAAGTAGCAACGAAAATAATTTTATGATTGGGGGTCACCACAACATGAGGAACTGTATTAAAGGGTCTCGGCATTAGGAAGGTTGAGAACCACTGGGTTAGGAAGTCTAAGAGGAATGACCAGAGATATGCAAGAGGAGGAAAGGTCACTCTAAGGGCAAGGTCCCACCCAACAATTGTTCATACCAGCTTTCTGCCCTGGTGATCTCTGTACCTGGCCTATCCTACTCTGCTCATGCCTGTCTTAACTGCCTACTATATCAGTATACGTTTGAAATCACTGTTACAGAGAATAGAAAAAATAGCAATGGCAGAGACAAGATTTTCAGGGCAGCATCCAGGGCCCAGCCAAGATGAGAGACCATGATTTTACCAGTGGCCCAATCCCACTGATACATGATTTTTAGGGTTGAGAGTTTTGCCCACTGAATGCAACAGAAGATAAAAGAGACAGGTTGTTGAGAGTACTGGCTAGAATGTGAGGTGATGGCCCACCACTTCTAGGGCAGGAGGGAAGTAAGTAAAGGTGGGAGAGGATCTGCAACAGAGAGCAGATGGAAGATGGTTTGCCACTGGCACTTTGGGGATAAAAGGAACTCTGAGTTTCATATCCAGTGGATCTGTCTGTGATGAATAAAGCAAAATTATGTTTAAAAACGGGACACAAGGGTAGAAAACTAACAGTGGTTATCTCTTCAGAGAGAGTGACAAAGGAGGGGTATCAAAGACAGTTTGTTTTAAATACTCTGTACTGTTCAAATTTTTCAACTTTTTAATTAAAAAGAAAAATACAAACTTCTCAGTGAACCCTAAAAGAGCAAGTTCACCGAAGGCAGGGAGATGAGGGAGCTGCGGAGATAGGAGGCAGTGGTCATGAAATGGGGCCTGGAAGACATGATGTGGTCCCGCCCTGTCATTGTTTCCATGGGAGGAAATGGGAGCCTGAGATTCACTCTGCTTGGCACCAATAGAACCAGAACCAGAACCTACCTTTCCTGATTTCCTAGCTCCTTGTTCTGTTTTCCAGGCTGCTTCCTGAGCACTTGAGGCTTCAGGATTTCCTGCTGTCCCCCCTGGGCTTACTGTGAATGTGCCCATGAGATTGCTGCCTGATGGGCTGTTTCCTGTCCTGTGCCTCCCACACCTGGGTGCTTCTCTGTGCAGTCTGTGTGGGTGTGTGCAGAGGTGGCTAGCCTATTCCCTGCCTATTTTCTTCTCTCTTCGGAATAGCAAGTTGGAGGTGAAAAACCACAATGATACGCTATTTACTTCCTTTTAAGTTACCAATGTCCCTCCTGTTTTGCAGCTCTCACATCACCAGCTCCCCCAGATTTTCCCCCTCAGCTTTTTAAAGCAGCAGCCCAAACCCAGATGAGTCACTTAGGATAGGGGTTCTTTACCATGAGATTAGTGGCACGGGTGGAGGGATGAGCCCTTAATTTAGGGGCATTGTTCTAGGGCAGTGATGGCGAACCTATGACACGCGTGTCAGAGGTGACACGTGAACTCATTTTTTTGGTTAATTTTTCTTTGTTAAATGGCATTTAAATATATAAAATAAATATCAAAAATGTAAGTCTTTGTTTTACTATGGTTGCAAATATAAAAAAATTTCTATATGTGACACGGCACCAGAGTTAAGTTAGGGTTTTTCAAAATGCTGACACGCCGAGCTCAAAAGGTTCGCCATCACTGTTCTAGGGGGAAGATCCTTTCATTTTCATTAGATCTTCAAAAGAATCTGTGACCCTCTCCCTAAATGACTATGGATTTAGAGAGCAGAGTGCAGATGTGTTTTAGAAAAATAAGATAGAGCAACAACAACAAAAATTAGTTGTTTTCTTGTCTTCACGTAATAATTCAGATAAACCTGGCGTTTGTATAGCCTCTCTTGTCCCTGGGACAGTGACCATGGCAGTTGCATACAGATTATTTGTGATTTCTCCTGTTTGGTAGCTTGAGTGAGATCCAGAGGATTAATACTAAAGTAATGACTTTGCCCTCCTTGGGAAGGCTGCCTGGATAGATATGCAGATGCACTCTCCACATAGTGATATTGAGGCTCTGAGATATGTGACAGAGTGGGGACAAGGAGGTACGGGATGAAGGCATAGTTTAAGGAGGAATATTCTTTTATAGTTTCTTCACCACCACTTCTCAGTCGAGTCCTCCTTTGAGATTGGTCCTGGCCCTGAAAGCCTGATTGTCCTTCTATGTTTATGGGGTTGAGTTTTTAGGGTTTAAAATGGAGTTGTGAGTTGGCCTGGCCCAGAGAAACCTCAAATTATTTTTTCCCTGCAGAGTTTAGGTAGGTATTAGAGTGAGGATACAGGCTGTTCACTGGGAGGGAAGAGAATCTTTTTGTTCAGGATGGTTGGAAAGGGCCCCTTATTGTTCCTTCTTGGCAGACCAGAGAGCTCAGATGCAGCCAGGTGGTCATGCTCTGGAGGGGTGAGCAAGCTTTCCTTGAGATGGTTCAAGGCTCTTGGGTTCCTTCTGTCTAGAGACAAATAACATTTGGTGTTCCAACTTGGTTCTGGATTCTCTCTCCCTGCCTTCTGCCAGGCCATT
Source organism: Myotis lucifugus (assembly GCF_000147115.1). Lineage (NCBI taxonomy): Eukaryota > Metazoa > Chordata > Mammalia > Chiroptera > Vespertilionidae > Myotis > Myotis lucifugus. Next base: position 3,154,811 of record NW_005871089.1, on the reverse strand, counting down.
CTGTCCCTGGCTGTGTAGTCCCATAGGAATCATAGATGTTGCGGTGCCAGTGGGAATGCATGTGGCTCCAGAAAGGAGAGAGAGAGAGAGAGAGAGAGAGAGAGAGAGAGAGAGAGACAGAGAGAGAGACAGAGAGAGAGAGAGATCATTGACCTTTTGTATGCCATAAGCATCTATAGACACAAGGATGGTTTCCATTTTGGACGCGTGGCAGTTAACTGGTTGAGACTCAGGCTTGGGACAGTACAATCACAATTGTATTGAAGGTCACAGAGAAGAACTAGTAGGAGGGTGAGAAGAGACAGCATTGGTATTTTGTCTTTTTTTCAGCGTATACTGGGTTTGTCAGACTCTATGCGATAGCATGTTGGGCTCAGACTACGTGGCTTTCTACTGTTGGGAAAGAACCTGGATAGAGAAGAGGAGGGAAGGAAGCAGAATGGGCTGATGACCATATGCCTTTGCTGGGACACCAGCTGGATCATCTCAGGGCCTCCTTTGCATAGGAAATCCCCTTGTCTTCATCTGCTCCCATTAGCTCCCATTTTACAAGGTTGGAAAGTCTTCATCTGGAGCCTTCAAGAGCAGTGCTACGTCAAGTGCCAGTCTGCAATGAGATGGGAAGCATACATACCAGAATGTGAAACTGTTCCCTTCATCAAGACCTTGCTATGAAAAAAGTGTTAGAACTAACCGCGTGTTTGTTCTGACATACTTGATTTACATTCTGGCATCATGTAAGCTTCCTGTCTGGTGACCAACCAGTAACACAGTGTACAGATCAGCAGCTAACCCATAGACCACACTTTGAGTAGCAGTGCTCTAGAGCTGCCTCTAGTTTCAAAGCAGTTGCTAGGGCCTTAAAAATGTGTATTTGGACTGTATCAAGCCAGAAATCTACAGTCCTGGTTACAAAGGGCTGACACCAGATCATTCACACATGGTCAGGGTGGGTCACTGGGGAGAGAGGGGAGCACAACCAAAATGAAAAAGTCACACAGGTGACTAGGCAGCGCATGTGCCAAGGGTGCATGCCCTGCTCTGGCTCCCCTCTTGCCACAGGCAGGCAAACTGAAGGGACTAGAGCTGGGGACCCTCCTTTGGTCTTTGGTTTTGCCTGCTGCCTCAGATGGCAGGTCAGCCACATTAAGTGTACACTGTCCTTGCAGGAGAACAGCAAACATTGGAGAAGCAGTCACTGGTTATCCTTGTAGTCACTCCTGGATGTGAGCAGCTTCCTTCTTTGGAGTCAGTGGAGAATTGTAAGTACCCTGTTCCCATTCTAGAAGAGCAAGCGCTTGTCTGCAGCTGGAGCTCTGGGTGGCCTGGCTTAAATTGCTGAGGCTAGGCCTGGAGCCATCCATGACTGCGAGGACTAAGTGCCAAGAGCCATAAACGGTGAGTGTTTCCTATGCCCTCTAACCAGTGTCTGCAGGCTGACTGGACGGTCACACTGGCTGTTCACTGAGTACGCCTACCTTCTGGACTGAGCATAATTCTTTTGCCATTTTAAGAATGTGTGTATACTTTGCTGATATTGTCTAAGAGATCCTACACAGGAAAGGAGGAGTTTTGGTCATTTGAATTGAGATGAGGTCAAGTCCTGTAACTGCCTCCTGTCTTTCCTGATCAGCAGCATTTGGGCACTTCTCAGTCTCCAAAGTGAAATTCAAGTCTTGGCTTCTTCCTCACATTCTTGGATGAGGTAGCTGAAGCCTGGGGAAGGGAGGGTGGTTACAAAGTCTTTGTGAACATCAGAACCTGGACTCACCCCTCCGAGCATCACTGTTCCCTTTGCCAGCAGGTGACTTCATACTTCCAGCTAAAGGCTGGCAGGAGTTCATGTTTCTTGGGGGAGAAACTGACCCTCAAGCAGGTGTTGGCTTGTGGAGGACTCTGCTCTAGCCTGACCCTCGTCATGTGTCATCTCCTAGGGTCTACAGAGCCCCTAGGTAACCACCCTTCCACTCTGGCTCCAGGCCTGGCCGCCTGCAATTGCCCTGCTCTGGGAACGTCTCCTCTTTGAAAGAAAAAGAAAGTGATCTTGCTGTTGTCTTTTAATCCAAGGATTTGTACAGAACATGTGGTATGTGATCTGAGAGTAGAAATCTTTAACCACGTTGGGTCATTTCTGTCATTCCAGACACCCTGACCATAAACAATGAGCAGTGTTTCCTTCTGTCTGAGACCGTTTGGGGAGCTCTTCGAGGTAACAAGGTGGGGCTGATGCTGGGAGAGAGACCGGCAGTGATGTGGGACAGTTGGCATTGGTGGGGTGGGAGGACAGGACTGGGGACCCAGCGACTACCCGCATACTTGCATTTTAAGAAGCTTTCTTTGTAGAGGGCAAGTGGCATGTTCCCCTATCCCCCTGGAAAAGAGTGTTCTCCTTCAGCTTTCCCTGGAAGTTGATGGGTTTTACCTGTGAGTGGCAGCAGCTCCCCCGGGCAGGTGCTCTGGGGAAACAATGGGAGACCCTGCAGGCTGCTTTTCAGGGTGCCAGTGGGGCCAGGTAACTGAGGAGAGGGGCGACTCTGCCACAAACACTGCCTGTCCAGCTCGCATTAAAGATACACAGTTGGCCAGGTTTTATATAAAGGAAAACTATATCAAAGAAATAAGTGTCAAAAAAAATGCCCTTCCTCTTGGTTTACTGAAAAAGAATTTGGTCCCTAGATACAGACTTAGCCAAATACCTCTACTTTTGTTAAAACATCTGCTAGTAAAGGATGAGGGACATTCTCACAGAATTCCAAACCTGGGTTTGGTTTGTCTTTATTCCTTTGCCTCTCCTCTCCCCTCTCCTATGTTTTGGAGAAACAGCATGCCAACTCCCTTTCCGCCCCCTTGTACCTTTTGTGCAAGTGCTAATGATTACTTTGGTCAGATAGGGGAAATCTGGGACTCCAGAGCGCTGGGCATCAGAGTCAGAGTGGAGAAAAGCCAAACAGTATCCTAGCAGTCTGCCTCAAATTAGGTGCTGAGTGACCATGGATTCTCTCATTCTGAAAATTTAAGACTCTGGGATTCCTTCGTGGGGCCTCCAGCTGTTGAGAATATACAATGCTCTGGACTCAACTTGCCTGCCCTTGGGCCTAGCCAGAATCTCGGAGTCTGTGTCCTGTGGACTGGGTGGCTGCTGCCTGCTACACCTCAGACCCATTTAGCTGAGTCTCTTCTCAAGCCCTGAGGAGGAAAGGGGGATGATTTCTTGTAGGTCCAGATGTGGACCCAGGTACCTTGGAAATCAAGCTTATGATCTCGTCTTCACAATTCAGTCTGGGAGATGTGAAGGGGCAGCAAACTGGGGACTCTTTTTCTCAGCTCCCTTAGCTCTTCTGAGCATTATCTTTGGAAAGCCTTAACCTCTTGCAGGCCGACTGTCCCTGCATCTGTCCTTACAAGCACACATCTTTTTAATATTCTTGTGAGTTCACACCTTTGGAAATATGGGTAGGAGGTGTGTATGTTTTTAGGGTTAATGTGTTTCTAGAAGGGGCACTAAAGCCCCTTACACAGCCACCTTCCAAAATAAAATAGAGTAAAAATTGATACTGGCTTCCTAATATCCCCCTTTCATAGTGTTGAGAATCATCAAGCCTCCATTACACCCACTTTAACTTTGTGCCCCGACGTCATCCCTGCCACACGGGGCACTTTCCAAATGGATCCACCTTTTCCCACCTCCCAGAGTCTTTATTCTGCCTCTCTACTTCCTATAGGTCTGGAGACTTTTAGCCAGCTTGTTTGGAGATCTCCTGAGGGCACAGTAAGTGTGGGCCCTCTTTTTGATAGATCCTATTTAACGCTTAACAGGGCTCCTTTTAAATCTTGGGTTTGCTCCCAATGTCCATAGCCCTGGAAATCTTACTTTGCTTTAAGACAAAGTCCTGGAGGCTTGAAATGGCCTCAGCAAGAGTGTACAGCGTGGAAACTGGTTTGGTAGATTTGGCCTGTTTGGAGTCACGGTAATTTAGTTCCCCTGAGTCATTATTTAGTAACTAGAGGCCCAGTGCACGAATTCGTGTATGGTGGGGTCCAGCCGGCCTGCCCCGATTGTTGGTTGGCCTGCCCGGCCCCCGATCGGGGTGGGGGGGGAGATTGGGAGGGCAGGCCAGGGGGAGGGGCTGCGGGCAGTTGCTCGGCTGGCCCTGCCACCTGGTCAAACTCCCGATCGAACTCCCAGTTGAGGAGAAAATTTGCATATTAGCCTTTTATTATATAGGATGACTTGAGATTTACACACCGCTCTGAAGAAAACAGCGTATTAATAGTGAAAATGCAGACCGTACAGGCTGAGGTTGTGGGACAGCTGTATTTGGCTAGCCTGGGACAGTTGCTCTCTGGGCAGGTTCCTGCTTATGGTCATTGGGGTAGAGGGGTGGGACACGTGGGGAGACACCCTGCAGCATGGTCACAGGGTGGCTTTTCAGAGATCTTGGGAGACTTGTCCTCATCCCCCACCCCCACCTCACCCTCATAGTGAGTTCCCTTTGAATCCTGACATGTTTACTGTTTGGTCCACACAGTTCTTTATCAACAAGACGGAGATTGAGGACTTTCCTCGCTTCCCTCACCGGGGCTTGCTGTTGGACACATCTCGGCACTATCTCCCACTGCCTAGCATCCTGGACACTCTGGTACCCAGGCCTTAAGGCCTTCTTTGGGGCGATGGGTCAGGAGGTAGCCCAGGTGCCATATTCCTCAAGAGTTAGAGAGTATAAGTAATTTTATGGACTCCTAGGAAAAATGTGAAGGATGATGTGCTCTAAAACCCAAAAACATAACAAGAGTGATTTAAATCTACCCCACTGGCTACTATGGACCAGTGTCCAGCCTGTCTCCTGGGATGCAGAAGGTGCTTTGGGATTGGCTTCTTTGACCAGCAGAGCTAACTTTAGTTTAGTTACGACAAGGTCGTAGGAAGGAGATGTTCCAAAACCGTAACTGGGGGTGTTTCTCACTATCTTGAGTTTGATGGGCAGTCTTATCTGACAGTTGCTGATCCAACTCAGGTGTCTGTCTTTTCCTTTGCTCCTCTGATGGAATAAAAGGAGTGGAGGCATCCATCAGTCTTGGCTTCTGAGATTTATGGGTTATGGGGCTACTAAATTCACAATAGACCGCACAATTTGGGTAAATACTAGTCAGTTTGGGAGCAGTTTGTTTATTTACTTGCTTTTTGTTTTTTATTACCCAGAACAAATGGCAGGAGGAAGTGTTAGTCTTCGGGGTATTTGGGAGCTTTTAGAAAACTCCAGGGGACCACATAACTACAACCCTCCTCTCAGTGTGGCTACAACTTATCTCAAAAAGAGGAGGCACTGTTTCTGTCAGCCATCTTTGGCTGTGCCCTGGGGAAAGAAGAAATATGCCGGTCTTCCCTCCCTGTCAGGCACTCCCTGATGGGAAGGTTCGATAGATCCTCTTAACACTTAACAGGACGCTGGGCTGGCTGAGGGTGTGTGGAGCAGCCTGGCAGTGTGCCCAGCTTCCCAGGCTAGAGGCTGAGTCTGGAAAATCTGTGGTGAGTTCACAGTGCATGCTCTGACTTACAGGATGCCATGGCATACAATAAGTTCAATGTGTTCCACTGGCATCTGGTCGACGACTCTTCCTTCCCGTACGAGAGCTTCGCTTTTCCAGAGCTCACCAGAAAGGTATGTCTTGATTTCGCCCCGACCAAGTTTATGGGATGATGTTTGAACCTAGCTGTGGCGCTGATGGCAAGGACACTAGCTCTCCTCCTACCCAGCCAGTTTTAGGGACACACTGACATGGGAAGGGCACTGGATTTGAAATCAGGAGACCTGAGTTCGAGTCCAAGCTGTGCCATAAATTTGCTCTGTAACCTTCAGGATATAATCTCTTCTGGTCTCATTTTCTTTTTGTTTGTTTGTTTATATTCTGTTAGCTGGGCATAATACCTACCTTGTTCACTCCACTGGTGTTGTGGCACACAAATAAAACAATATATGTGATAACTTGTGGGAAGTTATGAATAAGTTCTATGAAGATAGTCCCTGATACCAAAGGGCTGTGGGTAGATTTTCTGATATCCAGGGAGTCCTGGAGGCATTTTTAGTATCCACTAATATATAAGCCTTCAAGAAATAAGATCCTTAAGAATGTCTTGTGCCTTTCAGGGGTCCTACAACCCTGCCACCCACATCTACACAGCACAGGATGTGAAGGAGGTGATTGAATATGCACGGCTTCGGGGGATCCGTGTATTGGCAGAATTTGACACTCCTGGCCACACTCTGTCCTGGGGACAAGGTAAGAATAATTCAGGGGTTGGAGGAAGTCTACTGGTCCTCCCCTCCTTGGGGCTTTAGGGCATTAGCACTTGGATGCGCCATGCCTTCTCCTGGAAGAATGTTTTCTGTCAACCTCTTCCACCTAGGAATTAGATGGGCAGAACTTACTTTGGGCGAAGGAGACCACTTCTTACTATTAAAATATGGGCAAATTCTTCTCAGGTGTCCTTGTCTTAATGAATCCCTTGAAGATTGCCGTGCTCTAGAGTGGGAAGAAAGATTTTGCCAATTTGGCTGAATTGGCTCTCTGCTTTTCCTAGAGGCAGTATGAGAGCTGCCTTTGGGAGCGAGGGTGACCCCTGCTGGAAGCAGTGTGTCAAGGCAAGAGTGTGTGTGCTGACAGTTTGACTACACACCACCCTCTGTCTGTGATTGTGGATATAGGTGTATTTCTTTGATTGTGACTAAACGCTCATGATTACCAGTGTCTTTGAGTCCCTGAGTGTTTCTACCTGTGTGAGTATAATGTTTATTATACTTAGTGTGACTTAATGTCCTTATATCTATGGCTGGGCGTGGGGGTCTATGTATTTGTGATACTTGTGTGGGGTTCTCTACTGCCTTAGGTGTCTCTGGATTATTGACTCCTTGCTACTCTGGGTCTCAGCCCTCTGGTACCTTTGGACCAGTGAATCCCATTCTCAACAGTACCTATGAGTTCATGAACACATTTTTCTTGGAGGTCAGCTCTGTATTCCCGGATTTTTATCTTCACCTTGGAGGAGATGAGGTTGATTTCGCCTGCTGGTATGAGCCCTTTGATATTCCCCTCTCAGCCTGATGAATTGCTTGCTCAGAATAGAGGTTAGGCCCTGACAAGCTACCTGTCTCAGGTGCTGCTCAGGGACTAACCTCTGAGACAGCATTCTGTCTCAATCTAGATGGCTCAGGTCTTGGGCCTTTCCCCTCTAAGCTACAGAGAGGCCCTGCCTGATTTTGGCAAGGCTGTGAATGTGAAACTCTCCCTTCCTCTTGTCATATCCTTGAGATATTTATGGGAAAACCAGCTCTAGGCACAGAATTGTCTTGTTAAAATCCTGGATAGGGAAAAATAATTTATGCTTTTGAAGGCTTAAAATAGTCTGGTTGAAGAGTCAAGACACAAATGAATTTGAGACTAATAGATGACAGTGTTAAATTGTAAGTTCCAAATCCTCAGATCTACTTAGCTCAAAAGAGGCTGAGGGGCTTCTCTGAGAAGTGTGCACTAGAGCTGGATCTGGGGAAGTAGTTTGGTTTTTTCAAGACATGGGAGAGGAGGAAAACTTTCCAGGAGAAAATGTGAGCAAAATACAGACATTGTGGGGCAAGGGAGTGGCAGCAACACTTGTATCCAACTGGAATAGAGAATACATAGTAAGGGGAAAACACAGTATGCCCAGGGTGGGGGTTAGAGAGGGAAACCAGAATCCAGAGTGCCAGAGCCCCAGGTCAAGACCTCAAGAGCTACATGCCACAGTCCAGAGAGATCAATATGTGTTCTCTTAGAGAGTTTGAACTTAAAGCTGTTCAGGTCCAGGCTCAAACTTTCTCAGCCTATATCAATGGCCCCCTTAATACAGCTTTGTTCAGCCACACCTTCCATATTTTGGGTCTCTGAGATCCTCAGTTGATTATTATTTCAGGTGAAAAAGGAAGTTGTGGGAAGCCAGGTGACTAATCCCCAAGCTTTGGAAGGCTTTTAGGATGGTGAAAGAATTAATCCTCATTTTCTCTTGGGATTCAGGAAGTCCAACCCAGATGTCCAGGCCTTTATGAAGAAGAAAGGCTTTGGTAATGACTTCAAACAGCTGGAGTCCTTCTACATCCAGACGTGAGAAAGGAAGGAGGGCGGGCAGGGTCCCTTGGGTCACCTCATATGGGTGACCATACCAGGGCCAGGTCCTTCTTGACAACTCTCTGAGCCCCTGAAAAGAGTCTCTTGTCCTATATTTTCAGGTTTGGCGTGATCATTTCCAAAGTAGGGAAGACACTGCTTAATCAGGAATGGGCTCCTAGCTAGGCTCAACCCCCAGATCACTGGTACCAACAGCCTAGAGACTGTCTGAGCTGAGCAGACACTTTCTTTACTCTTCAGGCTGCTTGACATCGTCTCTGCCTATGGCAAGGGCTACGTGGTGTGGCAGGAGGTGTTTGATAATAAAGTAAAGGTGAGCCAGGGGCAGGAGGAGAAGGAACCACCTTCAGTGCCTCCTTCTGGTCTTCCAGTCCTTCCCTACATGGCCTGGTCTTCCTGATTTGGAGTAGGCTTTAATGTTCAGAGCACTAGGAGCCATCTTTCTTTTCCCTCTAGAAAGGTTGCAGAGATCTGGGTGTGGGTTTTGGAGCCTCTCTCTAGCTTCCCTCACTACAGATTGCTCAAGAGTTATTTCTGCTGCTAGGTAACTTGGATTCCCGAGACTGGCTTAATGGGTTGGGTTTTTCTTCCTGAGTCTAGACTAAGGTCTTACAGGTCTGCGGAAGCAGGGTTTCCCTCTTCTTCATTGTTGATCAATGAGATCCCAGCCTCCTTCCACATGCCGGGGCTCCGCAGGAACCTTGTCCCATCCTCAGAAACATCTGGAGACTCGGACATGGTAGATTCCAATAAGTCTGCTGGGCCTCACTGCTTGCCTCCCTTAGCTCACAGCCAGTATTACCATCTCAGTGTGGAGAAAGACGGGGACGAAGCAGCAGGGAGCTCTCCTATGGCCTATGGAATCCTTGACCTCTGCACTGGGCTAGGAGCTCAGTGGTTCAGAGTCACAGAGAAGTACTTTGCTGTTGGAAAGCAGAGGGAGTACACACCCCTCGGCCTGGTTGCCTGTATAAAAATATGGCCCAGGAACCTCCTCAGCTTCAGCCATTACCACCCTTTGGCCTTTGTGACAGGTTCGGCCAGACACAATCATCCAGGTATGGCGAGAAGAAGTACCAGTAAGCTATTTGAAGGAGCTGGCACTGATCACCGAAGCCGGCTTCCGCGCTCTGCTTTCTGCCCCCTGGTACCTGAACCGCATAAGTTATGGCCCTGACTGGGAGGACTTCTACAGGGTGGATCCCCTGTCCTTTGAAGGTGAAAGCAGGGTGCTCTCCTTACTGACCAAAGGAGGCTGGGCTTGGGCATAGGGTGGAAGGCAGAAGCGTCTGGGCTGGGTATTTGAGGTTAGGAGATGAAACAACCTATCTGAGGAGAAGGTGGTTGAAGGGGAACCTTAGAGTTGTCTGTTGTTGCTTGTTTTCCCATAGGTAGTCCCGAGCAGAAGGCTCTGGTGATTGGTGGAGAGGCCTGTATGTGGGGAGAGTATGTGGACAGCACAAACCTGGTCCCCAGGCTCTGGTAAGGGTTTTCTGAGGACATGGAAGTTGGGTTTGTGGGTATAGGACAGCCGTGGGCAAACTACGGCCCGCGGGCCGGATCCGGCCCGTTTGAAATGAATAAAACTAAAAAAAAAAAAAGACCGTACCCTTTTATGTAATGATGTTTACTTTGAATTTATATTAGTTCACACAAACACTCCATCCATGCTTTTGTTCCGGCCCTCCGGTCCAGTTTAAGACCCATTGTGGCCCTCGAGTCAAAAAGTTTGCCCACCCCTGGTGTAGGGTCTCCCTCACAGACTCAATCCTGTCTAGCCACCCCCTGACTAGTATCCTTTCAGGCCTGAGAGAGGGGGCACTGCAGTGACCCTTCTGTTTGTAGTAATAGCCACCTCTCACCTGACTTCCACCTATGCTTCTCCAACACCTATTAGACATGTAGGACAGAGAGAGATACTGAGGCCTGGTGAGCACAGATGATTTGCTCAGGATCCAGCCTGGGAGTCCATGATTCCTGTAGTAAGACTTTCCTAGACTACCTCCTCAGCAGCCTCACCAAGCCTGGGTGGGTATGGAGTTGATATTCTCACAACACCTGCCACTGCTGCTACTGTCAGTAACATGATGCCTTTAAGACTTGCTCTGGTTCCCATGTCTGTGGGAGAGAAGAGTGGGATCACTTATCACATTTAATGAAGACAGAGCTGAACTTGAGGTCCCGGGAGCCCTTCAGCCAGGTTGTCACTCTGAATAGGTGTTGGTCATATCCCTTGGCCCTGAGCCTACACAAGAGGCAATAGCCTGTGGGTGTCCCACCTCCTTGCAGGGAATCCAGGGAAACCTGGTGCATATCCCCTTTCCTCCAGGCCCAGAGCAGGGGCTGTTGCTGAGAGGCTGTGGAGCAACAAGGTGGTGACTGACCCGGACTTTGCCTTTAAACGTTTGGCACACTTCCGCTGTGAGCTGCTGAGGTAAGCAGGCTCTGGGGCCTTCCCAAGGAGGTTGGGGGAGGGGGGGCTCCCAGGTCAGGGGGTTGGGACCTCTTACAGGAAAAGAACACAATAATAGCTAACACTTACACTGGTAGAGGCTTACTGGTGGTAAACACTGTGCTTAACCTTTTACAGGCATTATTTTGTTGAGTCTTCACAACTCCATCTAGCAGATATATCCTCATTTTAGAGATAGGCATCCGAGGCACAGAAAGGTTAAGGAACGTGCCCAAAGTCGCTTAGAATCAGGATTTGAACCAGGCCAACTTTAGAAACTAAGCTATGCTTTACTTGGGCTCTCATGACCCCCTTTGCCCCTGTTGGGGATGCCTATATAAGATGGTTATTTCCCTGATTGATTTATTGACTAGGTCTTGAGGACCTGAGGGATACAGCCTAGTGCAGAGCAGAACCCTAGGCTGAGAGCCAAGCGTCTCGACTGTCTGTAATTCGCTGGGTGACTCTGAGCTGGTTCCCTACCATCTCTAAGCACATTGCTTATTTGGATAATGAAGGAGTCATGCCTAGAGGTGAGGCTGAGAACTAAGGACAGATTTTCATGCCTGTGTGGATTGGGTAGCATCTCAGTCCCCTACCTCCACCACATTCACAGTATTTTAGAACCCTTAGAGGGGGGCTCAGCGGGCCAATCAATAAAAAATTTGAAATAAAATAAATTTCAAAAGAAATAGGCAAAGGCCAAAGGAGGGGGACTTAAGGGTGGGTGGAGGTGGGCAAAGGGGGAGGAATGGGGACACCTGCAATTATGTCAACATTAAAGTTTTTTAATAAAAAAAAGCTCAGTACCTAACAAAACATTGCTACCAAATTAATATTAATTCACATCCCTTTGAAAATCAATAGTATCTTATAGGCACGGCAAAAGCATGTATACATTTTAGATTCTAGAGATGGAACGGATTATTGTTGAAAATGAAATGTTTGACTAGGACTATTAATCTTCACAGAATAATAAAATAGTCTTCAATTATTTGGAAAATAATAATAAAAGAAATTTTAAAAGAAATAGGGAGGTGCTCCCCAAAGTTCCTGGGCGTCCCTGAATCAATCATTTGGAGCACCTGTCCAGAATGCAGATTCTTGCCAACACTTGGCCCCACCCCAAGTGAGAATCTCTGGAGGTGAGAATCCAAGTAATACTGGTAGACAGTGACAGTTTGTGACACACTGAAATATGGGAAGGGAATACTTGGTTGTGGTGAAGGTGTTGCTGGGGCCTAAGACTGATCTCATCTTGTTTCTACATGTCCTCTTGCAGACGAGGTGTCCAGGCCCAGCCCCTCAGTGTAGGCTACTGTGAACAGGAGTTTGAACAAATCTGAGCGAGCAACCCAGGCACCGAGGAGGGTGCTGGCCCTAGAAGAGTGATGGTGGGGCCAGGCTCCCACTGTTTCCCGGCTGGGGGTCAGAGCCCCTTGCCCACGTGCCACTGCCTGGAGAGAACAGGGCTGGTGCTGTGCTGGCGTTCAATAAAGAGTGATGGTGACATTTTTCAACCATGAACATGGATTATCTGTGTAAAAAAATGTGAGTGGCCCTGAGGGGGAAAGGCAGGGGAGCTGCCAGGACTGGAGTCTGCTCCTGAGTGGTGGGGCTCAGCAGGGCCCAGCCAGGTTGGGTTCAGTATCTGCCCCTGGAGGGATCTTGTAAGTTGAAGACTGAGAATGAAACCCATAGCCTTTGTGCTGTCCTACCTCTCCACGCTCACATATAGTCCAGATACATACCCCCATCCTCTAGATACTTCCCTCCAAGTGGGGAGCTCACTTAGACCTCCAAGGCTTCTGTATATAAAGACATATAGGGGTTCAAAGAAATTCTGGCAGTAGTGAGGGCTCCAGACCTTACCTGGCCACAGAATAGCCCTGCCCCATGCATGCTCACATACTTCCCTCTCCTAAAGCTTTTCTTCTGCTCTGAGTTTCTTGTTACTTCAATTTCATGCAACCATTATTTAAATGTTATAGAACACATATTATGGTCTTGGCACTGTGGTAAGTATTGAATATGAAGGACTTGGTCCCAAGAGGCCCCCAGAAGCCAATGACTTCTATCCTCCCATTCATTTTCGGCCTAATTACATCGCTTTAGAGAATTTATGGCACAGCTGAGACCAGGAGAAGAAAGTCTTGGGGGTCCAGGAGGTGGGCATATTACTCTTTGAACAAGTGACCAGTTTTCTGTGGGAGGAAGTGGCTCATGGTGGACACAGGCTGTCCCCTGGGGGGGTCATGTTCAGAGGTGACAGTGTAGCCTTGAGGTAGGGGCATAGTGCACAGCAACAGTTTTAGATAAGGATTTCTTTGACCATTACTGACGTTCTGTTACCTGGTCCTGGTCCTGAAAGATTCCCAGGCATTTCATTCTTTTTTTTTTTTTTTTAATGTATTTTATTGATTTTTACAGAGAGGAAGGGAGAGGGATAGAGAGTTAGAAATATGGATGAGAGAGAAACATTGGTCAGCTGCCTCCTGCACAACCCCTACTGGGGATGTGCCCACAACCAAGGTACATGCCCTCGACCTGAATCGAACCTGGGACCCTTCAGTCCGCAGGACGACGCTCTAGCCACTGAGCCAAACGAGCCAGGGCCCCAGGCATTTCTTTGAGAAAGTTTCCAGTCTGGTGGACTCAGAAGCTTGGGGAAGGCAGGACTGAGGAGGGGTCTGAGTAAGATTTGGTCCTTAAACAGCATCCTTCAGTCCCGCAATCATAATTCTTTGGGGACCTGGTTGGAGGTACACCAGCCCTGCCTTCTTGTACTGTCTGTAAGGACAGGGTCGGCACCTTTTACCTGCAGAACCCTCTTGGGGATGGGGTTTTCACACAGCCCAGAGTAGCCATGCCTAGGGCTCTGGCCTAGAGAAACACCACGTGCACCCACCAGGGGAGCCCCCTTATGTCCATTACCCAGAGACTCCTGTGGGGTGGCCCGGTCAAGAACTTCAATGGTGGGATGTGCTGTTGGGCCCAATGAACTGCTGACCACAGCAACCACCCAGTTGCTCCCAATGCTTCCCCACCTCAGCTCCTTTCACCTGGGCTGTGGATTTAGTGCTCCACCCTGCCCAGCCTGCCTGTGTTCTCTGGGCACCACCAGGGATGGAGAATTGCCCAGACTTATTTGCTGGTTCCAGTCATCTTGTGGCACAAAGAGTCTGCCCCTCACTTTCCTGTGAATCTCTTTCGGATGCAAAGCAGGCCTAGTGGGAATACAAGTAAAGGAGTGAATGGAGGCTGGGAACACATCCAGGCCCCCCTCTCCTTGGCAGAAGTTGAGGCCATGTGCCAGGTGCCCACCCCTTCTTGGAATCTGGTGTTTTCAGGTACATCTCAGTGGATTAGCACATGTATGGGGGGCAAAGGACTAGGGCACAGGTGCTCCACAACACTAGAGATGGGGCAGCAAGGAGGCGATGAAAGTCAAATGTACTGGGAAAGGGTGCAAAAGAAATATGGGTATAGACTAAATTTATACAAATGTAGATATGCATGCCTGTTGGCAACATTAGCACTCTAAAGTTTAGATTTTTATCGTTTTTGTCAATTTCATTTGCAAAATTAATCAATACAGGCCATCACAATTGTGTACATATACATTTTTCCACTACAAAAGTAGGAATTGGGCCCAGCCAGTGTGGTTCAGTGGTTGAGTGTTGACTTACGAACCAGGAGGTCACAGTTCAATTCCTGGCCAGGGCACATGCCCAGATTGCAGGCTCAGTCGATGATTCTCTCTCATCATTGATGTTTCTGTCTCTCTCTCCCTCTCCCTTCCTCTCTGAAATAAATTTAAAAATATATTTTTTTAAAGTAGGAATCGGGTGCTTTGTTTATTAGAACCATTCTGTATGTTTTTCTTTGTAAATAAATAAACTCTGAAAGTTTGAAAATTAGTGTTCTTTTAATATATGTACAACATAAATCCATATTAACTAGTTTTAGTGAAATGTTTAATATATATATAGTCCCAAAAATGTATACACACACTTTAAATAATTATAAAGGCGATGTTTATTAAAATACATAAAGTGTATATACATTTTGGGGGAGACCCTTCAGTCCTGACAGTTGTTTTTAAAATCCTTTTTGAAGCAGTCCTTGTGTGTTGAGTGTGTATGTTCCTGCATTTTTCAATGAGATCTTTAAAATGAAATTATCACCCTGCTGGTGTGGCTCAGTTGGGCAACATCCCTTGCACGAAAAGGTTGCTGGTTCAGTACCCCACAGGAAACATGCCCAGGTTGCTGGCTGTATCCCCAGTAGAGGGTGTGCAGGAGGCAGCTGATCAATGTTTCTCTCCCTCTCCCTCTCTCTCTAAAAATCAATTTAAAAATCTTAAAAAGGGTCAGCTTGAAGATGGCGGCATAGGTAAACAGCTGTACTTGCTGCCTCCCACAACCACATCAAAATTACAACTAAAATACAGAACAACTATCATCCAGAACCCCAGGAAAGCTGGCTGAGTGGAAGTACTACAACTAGAGAGGTAAAGAAGAAAGTGCATTGAGACTGGTAGGAGGTGCAGAGGCATGGAACAGGCTGGCACCCCAGCTGTGCTGTTTTAATCGGGAGGGAGATACAAGCTCCTGCTTGCTCTGAGCTCCAGTGCTGGGCGAGACTCTGGGGGACCCATACACATACGGAAAGAAACTGGACTATCTGGCATCAGGGCAGGAACATGGAGGCAGCTTTCTTCCAGACAGAGGTGCTCGAAACGGTCATTGTTCCTGTTATGGGACCTCCCCGGTGCAGGGCTGACAGGCATCCATTGCTGTTTGCCCTGGAGATTCCCTGAGACCCTGTCCCACCCAGTTTACAACCCCACCTAAGCTGTGCACAATGGCTTTTGCATATGAATGGCCTGCCCTTTCTCAGCCTAAAACTTGTCAAACAAGCTGCAGCTAGGTCAGGGAGCCCCAAAGTTATCAAAAGAAGGCCCAAGGGCAGCACCAGCAGCAGCCTGCCTTGCTTCACAGCTGAGCCTCGTCTGGGCATTTTCAAACATGATACAAAGAGAAGGAATCTGCAGATCTCTCTGTAGCTCCTGCTGGGTGGCCCCAGGCAGTGGCTGACTTTGCACCGCCTTGGAGATCCAAGAGCCAATGTAGCCAGTGGTCAGTGTGAGACTATACCAGATTACAACTCTTCATATCCATAAGTGACACACTCAAGGGGCAGACTCAGTGAGCACCAAAGCCCCACTGGAGCAAGTCCTGCCCCATCAGGGTGTCTCCAGCACAGCAGTTCTTCCATTATAGACACAGCTGATCCTCACAGCCAATTGGCCTGAAGGTCAATTCCTCCCAGTGATACCAATAGCAATCAAGGCTCAACTACAATAAGACTGTGCACACAGCCCAAAAGGGGTCCACCAACAGTGTCCAACTCAGGTGACTGGGAAGGCTGAGCCACTGGACCCTATAGGACACCTACTACACAAGGCCACTATCAACTCCAGGAGACAGACAGTGGGGTGGTGAGGGGGTGGGGTGGGAACTGGGTGGAGGGGAGCTATGGGGGGAAAAAAGAGGGACATCTGTAATAATCTGAACAATAAAGATTAAAAAAATATTTTTAAAAATCTTAAAAGAATAAAAGTAAAATTAAAATGTCCATGAACCTTGCCTACTTTCACAGCAATCATTGTACTCTAACCACAATCATGTTATGTCTTCCCTACCACAGTAAGTACTTTTATTTTTAATGATTTCAGATATTTCAAACAAAAATGTACAGAATAAAATAATGAACACAGTGTAACCACCACCCAGCTTTATCACATCTTAATAATCATGTTTCTTCAGATATTATTTAGCTGAAACATTATTTATGCCCACAGTCCCTTCCCAAAATAAGAATTTATTTTAATTCTCATTTCCTCTGGCTGTCTGATACTTAGCTGTGATTTTTCTTCATTGTTAATAAATTCTTTATGACTCACTATATAGCAAATTACAAAGGGATGTTTTAGAATCAACTTAAAAATTGTGTTTGTGAGAGGAGACAGACCAGCTGGCAGACAGACAGGGGCTGGGAAATGGGGCATGTCTGTGCTGTGTTGGTGTGCTGCTGAACATGAGAAGGGACATAATGGGGGTATCTGTGTAATCTATAATAATAAAAGTGTAATATGCTAATATGACCAGACAGCCGAACAACCTATTGGATGTCATTCCAGATGTCCTTCCAGACAAAGCCGCCGTGATGGGGGCTGAGGCAGAGGCGGTTAGGGGCAATCAGGCAGGCAGACGAGTGGTTAGGGGAGATCAGGCAGGCAGGCAGGCGAGCAGTTAGGGGCGATCAGGCAGGCAGGCAAGCAGTTAGGGGTATCAGGCAGCCAGGCAGAGGCGGTTAGGGGTGATCAGGCAGGCAGGCGAATGGTTAGGGGTGATCAGGCAGGCAGGCAGGCAAACGAGCAGTTAGGAGCCAGCAGTCCCGGATTGGGAGAGGGATGTCCGACTACCAGTTTAGGCCCAATCCCGGGATCGAGCCTAAACTGGCAGTCGGACATCCCCTGAGGAGTCCTGGATTGCAAGAGGATGCAGGTCGGGCTGAGGGATCCCCCTGCCCCCCTGCACAAATTTCGCGCTCCGAGTCTCTTGTCTATTATGAAAAAGAAGGTATTCAAACATGAAAATTCAGAGAAAACTATGTAAGTCAGAAATTTGAATGAAGATATTTGTGGAGATACATCCAGGGGAATGAAAACACTGACATTTTTATGTGCTTGCTCTTTCAGGCACTATTATAAGCACTTTATTGGACATTAACTTCTTTAATCTTTATCCCAACCACTAATATAGGTATCAGTATTTTCTTCATTTGACATATAAGTAAACAGATGTAGAAAGGTTAAATGACTTGTTCATGGTTACACAGCTAGGCTGAGTCAGAATTGGTACTCAGGGAATATGGAATAAGCTGTGGATGAAAAGAGGCCACATGCTAACCTGACTAGCTCAGAGACCTAAAGTAACCACAAAAAATTAAATTAAAACTTTTTTAACTAAAGGCAGTTTATGGTGGGTAGTCATGTCGTAGGCTTGTATCTTTCTTGACAGAGGTCAACCTTTACCTTAACTGAGCCTGTCTATGTTGTCTACAATAACATATCGTTGAAATGTCGAAGTAATTTACCTTTTTCTAAACCCCTCAAAGCACAAGCATTGCTCTGGAGAGACCACAAATCCCCTCATTGTCATTGAGTTAATTGTTAACTATCCTGTACCTACCTAAGTAAAAGAAGTATGTGTCCA
Organism: Myotis lucifugus; assembly: GCF_000147115.1. Lineage (NCBI taxonomy): Eukaryota > Metazoa > Chordata > Mammalia > Chiroptera > Vespertilionidae > Myotis > Myotis lucifugus. Next base: position 3,136,919 of record NW_005871089.1, on the reverse strand, counting down.
TCATTTTACTTTTAATCCAATCCCAGAGATTTCCCCACTTTGCTTTCTCCTGACTCCCTAATCTATTGCCAATGGGTTTCATGTAACCAACATACATCTCCTCTTTTTATTGTAATGTATAAAATAAGGTGCAAAACTGCCATTCTCCAGAGCATTATCTCAATCCATTGAGATTTTGCTTCCTGGCAATTGTTGACAGTTTGGTTCAAATAAACTCACAAAACGGGTTTGACAAAGCTCATCTAGTTAATTCTGCCCTGTACCTCACCGGGCCATCAGCCATTTCCCACTCTGCACCAGACAACTTGCAATTTTGGCTGCTTCTCTGTTTCTGTGTTTCTGTGTATTAGAGAGATCTGCTATGTCTCCCAATCTTGGTAGGGTGGCCTTATGTACTAGGTCTTCTGTGGGACCCAGATGCACAATCTCCCTGATCACCTGAGTTGAGTGCTCCAAGAATGTCCCTTATGTGGGTTGTGAGCCTTCCTGTTGTAGTTGAGTCTTGATTGCTATTGGCTCTTTCATGTGTGTGGTCGACCTTCAGGTTGACTGACTATGAAGACCAGCCCCGACCACAGTGTACAAACTGCTGTGCAGGTGCTGACCACATGAAGCGGAATTTGCCTCAGTAGGGTCTGGTGCCTGCCGAGATCTCCCTTTGGATGGGCTCCTTGTCAAGTTAATTGGATACTGCTCTGATGTTGTCTGAATCCTGCTACTGGGTGTGTTGGTTCTGGGGCTTCTTGGTCAATGTCAGACACTACATGCATGTGACTTGCCCTGAGCAACCTGTTTGAAACTACAGAGTGATTCAGTTTGTGGCTGCCTCTGCTGAGCCTGGGTATGTTGGGTAAAGACCAAGCTGTGCACCAAGGCCATCTTCCAACAGCACTGAGCCCGGAGCAGGTCAACCTAAGGCCCAAGGCTTGCTGAGATCCACCTCTGCCTGCTTATGCCTACCAGCTGCCTGTTAGGCTTGGTGACTGGAAGAGCCCCTGGTGGTACACAAGTTGCCTGAGGTAGGTTCTCAGTGAGTCACCAAGTAGGGGCAATTGGTGTTCATGTGGTCAGCCCCTGTATCGGGATGATGGGGCTAGTGGATCTCTCATGGGGGAGCAAAGCTAGTTCAATATTTGAAAACCAATTCATTACATTAACATGCTAAATAGGAAAAATCATATGATCATATCAAAAGATACAGAAAAAGCATCTGACAAATTTCAATACCCATGCATGATAAAAACTCTTAGTAATCTAGGAATAGAGGGAAACTTCCTCAACTTAATGAACATCTACAAAAAACCTACAGCTATGATCATACATAATGGTGATAAACTAGATGCTTCCCCCCACAAGATCAGGAACAAGGCAAGGAGTTCCCCTTTTATTCACTCCTATTCAACATTGTACTTGCTAATGCAATAAGACAAGAAATGAAAATAAGAGATATACAGATTGCGAAGAAAGGAATAAAACTGTCTTTGTTTGCAGATGAAATGAATGTATATGAAGAAAGTCCCAATGAGCCAACAAAAAACCTCCTGGAACTAATAAGCAATTACTGTGAGGTTGCATGATACAAGAGTAATTTTAAAATGTCAACTGCTAGCCTGTATATCAACAATGAGCAATTGGAATGTGGTATTAAAAAACAGAGTACCATTTACATTAGCACCAAAAAATAAATATTTAGGAATAATAAATGTGTACAAGATCTATAGGTAAAAAACTACAAAACTCTGATGAAGAAATCAAATTAGACCTAAATAAATCCATAGATATTCCATGTTTGTGTATAGAAAAATTCAATATTATCAGTTCTTCCCCATGTGACCCATCTCAGCAAGTTATTTTGTGAATATGAACAAACTGATGCTAAAGTTTATATGAAAAGGCAAGAAACCCAGAATAGCCATTACAATATTTAGAAAGAAGAACAAAGTTAGAAGACTGACAATCTCTAACTTAAAGATTTGCTGTAGAGCCACTATAATAATAAAAAAAAGACAATGAAAGTTTTGGTTTTATAAATAGATCAACTTTCTAAAATATTTAAATTACTAGATATTCTTCCTAATCCATACATCTTCAACTCTCACTAGACATGTGCCACATATAATATAAATATACTAGAGGCCTGTTGCACGAAAAGATTCGTGCAATAGGCCTTCCCTTCCCCTGGCTGCAGGTACCGGTTTTGCTCCAGCACCGAGGACCCAGGCCTTTGCTCCAGCCGGAGCCGCCTTCAAGCCTTCGCTGCTCCGACCGGAGCCACCTTCAGTCTTCGCTCCGCCACTTCGTGCCTACGTATGCAAATTAACCACCATCTTTGTTGGTGGTTAATTTGCATACCTCACTGATTAGCCAATGGGAGGTGTAGCGAAGGTACGGTCAATTACCATGTTTGTCTATTATTAGATAGGATTTGACTTCAATAACTCCATTAATTTTTCCATAATTTAAACTAAACTAATGAATAATTCTGTTTTAATGAACATTAAAAATTTTTAAGTGTGGGGAAAAAAGCCACTCTAATCAAGAAAGTTTAGTATTTGGTAAAGAATAGACAAAAAGGTCAATGTAACAAAATAGAGAACTCAGAAATAGATTAACACAATTGATCTTTAACAAAGGAGCAAAGGTAATTCAATAGAGAAAAGATATTCTATTCAACAAATGGTGCTGAAACACTGGACACCTACATGTAAAAAAATGAACATCCCAAATCAATTAATATAGTATAGCACATTAATAACGACAAAACCCACAGTCTCATCTAAATAGTACAGAGAAAACATTTAAGAAAATAAAAACCCATTCATAATAAAAGCTCTCAACAATGTAGGAATAGAAAGAAATTTTCACAACCTATAGTTGATATTTAATGGTGAAAGACTAAATGTTTTCCCCTAATATTGCAAACAAAGCAAAAATTTCCATTCTCACCTCTTTTATTCAAAACTGTACTAGAGGAGAATAAGTTCCAGTTTTCTGAGTTTTATTAATTTAACTCTTGTATTGGTTACTGAAGATATGTGCTATGGACATTTATGTAATAATTAGTGATATAACATATAATAAAAAGAAGCAAAAGTGCTTAAGGTAGAGCTTATATAAATTATTATTATGAGACCGGATTGTGAGGATAATTTTATGTTATAAGGGTAAACTCTTAATGAAGATATTCTATATAATAAAAGAGAAACATGCAAATTAACTGTCCCTCTGCTATGCTCAAGCAACGCCCACAAGCCAATCAGGAGTGAGTATGCAAATTAACCCAACTAAGATGGCGGTGGCCATGGAGCTGGAGCAAGCAGGAGGGTTGGGTTGCCTCCGGCAAAGGAGGAAGCCAAGCTTCCCGCCTGCCCTGGCTGGCCCTGGGGTCCGCTCAAGGCTACAAAGTTTCAATTATAGAAGATAAATAAATCCCAGAAAAAAGAAAAAAGAACAAAAGGAGAGGCTGGCAGCTTGGGCCACTGGGGGGCGTGGCCAGCCTGAAAATGGCCATCAGCCCCTCACCCAGGCTGTCCAGCACCCCAGAGGGACTCCCTCACCCTGAAGGGCTGTGGGCAGCCTGAAAACA